>NC_047110.1:23756577-24083635 GCF_902500255.1 Thalassophryne amazonica | reverse complement strand
AAAGTCTTAAAAGGTGTTGAATTTTAAGTCTTAAAAATAAGGCCTTATTTGGTATTAAAGTGTCTTTAATCAGTCTTTCAAAAGTCTTGCAGTTAAAACTATCAAAATAAATTGCAATATCCATTTGTTTATAATTCATTGAAAGCCTTTTGTAAAGCTATCCAAAGCGATATAACAGACCCAAGAAAGCCCTTTTTTTGTTCCAGAATTCTAAGACCAGAGACACTTTTATGTTGGCCTTCAGTTTCTTTCCAGCTGATATTAAAAAGGTCTTTTAAGTCTTAAATCCTGAACCCTGATTAAAATTACATGCAGAATGTTATGGTCTTGTCATGGGTCCCTGTCACAGCAGAAGGCAGAGCTGAAATGATCTCAGATCCTGCATTTGGAAGAAGCTGGGGCAGAGTCTCTGCCAGTTGTTCCCAAAGTTGAGAGATGATGATTAACTGAGAGATTACAGCTGTGACTGATTAACTGATTCTGGATGAATACTTAAGTCTGAGTCCTCTGGTAGAACTTCCACTACATAGCATTTCTTAAAATATGAGTAACTGTGCAAGAAAGGAACTCGGCCACCAAGACACCCACTCTCACTGTGGCTGACTGTAGAAACTGTGCCAGCTGCAGGTGACTTGAGTTGAAATCTGATCAGTTTCTGAAAAACCTGTGTTCTTCTCCACCATAAAATAATGATTGGTGTCAGTGAAGTCCAAGACAGATTGTAAACATCATTTGTCCAAATACTTATGGACCTGCCTGTACGCTGTTCTTTTAGTTGTATTTGTTTTCGTTATGAGTGCCATTTTGTACAGAATTAATGTTGGCACATCAGCAGTGACAGCAGGGGGTGGTTACTCTGGAGGTCAGAGGATTTAGCTGATGACTGAGTCATACCTCAGACCGCCAGGCAGGTCGATGACCTGCCAGATCAGAGAGCTCTTGGCGCTGAATGGGAGCATGTAGATGAATATCCAGGAATGTGCCCTAAGCCCAAAAACAAACAAACAAATAAACCCTGTCTTTACTCCCACGCTGGTCTCTTATGATTAAGTACTCTGACTCATACTCTGAATTTTCCACCTGTAGTCTAATCAACTCATGCATTCAAGTCAGATATGGCATTTTACTGTGGAGAGAAATGTAATGAATAGCTGGAGGAGATCAGCTATTACTCACAGCCCCCATTCTCATATAGTCGATTTTATTTCCCTTGCTTTTTTTGTAACATTCCTTGTTGCCGCAGTCATTTGTGCTCGGTTTTTCCATCTTGATTTTTAATCCTCTTTTTGGATTTACAGTGCTCTCAAGGTTTTTCTGTCCCACTTACTCATGCCTCGCTACTGAAAGAATGACACAATCAGGTATCACTTCCATAACAATGACAAGACAAGGAAATGTGTGACTTTTATTCATACAGTAGTTCCAGAAAAGAATGTTCAGAAGTACCAGAATGAGCTGTCATGAAATGAGGTATTTTCTTTTTTGTGTGAGGAAAGGTGATGTTTCAAATCTCACTGAAGTACAGTAGGTATAGGTCTGTCACGTGATTAGATTGTCAACAGATTAAAATGTATTGTTAATATTTGCACGTTACTGATATTATATAAAATTATATATATATATATATATATATATATATATATATATAATATATATATAATATATATATAATATATGTTTTTTATTGTCAAAATACAACAATTAATTCTGAGAATGTTAAAAGGATTATAATGGGTAATGAATGAATATATTCCAAAAATAGCAGGCTGTTTCTTTGGGCTTTACCTTGTCCCCAACATAAATTCCATCTGTTACTGGAAGTCTTCTGAGAATGGAAGATCAGGCAATGAACTAGAGAGTAAATTGCTTCTTGTCACTGCTGAACAGATGAATACATCTGTTCAAAGTTAAACGTGTACATGTTTACCTCACTAAATGTAATTAAACATTTTAAAACACCTATACGTTTTTAAAACATTAGTTAGCTTACCTTAGCCCAGGTATCCTCCTCAGTGCTGCTCTGGTTGTCCCATAAAGTGCAAAAATAAAATAAGAGTGCAGCTTAGTATTCGGTTTATTCAAAAGTGCAATCTTTCAGTTTGACAGTTTGACTCCCAGTCATTGGATTATTATTTTTATTATTATGTTTTCGCCTGTTTGTTTGTTTGTGAACATCCTGGAGCTCACAATTTTCAGTCATATCCTGATAGGCAAAACGTAATTCAATTTTCAAGGTCAAAGGTCAAAATCAGGCCAAAGTTAGGAAAAATTTGGAAAAATTGGAAAAAATCCCCATATTTAACATTGAATGAATTTTTGAAAAATTCAAAACTCTGTCAGAAAAATTAGATTTCTTTAATATTTGAGTGTTATGTAGGATGGTATCCTTTATCGACTGTCAAAGTTTGATCCAGATCTGATCCAGTTACAGATTCTGTGGCTATTTAAATTTAACTTTGAAATCCCATTTTAGGTATGTTTTATATTATATATTAATCAAACATGCCCCAATCACTCTCATATTTGAAAGTGAGGTGCAGACTGGCACTCACTATCACTTGACAAAGTTTGATCTGGATTGTGGATTTTGTGGACATTTGACTTTAATATTGAAAAGCCCATTTGGTGTACATCTTGCATTAGATTTCAATCAAAAGTGCCTCAATCCCTGTCATTTGTGACAGTGAGGTGGAAACTGGCACTCTCAATGAATAGACTAATTTTGAGCTGCATCTGAACCATATTGCAGATGTAGCAGATATTTGACATTGATCTATATTTTGTATTATATTTTAGCTTAAGCCCTGGTCACACGGCACTAACGAAGGCCAACGAAGTCCAAACGAAACAAGAAATCTGGACTTTCGTTGACTTTCGGAGGCATTGTTTAACCTTCGTCCAGCTTTGTTCCTGCAGCTGCTGCTTTGTCAGAATTTAAATGGTTGACAAATTTGAACAAATACCGACAACAACCTTGATTTGTCCGTACTTAGTTTTGCTTTCTTTCTTGACGGTTTCCTGTCATTTGCTGAGTTGTCGTAATGTTAGCATTTCATTTGACTTTAGTCCAACATTGTTCAGCCTCCCACGTCTGACTTGTTGAATGAATGTTGATGATAACTGCATGAATAACTAAAGCTTTGACCGAGCTGAATGAAACATCCTGGTATAGCTAATGAATCATCCATGTTTCGGATGGAAAGGCAGCGTTTTCATACAGAAACAATAGCGTTAAGAATGTTTCATCAGCTACTTTAACTGTGTATGTACGTTTCAACCGTTTGTGGCTGGTCTACATGTGCAGACATGTTGTTATGGCAAACAATATCCAGCACCTGCAAGTACTGCGGACATGAGGACAAGGCTGGCTGCACTTTGTTTTATACCCGCTTAAAAGCATCGAGGTCAATGCCGCAACATTTTTTATTTCGTTTGTTTCATTCCTTTTTTCGCTCTTGATTCGCAGGCTTTTCGGTGATCGAAAAGGTGCAGGATCTTCCGTCCACCTTTTCTCGATGATATGTGACTTGTTGACTTTTTATCCTTTGTCCAGCTATCACTGTGTCCTGTGTGACAGGGCCCTTAGGAAAGACTTTGACCTTGAAATTTTTTTCCAAGGTAAAAATTTGTGGAATTGGGAACAACTTTAGGCAGAGGTTTGCACTCTATGAGCGTGGTGCACAAGTTATTGTCATGTAAGCCGGGTCATTGTTGACTACTTGTGTGTGAAACCAAGACTGTTTAATTTTGCTGAACAGCAAGTAAAAGCCTGTGTGCACTGGAAAGTTACATAAGGATTAGGAGCAAGATCTGGCATATACAGTGCATCTGGAAAGTATTAAGTGCTTCATTTTTTCCACATTTTGTGTTGCAGCCTTTTTCCAAAATGAATGAAATTAATTTTTTCCCTTTAAATTCCACATACTATACTCCATAATGACAATGTGAAAAGTGTTTTTTGAGATTTTTGCAAATTTATAAAAAAACTAAGAAATCATACATACATATTCACAGCTTTTGCCATTAATTTGTATCAAGTTATAGAAATTTGCACTGAGTTTGAGTTTAAGGAAGATCATTTTAGAAGTTTTATATTGAGAAGCCTGATTTACTTTTTGTAATTGAAATGGCAAAAATAAATGTGTGAAATACCACATTTATTTACCATATTTACCGAATACTTTTGCAAGGTAATGTAAAAGGCACATGGCAGCATGCCTAGTATTTGCCAAAAGGCACCTGAAGGACTCTGACCATGAGAAACAAAATAAGGACATAAGGATTCACAATCTTTGCTGAACACTTTGTTGATGCACCTTTGGCAGAAATTACAGCCTCAAGTCTTCTTGAATATGATGCCATAAGCTTGGTGCACTTATCTTTGTGCACTTTTGTCCATTCCTCTTTGCAGCACCTCTCAAGCTCCATCAGGTTGAATGGGGAGCATCGGTGCACAGCCATTTTCAGATCTCTCCAGAGGTGTTCAATCAGATTCAGGTCTGGGCTCTGGCTGGGCCTCTCAAGGACATTCACAGAGTTGTCCTGAAGTTACTCCTTTGATATCTTGGCTGTGTGCTTAGGGGCATTGTCCTGCTAAAAGATGAGCCATCACCCCAGTCTGAGGTCAAGAGTGCTCTGGAGCAGGTTTTCATCCAGGATGCCTTTGTACATTGCTGCTTTCATCTTTCCATCAATCCTGACTAGTCTCCCAGTTCCTGCCACTGAAAGGCAACCCCACAGCATGATGCCACCACCATGCTTCACTGTAGGGATGGTATTGACTAGGTGATGAGTGGTGCCTGGTTTCCTCCAAACAAAGAGTTGTCTTTTTCTCTTCAGACCAGAGAATTTGTTTCTCATGGTCTGAGAGTCCTTCAGACTCCAGGTGGGCTGCCATGTGCCTTATGGAGTGAGATATGGAGTGGTAAAATTTACAACATGGTGAATGACATAGGAGTTAGTTATAAGTAGGGCTTCATAATAATTGGTGCAATCTTATGTGGTGGAAGATGTTTCTTGTTTGTTTTCGTGGTACCTGCTATTTAGTACTTATCCTTCCATATTCATTTTTTTCGTTCCGATTAGTGAGTTGATATGTCACTGCTGGACAAAGAAATTGCATCTTGATTAATATCAGCATGGTTTGTTGTAATGAAAGAGAACACAATAACTGTGCAAGTCTGTACCTGTTTTTTTTTTTTTCTTCAAATACATTTGAATACAATTCAAATACATAGAAATGCGTTGATGTCACTGCTAAACTTGAAAAACAAATATGGTTGCATGTGATGATTGATCTTGTAAGGCCAGAAAACTGAAAAAGTGTGAATCCTATGCCACAAAAACACATTGTACTATGGTAATATTTTGGCAAAATGTGAAGTAGTAGGTGCATTCCTTGACCCTTGTAACTTTAATTTGGAGAAAAAGAAGGAACTTTCAGAAAACTACAACCCCTGGCAATAATTATGGAATCACCGGCCTCGGAGGATGTTCATTCAGTTGTTTAATTTTGTAAAAAAAAAAGCAGATCACAGACTTGACACAAAACTAAAGTCATTTCAAATGGCAACTTTCTGGCTTTAAGAAACACTATAAGAAATCAGGAAAAATAATTTTGGCAGTCAGTAACGGTTACTTTTTTAGACCAAGCAGAGGGGAAAAAATATGGACTCACTCAATTCTGAGGAAAAAATTATGGAATCACCCTGATTTTCATCCCCCAAAACTAACACCTGCATCAAATCAGATCTGCTCGTTAGTCTGCATCTAAAAAGGAGTGATCACACCTTGGAGAGCTGTTGCACCAAGTGGACTGACAAGAATCATGGCTCCAACATGAGAGATGTCAATTGAAACAAAGGAGAGGATTATCAAACTCTTAAAAGAGGGTAAATCATCACGCAATGTTGCAAAAGATGTTGGTTGTTCACAGTCAGCTGTGTCTAAACTCTGGACCAAATACAAACATGGGAAGGTTGTTAAAGGCAAACATACTGGTAGACCAAGGAAGACATCAAAGCGTCAAGACAGAAAACTTAAAGCAATATGTCTCAAAAATCGAAAATGCACAACAAAACAAATGAGGAACGAATGGGAGGAAACTGGAGTCAACGTCTGTGACCGAACTGTAAGAAACCGCCTAAAGGAAATGGGATTTACATACAGAAAAGCTAAACGAAAGCCATCATTAACACCTAAACCGAAAAAAAACAAGGTTACAATGGGCTAAGGAAAAGCAATCGTGGACTGTGGATGACTGGATGAAAGTCATATTCAGTGATGAATCCTGAATCTGCATTGGTCAAGGTGATGATGCTGGAACTTTTGTTTGGTGCCATTCTAATGAGATTTATAAAGATGACTGCCTGAAGAGAACATGTAAATTTCCACAATCATTGATGATATGGGGCTGCATGTCAGGTAAAGGCACTGGGGAGATGGCTGTCATTACATCATCAATAAATGCACAAGTTTACGTTGATATTTTGGACACTTTCTTATCCCATCAATTGAAAGGATGTTTGGGGATGATATTATTTTTCAAGATGATAATGCATCTTGCCATAGAGCAAAAACTGTGAAAACATTCCTTGCAAAAAGACACATAGGGTCAATGTCATGGCCTGCAAATAGTCCGGATCTTAATCCAATTGAAAATCTTTGGAAGTTGAAGAAAATGGTCCATGACAAGGCTCCAACCTGCAAAGCTGATCTGGCAACAGCAATCAGAGAAAGTTGGAGCCAGATTGATGAAGAGTACTGTTTGTCACTCATTAAGTCCATGCCTCAGAGACTGCAAGCTGTTATAAAAGCCAGAGGTGGTGCAACAAAATACTAGTGATGTGTTGGAGCGTTCTTTTGTTTTTCATGATTCCATAATTTTTTCCTCAGAATTGAGTGATTCAATAATTTTTTTCCCTCTCCTTGGTCTAAAAAAGTAACCGTTACTGACTGCCACAATTTTTTTTTTCCTGATTTCTTATAGTGTTTCTTAAAGCCAGAAGGTTGCCATTTAAAATTACTTTAGTTTTACGTCATGTCTGTGATCTGCTTTTTTTCTACAAAAGTAAACAACTGAATGAACATCCTTCGAGGCCGGTGATTCCATAATTTTTGCCAGGGGTTGTAATCGTGAAATTCTGTCTGGTCTGTCCTCAGCCAATCTTTTTCTTCTATCAGAATCAGAATCACCTTTATTGTCACTGTAATTTGCATTGCAACGAGATTTGAGTGCAACTCCAAAAAGGTGCTTTCTCTGGTACGAGTAATTTTTAGCCAAATAAAAGATAATAAAATTTAACAATAAATTATTCAGAGTATATCTACAACTAAATAAACCTAGATAAAAGATGAAATAAAATAAAATGTGGACCAAGTAAAATGTAAAACGAGAATTATATACAACTGTGGAATCATATTGCACAGGAATATTGCACATGGTTTACCGATACTGCACAAGAAACTTGAAAAGTGCACATTAGAGTGATTTGTTATTGTTCAGCGCAGTGATCGCTCTGGGGAGAAAGCTGTCCCTGAGTCTGTTTGTGCTAGTTTTGATTGACCTATAACGTTGGCCGGAGGGTAGTAGGTCAAACAGGTCGTTGCTGGGATGGGTTAATTTCTATGGTTAATTTGGAGCCTGTTATGTAAATTTTGGTGGCAATATGAGGTGTAACCACTCAGAAACACATGATTATCAGATCAGGCTTCAAATTATTATATAGATGTTTAGAAATGTTTAATAATCTTCTCTAAATGGTATAGCAAGTGGCTGTATGGTTTTGACTTTAAATTGGTTTTATAATAGTGTGCATATATCCAGATAGTAAAACAAACCAGAAGTCGCTGTGTACAGCAAAGTGCAGAGGTATGACTCTGTTAAAATCCAGTGAAAACCTGCTTTGTTTTAGTTTTTCATAAACTGCTTCAAGTTTAGTTCACATAAACAATGTCAAATGTATATGTGTTGTCTTTAATTTTGATGTGCCATTATTATGGTAAACAAGTAACAATTGTGGATTAATTGCTGTATCTTGTCTGAGGTAATTGGAGTGCAAGCGTAATTTCATTGTTGTTGCACTCGTGTAATGACAGTGACAATAAATCTCATTTCATCTCATCTTTTTTTCCTTTTGGATTTTTGACTAAGAAGACGACTGCATTTAACAACTCTGTACATGCTCGCTTCACATCTGCAAGGAAAACGTTTTCCTGTTTAGATCGTCACAGCTCTTGTGACATGCTTATTGTGGTAATTACTGATGGCAGTAAAGATAAAAATTTGCTTTATTGTACAGCCATTTGTCCAAACTGGTTATAATCTAACGAACGTCAGGGTTTTCAAAGTGCACACATTTGAAAGGCCCAGCAGTCCTCGGTTTATTTGTCCATGACTGAATTAAAGTGCACATTTTGTCAGACTCCAGATACCATGGAAATCAATAGCAAACCTTATGAAAACATTAACACGTGTGACCTTTGGATTCACCTCTGTGTCAAAACATAATCAGCTCTGAACTGAGTTCTGGCTTTCCACCATATTCCATTGGAATATTTTCTATTTGTGAGATACTCTGCTGACAGGTAGCTGCTCAAGAAAACTAACCACTTTGCTTCCCTTACCTTTGTCAGAAATTACATGGAAAAGTGTGTAATAATCTGCTGATTTCTAACTCTAATATTAAATTGTCCATGACAGAAATGAAAGAAGTATTTTACAGAGGTGCTGTGATGACTTACTGCTCTTAGGTATAGATATGAGTGTTTAGTGTGAAACTGTAAGTGAAGGCAAAACACATAAAGGTGAGCAAGAATAAGCAGGAGGAGGAGGAGCAGTGTCATGGTAGAACAGGTTGTAAAGTGAGGAGCAGACCGTCTTTGTTAAGGTGCGATTACACTGCAACAACACAATGGTCTCTTTGAGAAAATGTTAGTTGATAAAGTTTAATATGCAAATGCTAGTGTTTATTTTAGGTCACTATAGTGTAATGTATATGCAGATTATCTTTATTATTTATTAATTATCTTTATTTTGTAGTAATCCATACAGCAGGAAGCTCAGTGGGAGTTACTCTACAGTCAGTGAGAGACCTGAAAGTTTTTTTTTTGTCCATCCTTGACTGCTGAACAGAACCAAAGTTTGCTTGATTTGTTTGTCTCTTTCACACTGACATTACTGTATCGCTAGTTAGCATGCTAACATCTCTGTAAGATGTCTTGTGAATCACTGGTCTTCTTGTTACAAAAACAGCATTTTTTTTAGATACAGAAGTGTTTATTTCTTGCTAGATTTTACAAAATATACAAGAAAAATATCAATCATATTAGATTTATCTAGAATTACAGCTGTTTTGGTGTGTATTCCACTGTCTTGGGTTATTTTGTTTAAGCGAGTAATCAGCTGATGTCATCCTGCTTTTTTTTATTTATTTATTTATTTATTTATTTACTCAAATTGGCAGCTGCTATGATGTGTCGCTCAGCATTTGCATAAAATAGACTTCTCATCTGTTTTGGCTCTGCCTAGCAGCTGGTTACTTGTAGCTAATGTGGCCGTAGGGTTAGACTGCCAAATATGCTGACCTGGGTTTGATTACCAGTTTATGTATCATTGGACTTTTTTTGGTGATGGATTTGAAGTATAGTGGGGATTTTTAATTAACTTTTTACTTGGCTCTTCTTAGCACACAATGGCTGAAAGAGGAGAAGAAACAGATTTGATTGTGGATTAACTGGACGTGTATGTGTTCTCTGACCATGTCATTGATGTCTTTGAAGTTTTTGTTGTTTATTGTATGTTTTGATCATTACTCCTGGTGTGAATGACATATGTGGTCTGTCTGTGTCAGGCCACATGTGACAGGTGCACATATGCCCAAGACTTGGCTGGAATCTGTTCATATCTCATTGTGCTATTTGTGTTTATGGGGCATTTTTACTTGGTTGGTGATCAAATGAGTAAATCGGGCTTTCTTAAGTTTTATCTTGTTTTAGAAGTGGGAAACTGTAATTTGAAACGGTCAGATTTTTTTTTTTTTTAACTGGGAGCAACTTGCGGCCCCTCGTGTAGATGAAAAACAATAATATCCCTCGTGTTATTTTTGTGGGACTTGACTGATTAAACACGCTTCCTCCAAATGCTGTTGTTTTGTGCTGTTGCCACCGTCTGTTACCAACTGCACATCTCTCCTCCGCGCCATAGGCCGGACTGATGAGATGCTCCCTCTCTGCACGAGCCAGCTGCTCTTCCAGCCCGGTTCCGAATGTCCAGGTGTTTGCTTGCTTTGGGCTGTCTGCTGGAGCATGTTTGAAGCCCGGTTGCCATAGAAAATCAATAACAAATACAAAACTCTCTTGATGCAAGAAAACAGTAATGTGATCATGATACGTCGTGCGCTAACTTCTCACCATAGAAATTATCTTGGTATTAATAGCTCATTTTACAAGCGAAAATGCTCCATTTCTGTTGAAATTTGCTAAATTCCCAACCATGTGAAAGCATGTGTGAAACAGACACATTCGCCAATGCTGAAATGGTGCTGCTTGCTGTGACAATCATCCCACAATGACAACACACCCTGGACAACTGAAGGTTGAAGTTGCAGGAAATGACCCCCATTTGTACTTGAAACAGTCGACATGCTAGAACTTCCTTCGGAGGAGGAACTATCTCCCCACCCCCCCATTGCGTTGCAGGTCACTTCGGGTGGTAGTTGCCAACAGCACCACTATACTAAACGTTTTTGGGAAGAACCCTGCATATATTACATTTCTAGAGGCCTTTGTTACAAGAAAACATTAACCCAAGGCCTTTTGACAAAACATTTACCCAAGGCCTTTTGACAAACTACCTTATTTTTTATTTTATTTTATTTTATTTTTAGATAGTCCTTGTCTGGTAGAGCAGGTAACTCAATTGATGGCTTGCCACTATGGGGTCAACGGTTTGAATCCTGCTGGTGCTACCTGCCTACGTTCATGTATCCATCCCCTGACACATCTAAATACAACTGGCTGGAAAATCTGTATGGTGCCCATACAGATTTTTTCAAAACTTCAAAACTTGTGGCAGATCGTTTTAAAGTCTTTGTAAAAATTTAGAAAAAAGGTCAAGGCTTGGCAAAGAAAATTGTGGAGGATATTAAAGTTAACAAAAACACTTTTGGCTCCGAACGGAAACTATAAATAATTCGGACCCTTGCGAATTCGCTCTTAATTTGAAATACTATGCTTGGAAGTTGCCTTCAAAATACAGAGAACTTGACCCATGCCTTAAAAGTTATTAAGACTGGCATATCAAACAACGAACGTTACAGAACAAAAAGAAACACTAAGACATAATGAAACCAACAGAACAATGTAACAAAATCCACAAGGTTAGATTTGACTAGTCTGGAAAGAAAAAGAATGCACATAAGAAAGCCAGAGCAATAGAAGGGAAAAGAGAGTTAATAGAGAAGGAGCATAAGAGAGAGAGTGTTTCTTTGTTCAGGGTCTTTTTAAAGAGCAATAAGCATGGTCATAAGCTCTGCCCATTTGACATTAGATTTATTCCCCAAAAAAAGTTATTTGAAAAACCCATCACATTCAGTGAATGCCATATACATTCTTTCTCTTTGACTAACAAAGTATAACTGTTTTTTTAATACATCCTAGAACAGGAGATTGATTAAAAGGAACACTTCACCATGACAATTCATTAATGATTCCACACTTTTCACCATGACAATTTATTAATGATTCCACACTTTTCACCATGACAATTTATTAATGATTCCACACTTTTCACCATGACAATTTATTGATGATTCCACACTTTTCACCATGACAGTTTAATGATTCCACACTTTTCACCATGACAGTTTAATGATTCCACACTTTTCACCATGACAGTTTAATGATTCCACACTTTTCACCATGACAGTTTAATGATTCCACACTTTTCACCATGACAGTTTAATGATTCCACACTTTTCACCATGACAGTTTATTAATGATTCCACACTTTTCACCATGACAGTTTATTAATGATTCCACACTTTTCACCATGACAATTTATTAATGATTCCACACTTTTCACCATGACAATTTATTAATGATTCCACACTTTTCACCATGACAATTTATTAATGATTCCACACTTTTCACCATGACAATTTATTAATGATTCCACACTTTTCACCATGACAATTTATTAATGATTCCACACTTTTCACCATGACAATTTATTAATGATTCCACACTTTTCACCATGACAATTTATTAATGATTCCACACTTTTCACCATGACAATTTAATGATTCCACACTTTTCACCATGACAGTTTAATGATTCCACACTTTTCACCATGACAGTTTAATGATTCCACAAATAACATTTAACATGCCATTGTAATGATTCCACAAATAACATTTAACATGCCATTGTAAAAGAAACACTCATCACCAGCGTTGTAATGTAATGAAGTAGAAATTCTTTGTTACTGTACTTCAGTAGAATGTTGACGTATCTGCACTTTAACTCAAGTAATATTTTTAAAGGAGAGGTTAACTTTTACCAAAGTAATTTTATGGTAAGATACTTGTACAAGACTAGCGAAAGCTGACTTTACGTGTTGACATTCAGCAACAGACTGGATGTTCCACTGCTTTCACTTAGAGGCTGACTGGAAAATTCTGGCTATTTTATCTTAACGAGTACAAAAAAATGGGACAGCGACATATGGATTATTTAACTGCAGAGGCTGCTGGATTTAAACAGGTAGGAACTTTTGAAGCTTTCCTGAGTGTTGAAGTTTTCTGCTTTAATAAAATGTTTCACTAAAGTAAATTATTGTCCATGTGGTTAATATTAACCACACGGATATTATTCATAGTAGTAGTAATAATAATAATAATATCACTTTTTTCTCCTGCCGAGATAAAACAGCTGACCAGGAACACATTTAATAAATAACAAAAGGACTGGGAAAAAAACCCCCCAAAACAAACAGGTGATTTATTCTTATTTATTTATTTTATTCTTTATTTGTAAGGAAATCAGTCATTTTATTGAAAGTAGTGGAGCTCTTCAGGTGGAATTTCATGCCAATGCGATATATATACACACAGTAAAACCCGCCTAAGCCATCACCATATAAACCGGATATTCGCAGTCACCAGACAAAAGCAAAAGTCCCAATGCTTTTCTATGGTTTTCCATGTAATAAACACCTTACATAATGGATTTTGGTTCACATCGGACAAAATGTCCGTCCAATCACAATGCATTTCCTTTTAAAGCTCCTTGTGTATACTGGACAGTGCAGTAGAGACATGCCCAGTAATATTTTTAAAGGAGACTTTAACTTTTACCAAAGTAATTTTATGATAAGATATTTGTACTTTCACTCAAGTATCACTTTGATGTATGTTATGCAAGACAGAACATCACACAAAAAAGGCATGTAACAGGTTAACTTGGAATACAAATTTTGTGTTTTGGCTAACTATAGCAAACAGGAAAAAAAGACAATTTCTGTATTTGTACACTGGAGTGCATCCATGTTCTTCTTCCAAGTGGCACTGTGGTTGCAGCGCAGTGTGGGCTGTTTTATTACCCCTGGTCCTTTTTGTGTCTGGTTGATGGAAATTCTGGATTTATTGTGCCGTTATCTGTAGGGAGAATACATTTAAGGCCTGGACATCCTCTGACTTTAGACATGTTTCATTAAACTGCCTAATAGATTAAGACTGAACTGCGTTTAACTCGTCCTGGTTCTAGAAGAACCTCTGAAGTATATTTCATTTAATTTTCATGTGTTTTTACAGCGCCAACTCACAACAAGCTGCCTTAAGGTGCTTCACACAACTAAGGCACAGTTGTTGCTTTTCTTTTTGTAAATAATGTGCACACAGGGGAGGTGATGGTCTAGTGGTTAAGGTGTTGGGCTTGAGTCCAGAAGATCATGGGTTCAAATCCCCGCCTGACTGGAAAATCACTAAGGGCCCTTGGGCAAGGCCTTTAATCCCCTATTGCTCCCGGTGTGTAGTGAGCATCATGTGTGGCAGCATTCTGACATCGGGGTGAATGTGAGGTGGAAAAGCGCTATATAAATGCAGTCCATTTACCATTACAATGAAATTAGTGTTTGGTGAAATATGTTTCTTTTGTATATTTAACATGGCATCACAGCCCTGTAAACTCTGCAAGTCAGTAGTAGCTTGCCCATAAGGAGCGCTTGGGCGCTGCCCTCCCAGATGTGGAGGGGAAAAATTATAAAATATATTTTAAAAAAAAAGTATTATCAGTGTCAGTTTTACTTCTTAGTATGTGCCTACATGTAATATGAATTATTAAAACAAGATTTCCACCAACTGACTCAACAGTGCATTTCCACAAATAGAATGTATCATTTCTCTTCTTGGGTGCTCACTCAAATAGCCCCTTGAAGTGCAGCGAAATGACCAATTGTGTATAGTTGCTAAGGAAAAATAATAAATATTTGGCCAATCAGCATCGCGAAATTTAATGGCTGGGGGGTGATAGAATTTTTGCCCCTGGACCAATTGTGTATGGTTGCTAAGGAAAAATAAGTATTTGGCCAATCAGCATTTCCAAATTTAATGGCTTGGGCGGGGGTGACAGAATTTTCGCCCCTGGATTTATCAAAGTGCTGCTGTTTTTGGCGGAAACAAAAACCCCACCGAAGTTCGGGTTATTTATTTATTTATTTATTTTGTCCCCATTTGTTTTGCTGGAGCAAGTTGAAGAACTTTGGGACAAACTGCCGCACTCATGTAGGCGGCTTGGAGTTTGGTAGGTGGAAAAGAAACAGCGCAATGCCAACTAAAACCAACTCCCAGCCTCCCTTCTTAGAAATGGAGCCAAGTCTGTTTGAGTTTTGAGTTTGTTTTTACAGAGGTGTGTGGTTGCAGAGTGCGTTCAGGTCTGCAAAAAAAAAAAAAAAAAAAAAAAAAAAGCACAGATTGCTTTGCTGAATAGTTAGGAGTGGGACGACGATCATAATGGGGACAAGGTTTCAGTGAGGATTTGGAGAAGCATTTTCTGGATCCAGTCTAGGCTGTGGATTTGATTGTTTGGCAGCTCTTCGTCTTTTTAAAGGACATGTCTCACTTTTTTTTTTTAAACGTCCCAGTTAGCAAGACAACATAAGTACTCATGATTGTAAGTCTCTCTGCACATGTGCTAATAATTAGTGATCTCTGATGTATTTTATTCCTCTCACTCTGAACGTTAGCAGGTGCATTTCCGGAAAATGTTTCACTTGGCAGTTCTCCGTATTTTTCAGTGTGTGACGCACTTATTAGCAAAACAGAAACATCACAATGACTGACGGACAGAGGGAAACGAACCTGCTCCATTGGAAAATAAAGCCTCTGAGCTGCCATCTGAAAATGTTGGCTCAGATTTAGAGACAGGAGACAACACACTTCACCCCGAAACTCTTAACTTTTTCAAAGTGTCGAATTTTGGAACCTAAAGTGTGACAACGCGCTGTTTGTTTGGATGCTGGTTTACTGAAGCTGTGGACATGGACGTGGGGGACATCTCCATGATGATACTGTTTTTAACAGACTGTCTGGACATGGAGATGGACTTGTTACTTTGGAAAAAGTCAGAATACATTATTTTAAAGGAGTTAATGGACATTATTTAATGTACCACGTCATGCCTGAGGCGAAGCTGCAGCTGGTGATCGCACGCGCGTGCATACTTATTTGATTGTGTGGACTTTGTTTGGAATTAAATCTATAACATGACGGTGAGTCTGGCATGTTCAGGATTTTACCCCTTTTGTGTTTTGTGGTAAGGTTTTTTTCTTTTTTGCTTTGTGAATTTGGAGCTTGTGTGTGTGTGTGTGAATACACACGCGTGCGCTGCTGCTCGTTGCTCCTCCGAGCTTGCTGTGGAAAGGAATGTCTCAAAGATGTTTTTTTTTTCCCGTGGCAGCAGTTGTATTTTTTATTTATTTTTTGATAACTCTCATAATTAATCGTGCACAAGTTATTGACAGGCTGCATGCATGACTCATGGCCATGCAGTGAGTGGTGTCCAAAAAATGAGGTGGGCTTCATAGATAATTGGCAAAGCTTCTGGGGAAAACCTGGTCTTGTTAGGAGAGACGGCATCCATCCCACTTTGCATGGAGCAGCTCTCATTTCTAGAAATCTGGCCAATTTTCTTAAATCCTCCAAACCGTGACTATCCAGGGTTGGGACCAGGAAGCAGAATTGTAGTCTTACACACCTCTCTGCAGCTTCTCTCCCCCTGCCATCCCCTCAGTATGCCTGCTCCCAGACCACCAATAACCAGTAAAAATCTAAGCATAAAAATTCAAAAAGAAAAAATAATATAGCACCTTCAACTGCACCACTGACTAAAACAGTTAAATGTGGTCTATTAAACATTAGGTCTCTCTCTTCTAAGTCCCTGTTAGTAAATGATATAATAATTGATCAACATATTGATTTATTCTGCCTTACAGAAACCTGGTTACAGCAGGATGAATGTTAGTTTAAATGAGTCAACACCCCCGAGTCACACTAACTGTCAGAACGCTCCTAGCACGGGCCAAGGCGGAGGATTAGCTGCAATCTTCCACTCCAGCTTATTAATTAATCAAAAACCCAGACAGAGCTTTAATTCATTTGAAAGCTTGACTCTTAGTCTTGTCCATACAAATTGGAAGTCCCAAAAACCAGTTTTATTTGTTATTATCTATCGTCCACCTGGTTGTTACTGTGAGTTTCTCTGTGAATTTTCAGACCTTTTGTCTGACTTAGTGCTTAGCTCAGATAAGATAATTATAGTGGGCGATTTTAGCATCCACACAGATGCTGAGAATGACAGCCTCAACACTGCATTTAATCTATTATTAGACTCAATTGGCTTTGCTCAAAATGTAAATGAGTCCACCCACCACTTTAATCATATCTTAGATCTTGTTCTGACTTATGGTATGGAAATTGAAGACTTAACAGTATTCCCTCTAAACTCCCTTCTGTCTGATCATTTCTTAATAACATTTACTCTGATGGACTACCCAGCAGTGGGGAATAAGTTTCATTACACTAGAAGTCTTTCAGAAAGCGCTGTAACTAGGTTTAAGGATATGATTCCTTCTTTATGTTCTCTAATGCCATATACCAACACAGTGCAGAGTAGCTACCTAAACTCTGTAAGTGAGATAGAGTATCTCGTCAATAGTTTTACATCCTCATTGAAGACAACTTTGGATGCTGTAGCTCCTCTGAAAAAGAGAGCTTTAAATCAGAAGTGCCTGACTCCGTGGTATAACTCACAAACTCGCAGCTTAAAGCAGATAACCCGTAAGTTGGAGAGGAAATGGCGTCTCACTAATTTAGATCTTCACTTAGCCTGGAAAAAGAGTCTGTTGCTCTATAAAAAAGCCCTCCGTAAAGCTAGGACATCTTACTACTCATCACTAATTGAAGAAAATAAGAACAACTGTTGTATGGCTGGGGGGGCCTGGCTGCCTTTTGTTTCTGTTTTCTGTCCTGTCTTTTGTTTTTCCTTCCAGGTGGCTTGCATTTGGGACTGAGTGGCTGTGTAGCTGAGTTTATCAGGACCTCACCCTGATCACCTGAGGCTGATCACCTGCGGCTCGTCAGGACTCACAGCTGTGGTGCATCTACATGGATTGGAACATGGTGGCATTTAAGACTGGAGTACACAGTGTGTATTTGCCAGAGACTCGACTTTGTGACCAGACGGGTGAGATCGTCGTCTCAAGAGCCATCTCATCATCAGTGGATGCAGAGAACGTCCAGGTTTGATGCATGGTCTGTGAAAGAGGAGGGGGTGAGGTCTCACACTCGTCAGCACACTTCCTGAGGTACGTTAGATTTTGTGACTAACATTTATACAGTCAGTAAATGTGGTGTCCCTCACACCTTATTATATTGAGCTGTATGTAGTCGTTTAATCAGCTTCCACTGCTGTGGAGTTTTGTGAACAGGGTGTTCTATGCCTGCAGGGTGGGAAGCTGATTAGTAATTAAGCCAGGAAGTGTTTGCTGTTTGTACACCTTTGAGCGGTCCCTCTGTGTGTAGAGTGTGGACTCACATGATGATTCCTTCTTTCACAGACTCGGTTTGTCGCGGCCACCTGGGGGGTGTCGGCGGGGTCCTTGGGTCCGAACTGGTTCTGGCTCCGGACCGTTTTGTGCTGCTGGGAGCACACCGCAAATCCGCCACCCCAGACCGCGCACTTTTATATTTTTCACAGCACTGTTATGTTCATTAAACTCTGTTATCCTTTGTACCGTGCTTATTTTATACTGGGTCCTTCAAACGCTGGTCGGTTCTCCGGGCTGCGTCCGACACATAACAACAACCCCAGGTTTCTTTTCAGCACTGTAGCCAGGCTGACAGAGTCAGAGATCTATTGAGCCAAGTATTCCTTTAACTTTAACTAGTAATGACTTCATGACTTTCTTTGCTAATAAAATTTAAACTATTAGAGAAAAAATTACTCATAACCATCCCAAAGACGAATCGTTATCTTTGGCTGCTTTCAGTGATGCCGGTATTTGGTTAGACTCTTTCTCTCCGATTGTTCTGTCTGGGTTATTTTCATTAGTTACTTCCTCCAAACCATCAACATGTCTATTAGACCCCATTCCTACCAGGCTGCTCAAGGAAGCCCTACCATTAATTAATGCTTCGATCTTAAATATGATCAATCTATCTTTATTAGTTGGCTATGTACCACAGGCTTTTAAGGTGGCAGTAATTAAACCATTACTTAAAAAGCCATCACTTGACCCAGCTATCTTAGCTAATTATAGGCCAATCTCCAACCTTCCTTTTCTCTCAAAAATTCTTGAAAGGGTAGTTGTAAAACGGCTAACTGATCATCTGCAGAGGAATGGTCTATTTGAAGAGTTTGTCAGGTTTCAGAATTCATCATAGTACAGAAACAGCATTAGTGAAGGTTACAAATGATCTTCTTATGGCCTCAGACAGTGGACTCATCTCTGTGCTTGTTCTGTTAGACCTCAGTGCTGCTTTTGATACTGTTGACCATAAAATTTTATTAGAGATTAGAGCATGCCATAGGTATTAAAGGCACTGCGCTGCGGTGGTTTGAATCATATTTATCTAATAGATTACAATTTGTTCATGTAAATGGGGAATCTTCTTCACAGACTAAGGTTAATTATGGAGTTCCACAAGGTTCTGTGCTAGGACCAATTTTATTCACTTTATACGTTTCCCTTAGGCAGTATTATTAGACGGCATTGCTTAAATTTTCATTGTTACGCAGATGATACCCAGCTTTATCTGTCCATGAAGCCAGAGGACACACACCAATTAGCTAAACTGCAGGATTGTCTTACAGACATAAAGACATGGATGACCTCTAATTTCCTGCTTTTAAACTCAGATAAAACTGAAGTTATTGTACTTGGCCCCACAAATCTTAGAAACATGGTGTCTAACCAGATCCTTACTCTGGATGGCATTACCCTGACCTCTAGTAATACTGTGAGAAATCTTGTCATTTTTGATCAGGATATGTCATTCAATGCGCATATTAAACAAATATGTAGGACTGCTTTTTTGCATTTGCGCAATATCTCTAAAATTAGAAAGGTCTTGTCTCAGAGCGATGCTGAAAAACTAATTCATGCATTTATTTCCTCTAGGCTGGACTATTGTAATTCATTATTATCAGGATGTCCTAAAAGTTCCCTGAAAAGCCTTCAGTTAATTCAAAATGCTGCAGCTAGAGTACTAACAGGGACTGGAAGGAGAGAGCATATCTCACCCATATTGGCCTCTCTTCATTGGCTTCCTGTTAATTCTAGAATAGAATTTAAAATTCTTCTTCTTACTTACAAGGTTTTGAATAATCAGGTCCCATCTTATCTTAGGGACCTCATAGTACCATATCACCCCAATAGAGCGCTTCGCTCTCAGACTGCAGGCTTACTTGTAGTTCCTAGGGTTTGTAAGAGTAGAATGGGAAGCAGAGCCTTCAGTTTTCAGGCTCCTCTCTTGTGGAACCAGCTCCCAATTCAGATCAGGGAGACAGACACCCTCTCTACTTTTAAGATTGGGCTTAAAACTTTCCTTTTTGCTAAAGCTTATAGTTAGGGCTGGATCAGGTGACCCTGAACCATCCCTGGCGCTATATAAATAAAATTGATTTGATTTGATGCAGGTGCCCAGAAATCTTCTTGGAGATGCTCCTTTTACCGTGACTGCATCAAAATGAACAATTATCACTTAAAAATGAGTCATCATAACACAACATCACACTTATGTAAACTTTGGAATTAATCTGAGCCTCATTTCTTAATGTTATCAGCTACATTCCATTGAAGTGCACCCTGGGATGCTTCTAATAGCTATGTGATTTGTCAGAAACACCCAAGTACTCACGAGCACTCTGTTTTCGGAAGTCTCTGTAGGTGTTTGCTGTGAATGCTGTATACTTTGAAACCGGTCATGGAAGTGCACAAAGTAATCCCAGTGGATCATCGGATGGTCACTAACAGCCTAAATTTTAATTATGATTTCAGTGTGACGTCCTTTAAGGCAGTGTTTTTCAACCTTTTTTGAGTCGTGGCACCCTTTTTATATTTACAAAATCCTGCGGCACACCACCAACTAAAATAATATTATAATGCTATTACCTCTGGTTTTGCGCAAAACCCAATTATCGCAATAGAAAATCGATACAGAAAACATCGCATTTCGAAAATCCTCAAGCATTTTGCGTGCGCTCTGATCTCAAGTAGGGCTGTCACGATTAGAAATTTCTGGAGACGATTAATTGTCAGACAAATAATTGCGATTGACGAATATATTGTCTGTTTTTTTTTTCTTTTTTCCCCTTCTTTATATTCTACTATTGTAGTATAATTACACAACTCTGGAAGAACGTTTGGCTTCTGTGAGTGGAGAAACTGGGAATGGTGCAACATTTTTATTTTTATCTTCATTTTACATACAGTCCCAACTTTTTCTGATTTGTGGTTGTTTCTGTTGCATTTCTGAAATTGTTTCTCCTCATCAGTCACGTTTTGTGCTTAAACACTACATTAAGCTCAAGACTGAACAAATAAATACCTTTGGAAAATAACAGCTGTTAAAGTTCAGAGTTCTCACCTGCTTTTTGTGATCTGTGCGTCTGAACATTTTTTTTTGTGTGTATCTCAGTTCATTCATATATTCTCATTTTTTAAATATGTTTTTAAAGATATTTGACCATTTATTTCATCTCATGATCTCATAAATTCAGCATACGATGCGCACATGGTGTGAACAGGACGGTAACGGCAGAATCACACCTTTAGAGAAAGTTCAGAGAGAAGTAAAGGCAGCTTCACGTTTTCGTTTTAACATGTTCACTCCATTTAAAATCCTCTCTCTGCTCCGCGCTCGCTGCGCACTGAACGTGTCGCGCCTGCATTCAGGAATCTCCCTCACCCACCCCTCCCCTCCCTCACCCACCCCCTCCCTCGCAGTCTGCAGCCTGTTAACTCCGCGCGCGTGCGCACACAGGCACAGACACACACACCGACAGCTCCGCATTTTAGACGGCTTTTGAAGGAGACGATACTGTTTTAATCGGCCGTCAGCCTCCTTGTTATTGTCCCGCCTTAAGACGAAAGCGAGGCTGCAGCACAATGATGTCAGATTCTGAGTCGTTTTATGCTTTGTGGATAAAATAAATAATTCACGGTAATCGCGAATATGAAAAATAATCGCGAATATGAAAAATACCCACGGCACCCCTGACGATCGATCACGGCACCCTAGGGTGCCGCGGCACCCCGGTTGAGAATCACTGCTTTAAGGTGAGTTGCTCCCCTTGATTTTGGCCTCCCCCCCACCCCCCCTTTTGGAACGTGATGTGAACATTGTAGTACAACCCCAATTCCAATGAAGTTGGGACGTTGTGTAAAATGTAAATAAAAATTGAATACAATGATTTGCAAATCCTCTTCAACCTATATTCAATTGAATACACCACAAAGACAAGATATTTAATGTTCAAACTGATAAACTTTATTTGTTTTGTGCAAATATTTGCTCATTTTGAAATGGATGCCTGCAACACATTTCAAAAAAGCTGGAACGGGGCAACAAAAGACCGGGAAAGTTGATGAATGTTCAAAGAATACCTGTTTGGAACATTCCACAGGTGAACAGGTTAATTGGAAACAGGTGAGTGTCATGATTATGTACATAATGTATGGTTGTAATGGTTGTATGTACATAATCTTCTTTTGTCAATTGAGGAATTTTTCCATATTTTGAAAGTTTCTAAATTTGGTCTTCTGTTAAGGGGGTGTCATTGTAAAGCCCAGGATCTGTTTGGTGTACTATATGTGTAATTGGTGACAAATGGTGAAATGTTCCTTGCTCAGGAACTTGTGTTGTTCCTTTCCAAAGTATAAATGAGGCCTAATATAGCTGTAAATGGTTAACTGTTTATCTGATTATCTGTGGAACTCCTGATTTTGAGAAGGACATCAAATGATTTTTGTGGAATTGTGGTAATTTTCCGACTGTTAATTTGAATGCCTGAACTGGACTATGCAGGGAATTCTATTGCCACACCAGCCCCGCCAAGATTTTTTTTCACCACCTGCCACTGGTGCAAGTACATAGCACAGCCATTACTCTTAATGGCATATTTCTGCATATGATTTCCATGCAGGCTGGGATATGCATCGCAAGCAGACGCTAAATTAAGAAACTGTGTTGTGGAGGAAAACAAACAAGTAGGACAAATGGGACAACCAAAACATGGCTCAGTGCCATGTGTTTCCTGTCCCACTCTGGCAAACTCTTTCACTTGATTCTGAGAGGACACAGTGAAGGGAGCGTGGGCCAGAGCAGAAGTGGAGTGCTTGTCCTCATTGTCAGTGGGTAGTATATACATTCCTCTCTCCCCATCCTAATGAGCCACAAAGCAGCATTTTATAGCTGCATTATGTCACAAAGGCCCATAATTTTAATACTACAGCCACTTTTGCATCTAAAAATACACGGACTCTATAGTATAAAGTCAATTAAACAAAGGAGCACACCTGCAACTTGAGATTTTAATGCAATTTATGATCAGTATAACTGTTATTACTTACATTTCTCTGTTGCACTGTTAAACATTTAGTTCATAGGAACCTCTGCCTCTTGGGAAATTATTGTTACAGCAGACGTGACTAATGGGGGCGAATCTATGCATGACTCTAATGCCAGGGTTCACTTAGTCTTGCTGTAATAGCCAAGAGAGCCAAGAGAAGGACAACACCTAAAATATCACATTTGACTGTTTTTAAATGTACACTTTTCATTTTCAGAGATTCCAATAATTTGATGTTTCAGCTGGACCCCACCAATAAATCAGCAAGCCAATATGATATGAGCTACTTGCATATAAATCAGTATCTGCATTTTTAATGTCTGATCAGACAAAACGAGAGTGACTGAACATCAGGTATGGCCAGCAGTGATTCATATTTCAAGTCATTGATGCATTATTTTTTAAAAGAACTCATGAAAAAGCTCCCAAACATAATTTGCCTTTTTATTCCAAAATATTAACCTAAAATTTTACAATCCACATATTGAAGCGCTGTCACTGTATTTAGTCTGCCTTAACTGCCACCGTCAACATGACACACCACCACCAGCTAATTACAAAAGTTCACACTTGATACGAATTAGTGTAAGATTTCATGAATGGGATGGTCGCCGAACAGCGATGCTGCCTACCCCGATTTTAAAATGGTAGAGAGTGATGTTTTAGCAGATGCCTTCATTTGCGCAAAATCGTGTCAACTTAAAATTGACACGATATTGAAGCCAGTCTGGTGTGACACAATAAAAAACACTTAACGTGCTGTTGGCACAGTAACGTCAACTAACGATGGACAAGAGATGTAATTCAATGGGGCAGCGCAGTCTCGTTTGAACCCCTACGTGATCTCGCAGGATTTGACTACATCTGGGGACAGCCGAGATGAACACGGCAGCGTGTGGGAGTTTCAGCACAAACCATTCAGCTTGGCTCGGTAAACTTAAAAGCATACTTGCTGTCACCTCATGGACCTGTTGGTTTAAGACGTGCCATTTTAAAGTGGTTTCTGCTGAATCCCCCATCCTCCGAATGGTTTGTGCTGACACTCCCACACTCCACCTGGGGATTAGTCTCTTCCCACAAAAAGCGTCAAATCTAATCGGAGAATGGTGTACTGTTTTGTTTTCTGCTAGAATCACCAAAGCAGTTGTGAAAAGTGCAGTTTTTTTCAGTTCCTAGGGGAGAACGGAAGACGAAGCAAATGGGAGAGGTTGTGTCGATAAGTGTGTCGGTAACAGTTAACCAGATTATCTGCCTTGACACGTTTGAGCTCTGGGTCATAAGCAAACCACAACACGTCCGCTTTCCACTGCTTTCTCACTTTTTTTTTTTTTTTTGCATTTTCACTTTGAGTGTAATTTGCCCAAAAACTCAAAGTGCCGTGTTGAGTAGAGAAGTTACGTCATATGCATCATATTTTACCTCTTTAGCGCCTACCCTCAAACGAGACTGCACTGCCCAATTCAAAACGTTTCATGACAAAAGAGTTTACATTTACACTCTGTCACATGGTCTCTGCGTTTGCATGATGCAGGTCAGCTCTTTGCCTCTCTCGGTCAAACCTACTCTAATTTTTGAAGATGGGAGAAAATCGTGTTTCTATCCAATATTAATGTCTTTAACTTTTTAAACTTGATTTATGACCCATGTATAATATCAAATGACATGAAATATAACATAAAATGTTACAATTTGAAATTTGCTTCATATTTAATTTAAATTGGCTCAAGTTATGGCTCTTACAGCAGATACTATATTACATATATTTAATCTAATTTTCTTCTGCTTTTGCAGAGGCCTATTGGTGTTTGAGAAGGGCCCATCATCTTTACTACTTTAATGTGTCCCATAATCACCTTGGCAGCCCCTTGGACTTCCCAGAATGCACCATGGTGCCAGCAGAGTTCAAACACATGTAAACAATGGCTAGCGAGGATGTGGATGGCATCGACTCAGCGAGTTCACGAGTGGTTATGATAATGACGCGTTCTCCCAAATTGAGAGGGTTATCTAGAAGAGGTGTAGCACCTGTGATGAACTTCTGCTGTGCCCCGATGTCTTGTAGTCCATACTTCACGAGGTGTGTTTACTTTGTGCCCTAAACCGGAGCTCTGCTGAAAATGACCTCTCGCGTAAGCCAGGGGCCGCCAGACGGTGCGAAATTCACAACTGCGAAAGAGGGAATTGAGAAAATGTCGCCTTCCTTCATGCACTGAGGTGCCATTAGCCCATTACACACCCTTTTGAAATACGAATTACTTCTTCTCTTTATTTATGCTGTGTGTTTTTGTGGAATAAAGGCCGTGTATATATTTAATTGAACAGTTACTGTGGAATAATTGTGGTTCATTATTACATGTAACAACATTAATATGATGTGTGTTATGTAGTGGAATGAAAGACAATTTATGATTCACTCGCCTATGTCATCGTTTTATATATAATACTGCCACTTTCATTTAAACCTCTCCAAAATGTTTGTGTGCTTGGGTGCTGCCGAGTTTGTTTTAGTAAAACACAATTTGTGTTAAAATTGTCGTGCATTTTTTGGGGTCCCATTTTGTGTCTATTCAGTGTTATAAAAAGTATGTAATCGTGTTTGATAATATGACACACAACTTTAGACGGCTGTTGTGGACAGTCGGACCCAGTTTCCTTATTTTTGGTACTAGGACATCAATCAGGGCAAGAAATCTTCAGTGGAAGACCAGCTTTAAAGTGGCGGTGAAAGAGTGTCCTTCAAACCAAAACGAATCTGGAGGCACTTCCCTTTACCTGCATGTAATGTTACTGCTTCTGTGTGTGTGTGTGTGTGTGTGTGTGTGTGTGTGTGTGTGTGTGTGTGTGTGTGTGTGTGTGTGTGTGTGTGTGTGTGTGTGTGTGTGTGTGTGTGTGTGTGTGTGTGTGTGTGCTGACTGACATTTCTTCTGCTCAGGAACTGGGGTGACACTCTCAATGTGTTTGGTATATTTTAGATGTGGTGTTACTGTTTTTAATCAGCTGGAGTCGTGCAGTGGTCTGTCTGCATGTGTGAGCTAGCAGTTTGATTTAGATAATAGTAGTGCTATGTGACTAAAAAGATTAATGTTGTGTGGGTCGCTGAAGAGGAGGTACTGCTGGCCCACCACCACCAGATGGCGCCCTGCTTGAAGTGCGGGCTTCAAGCACAAGAGGGCGTCATAGCAACCGGGAGTGACAGCTGTCACTTGTCATCAGCACCAGCTGTCACTCATCCACATCACCACCACCATAAAGGCCGGACTGCAACTCCACCTCCCCGCCGAGAAATCAGCTACCTTGGAGGTAATTTCTCTGCTGACTTAAAACTGAATAATAGTCTGAACTCTTTTGCAGCCGTTTTCCTGTGGTGTTTGCCTTATCTGTGGGATTGGCGTTTGGTGTGATCAGCGATGGCTTCGCTTCACACCCCAACCAGATAAGTGGTTAGACAGGAGCTGCACGAGTGTGTGATTGGAGGTGGAGGTGCTCCCTCCCAAAAGAACACAGACTGTGGGATTACTGAGTGTGCGTACTCACACTCACCTGTGCTGTTTTTGTTCTCTGCCAGCAGTGCCAGGTCTGACAGCTGGAGACGGTGGCCACCTGAGGACTCAGGACTTGGCGGCTACGGTGTTCTTCAGGTCCGTTGGTGGTGAGGGCCGTGTGGGATCCGGCTCGGTTCTGGACTGGCGTCTCCTATCCTCGAGCCTGCCCACATGTCACCCAACGTGTAATTGACTGTAGTCCCAAACTTGTTATTGTCTGTATTCCGTTGTGCACAATTTGCAACATTAAATTGTTACTGTTTGGCTTATCCATTGCCCGTTCATTTACGCCCCCTGTTGTGGGTCCGTGTTCCTACACTTTCACAACAATTAATCCAGGTTTTGAGTATACGAGGTCTCTTAGATAATAAACCGACCCTTTTATTTTTTTTTTTAACTATATGGATTTGAATGACATGCGATTACACCAATCATGCTTGAACCCTCGTGCGCATGCGTGAGTTTTTTCACGCGTGTCGGTGACGTCATTTCCCTGTGGGCAGGCCTTGAGTGAGATGTGGTCCCGCCCTCTCGGCTGAATTCCTTTGTTTCACACGCTGCTCGAGACGGCGCGCGTTGCTTTATCAAAATTTTTTCTGGACCTGTGAGGAATATCCGAGTGGACACTATTCGAGAAATTAAGCTGGTTTTCTGTGAAAAGTTTAATGGCTGATGAGAGATTATGGGGTGTTTCTGTCGGTGTAAGGACTTCCCACGGAGCGGGACGTCCTGCAGCGCTTCCAGGCGCTGTCGTCGGCCTGTTTCGAGCTGAAAACATCCTAATTTAAGGCTTAATTCACCCAGGACATCGTGAGAGAACAGAGAAGATTCAGAAGAGGCCGGCATGAGGAATTTATGCGGACATTCCACTGTTTAAGGACATTTTTTTTAATGAAAGACGTCGTTTCCGTGACGACTCGGCAAATCTGTGTGCGCTGCGACAGGAAAAACACCTCCGTGTTGAAAACCATTTGTAGAATTCAGGCGGCTTTTAATGGCTTTCAACAAGTGAGTAACTGAGAAATTGTTTAACAGCTTGGGCATGTTCCAACTTGCCCGTTAAGATTTCCAACGGAGGTGTTTTTCCTGCCGCGACCCCCCGCGGTCGGGTCCAGCCCGACATGCGACTCTGCCCGCACGTTCTTTCATTACAAAATGACCGTTAACAATGGAATGTCCGAATAAACTCCTCATGCCGACTTCTTCTGAAAGTTCTCTGTTCTCTGACGACTTACTGCGTCAACAGAGCCTGAAATGTGGAAGTTTTCAACTTGAAACGGCGAGACGCTGCCGCCTCGAAGCGCAGGTCGCCGTCAGGCGCCGTGGACCGTCCTTAAAGCGACACTACCAGACCAAAATCTCTCATCAGCCGTTAAAATTTTTACCGAAAACCAGCTGAATTTATTGAATGGTGTCCACTCAGTTGTGCCTTACAGTTTTGAAAAAATTTTTATCAAACAAAGCAACAGTCTCTGAGCCATTCCTAAACAATGAAAAAAATCGACGAGCGGGTGGACGACTCCTCACTCAAAGACTGCCCACAGGCGAATGATGTAACCGACAGGCGTGAAAAAACTCTCGCATGCCCACGAGGGTTCAAGCATGTCTGATGTAATCACACGTGATTCAAATCCATATGGTTTTTGAAAAAAATAATAAGGTCGGATACTTTTCTAATAGACCTCGTATTTCTTATTGTTACATGGGAAACAAGGTACCAGTAGATTCTCACAAATCCAACAAGACCAAGCATTCATGATATGCACACTCTTAAGGCTATGAAATTGGGCTATTAGTAAAAAAAAAAAAAAAGCAGAAAAGGGGGTGTTCACAATAATAGTAGTGTGGCATTCAGTCAGTGAGTTTGTCAGTTTTGTGGAACAAACGGGTGAGAATCAGTAAAAGTGAAAAACTAAATAAATCAATTAAAGAAGGCAACATATTATGATAACAGTAGGATGTAATAAATATGCAGCTGCTTTTGATGAGTTCATTGATAAACGTTTTTGCTTAGGCTTACAGCGATTGTGTAAAATTATCAGATTTGGGTCATAAATCAGTGTCACTTGGAGAAGTGATTTTTTTTTTTTTCTTCAAGCATTGTGTTGCAAAGTGTCCACAATATCATCATTGGGACACATACCAAATGAAGAGATGACAGAAAAAACAACCTTGAAGGCCTTTCATGAGTTTATTTTCTCCAAGAACATTTCTCCTAAGAGGATATTTTGCCAGGTCAGCTTATTTGAATTGGGAAGATAGTCAAGTCCACAAGTATTTGAACAGTGACACTATATATATATATATATATATATATATATATATATATATATATATATATAAAAATACATTTTTTGTTTTACCACAGCAGAATTTACAGTTGAGATGTGCTCATAGTGTAGATTATGTTTAATTCAAGGGGTTTAACAAAAATAACACATTAACCATTTAGGAATTATGACTATTTATATGCATAGTGCTTTGGGTTTTCATTAAAGAAAAGTGATCAGATCTAGGCCTCTGTCTCCCATGTGCCTTCTGTCAAACTGTAGCTGAAATTTCACATCTTCTCTTTAAGAAAACCCTTCTTCATGCCACTCTGTACTCCAGTATAACTGGTGCTGCAACAGACAAAAACTTACACAATACACAGTTTGTCTAATCACAACTACAGAAGCCTGTAACTTATTCTAGTCTGTGAGATGAGTAATGAATTGTGCACTTTTGTTGCACCCCCTTGTAATTTTAGTTTGATGCTATCAGCATGTTCTCAGGTCATATAAAATAACATTTTCACATGCTGTCATAGGTACAACCTGGCAGGTAGGAGGTCTGTTAGAAAAGTCTCCGACGTTTTTATTTTTTTCAAAAACCTGATGGATTTGGAATGGATGGATGGAATCACGTGTGCTTGCATGAGCCAACCTTGAACCTTCGTGCGCATGCGTGAGTTTTTTCACGCCTGTCGATTGCATCATTTGCTTGTAAGCAGTCTTTGTGTGAGGATGGGTGGAGTCTCTTGTCGTTTTTTCTTTGCAAGGAAATGGCGGAACGACTGGAGCAGCGTGACTGCGTCAACTTTTTCCAGAAACTGGGCTACAGCCAGGTGGAAACCATTCGGACTATTCAGACGGCTTTCGGTGACGATCCTCTGGGCATCACACAGATTAAGGAGCGGTACAACCGGTTTAAAGACGTCCGCACAATGGTGGAGAATGAGCCGCGCTCCGGTCGGCCATCAAAATGCTGAAATGACCAGATCATTTCCAACGTGAACGCTGTGGTGATGTGGGACCGTCGTGTGGCTATCCGAGAAATTGCGGAAGAGGTGGACATCAGCAATTTTTCGGCGCATTCCACTGTGACAGAAGATTTGGCCATGAAAAGAGTTGCAGCGAAATTCATGCCGATGGCTTTGGCACAAAGCTGACGGCGGAGCAAAAGCTCCACCGTGTTTAATTCTCACAGGACATGCTGGACTCCGAAAAATGATGCCCACCTCTTCCACCATTCAGAAGATTCAGACGGCTTTTGGTGGCTTTTCAGTCGTGTGACTATCCGAGAAATTGTGGAAGAGGTGGGCATGTCACAGCATGTCCTGTGAGGCTTCAACAGCCTATGATATAAATTAACAGTAATAACAATATACCTCATCCTACTAAACCTTGTAAGCAGAAGCAAAGGTGAATATTAAATGAATAAAGCGTACGAGGTCTGTCAGAAAAGTATCGGACCTTTTTATTTTTTGCAAAAACCATATGGATTTGAATCACGTGTGATTGCACCAGCCAAGCTTGAACCTTTGTTCGCATGCGTGAGTTTTTTCACGCCTGTCGGTTGCGTCATTCGCCTGTGAGCAGGCTTTGTGTGAGCAGTGGTCCACCCCTCTCGTCGGATTTTTATTGCGAATAAATGTCTGAATGATTTGGAGCTTTGCTGCATCACATTTTTCCAGAAACTGTGAGAGACCTCCAGGTGGACACCATTTGGAAAATTCAGATGGCTTTCAGGGACCATTTTATGGGGATTACACAGATTAAGGAGTGCTCCAGCCGGTTTAAAGACCGCCCACAACGTCTGAGAGCGTGGCGCACTCCGACAGGCTGACACCCCGCTGAAACAACCAGATCATTTCCAACGTGAAGGCTTTGTTGATCCAGGACGTCGTCTGACTTCCACAGAAAGGCATAAGGCGTGGACATCAGCACTTTTTCGGCACATTCCACTGTTACAGGAGTTTTTTTTCATGGAAAAAGAAGCGGGCAGATGCGCCACTGTGCCGCTCATTGCGTGGGACAAAACCACCTCCGTGTTGGTCTCACAGGATGGCTTTGAGATGGATTTCAGACAGCTGTCGGTGGCTTTTTAGTCGTGTGACTATCCGAGAAATTGTGCATGAGCTGGACATGCCCCAACATGTCCTGTGAGGCTTCATCATGGTGTTGCTTTGCGCCACGCGGCTCTGCCGCGACGCACGGAATTCCTCTGCATGTCTGTCTCAATGCGCCGAAATAGTGCTGATGTCCACGTCTTCCTCAATTCCTGTGCTAGTCAGAGGACGTCCCGGATAAAACACAGCGTCCAGTTTAGAAATGAACGGCACATTCCACTGTTACAGGAGTTTTTGTCATGGAAAGAGGAGCGGAGGAAGGACCTCTCAGGACATGTTGGGGCATAAAAAGGTCCGATACTTTTCTGACAGACCTCGTATGTTTAACTGCTATTGGATCAATAGCACTGGATTGGATCAGAACTTGAATCAGAGCTTTGCACTGATGAAATCAAAAGAATGCTCACAGATCAGATCAACATTTGCCATTGCTGTTAAATTGGGCTTAGATTTGGTACTTGTGATGGGAATAGTATCTGATTACTACCATTTTCTTACTTATCAAACCATTCACTGACCCCACGTGCTCTGGATGAGATCACTCCCATCAAGATAGAACTGTCTCATTATGGGCTAAAGGTGATCATTCAGAACAACTTCGTATTGATTTACAGTAAGCCTGTCCTCTAAGGGAACAAGTGTACTCGGACCATGACAGCAAAATGCTGTCTATAGAATAACAGCCATCAGATCCCTCACTGTAGCAGTTAATACAGACCTCTATCTGTACTATTTTCTTGGTGTGTATGACACATACTCACCGATCCTCATTTTTCTCAAGATTTGGATCTCTTAAAATGTGAAAGAATTTGCTGCACTGTGAGGTCCCCATCACATTCAGATGAAGACCATGAAAACCACAGTGCATCATGAAAACTTTCAAGAAAAGAGTGAAAACATGGTGAAAATGGAAAAAAATGTTTATACTACATCCCTGCCAGGTTCTCACTACATCTAACACATTTCCACTATTTCGTACCACATGCCTGATCAGACCTGCACCATATTTAGTGTGTACTGACTGTGGCCAATCAGTTTGCACCACACGCTTACTGTGTTCTCATGGCATCCATCTAGTCTTTATAAATATTGCACCATGCGATGGGCTTTTTTGTTCTGCAAATTTTCTTGTGTCCACATCTATGTCCGATAAATTAGTCAACAACTATGCTGCCAAAGACATTAGGGGAGGCTAAGAGTGTGGTGGAAAGTTGCACAAGTAGTACAATGTGGCATTGTCCAATTAGCACCATGGACAGCTCACGTTCAGGCACTCTTAATAGTTTGTGCGTGCTTTTGGTATCACAAGATGCTTTGGGAATTGAGCATAAAAAATGGTTTGCAGTTATGGCTGTAGAAAACAGTACAATTGTGCACATCACATCATGGAAACAAACGTGATGGTGTGAAGAATCGAGTCCAGTATTTACACTAAGTTCACTGAATGTTAAATAGACGCAATGAGAACTTACTTGCTGTAAACATGCCAGAGACATTTTAAAAGAAAGAACATATTCACAATGTAACGCAGACTTCTACAACATGTTATGGATGTACCATGGTCATAGCACAAGCATGGAGAGGTCGTAGTGAGAACTCTACGAACGTAGCAAGAATGCGGTTACAATGTGGTGATAAACCAGTTACAACGCAGTGAGAACACCATACAGTCTTTCTTTCCTGTCCATGCCGTGCTTATACTACGTCAGTGAAGTCCTGACAAGGTTTTCTTTATAGCGTTACTGTACCAATTTGATCATTACTACATCCCTATGCTCTTTCTCCATCCTGATTTGTCCACATTCTCACTTCTTTTGCATTTCCAAATATGAAGCACATCCTCCACATCTATGGAAACATCAGTTTCTACTGCATCGCTACTTGTTGTGTCCACCCAATCATTTGAGGATGTAGTGGGAACATGGTTGAGTGTGATGGGGTTTTAATTAAAATTTAACTAGTGCAATGAACATGTAGCACTGATGGTGAATCATAAACTGCAGGATTGTTGGGTCTTGTTGGAGGTATATAATCTTTGAGTGCTGTTGTAGTTGTTTTACTACTGAGCAGACATAATTGTAAACAAGAAAAAAGTACATTTTTCTATTCAGAGGAATTGTAATTGCAATTTTACATATTACAAATGTTTGTCTCCTCTTTTACGTGTACTTCTATTGCACTGATTTATCATCCAGTCTTTCCTCTTTTAGAAACACTCTGGTACCAGTGTTTGTGTTTGCAGTATATATGTAATTTACAAAACACGTTGCTCTGTTTTCTTATTTCATTCCTTCTCAGACTTGCTGAATTTGTCCTTCCTTAAATCCTTCCTTCCTTCCCTACAACCTTTTTTTCATATGTTTGCACAGACAAACACTCTTCCCTGCTCTCCCTGACAGGGCCTGTCAGAGGCCTGTGAAGTGTTTTGAATTTGAATGCAGTTGAGACTTTGGTCCATTAGCATGCCGGGCTGTCACTCTCCATGTTGACTCCCTTGCTGTCGGGCTAACTGCCACTCTCTCCTCCCATCCACTCACGTTCTTTCAGCAGAAGTGTTACTTGATGCAGACACTCTGTTCATATTATTCTGTAAAGGCTTGCAATGAAAACCACAGTACTATTTGGAAATATTTATTGCAGTGGGCAACAGTTGGTGCCTATTTAAATCCTACACTGGCCTCTTCTTGATGTTGCTATAGCAACAAAATGTCCCAAATGTCTCGAGAGGTGGGGAAGAATTTGCTTTTGTCTTGTAGCACATTGCGAGTGGCAGCCCTCTGCATGCTGTGCCTCTTCGTTGTGATGGACATCTTTATCTGTTACACGCCTTCCCTCCAGCCGTCCTCCAAAAACGCAATTGCAATCAAGATAGAACTGCTCATCAGGGCTGAAGAATCGCCATGTTGCTATTCGATGGAGCTGCAATTAGCTGGCAGTGCTTCTTTATAATGCATGAAGTGTTGTCATGAGTAGTTAGTGTGGTCTTAAATTTTGGGAAGGATGGCAAAAAAAGGGCTTCTCTGAAACCATGGTAGAGGATGAGTGTGTTTGAAGGTAATTATGGTGGTGGTGGGGGTAGTGGTTTCCTTCACATCTGGTCAGAAACCATTAAAGCTGTACAACCTCTGATTATTATTTATTTTTTTTATTTAAGATTTAAGTCATTAAAACAATTTTCTTTGGCACCACTATAACTTTATTCATTAGCATTTAAATTAGGAATTCATTGCCAATATGATCAAAATTTGCACTGCCTGGATACAATTTATAATTCCTCCCCCTGAAGGGGAGAAATTCATGAAATCAGACGCCATGTCCTACATTTGGTAGCGATGTCAGATCAACTGGGGGCTTCCCACGATCTGTGCGAGGGATGCTGAGATGGACATGACTGGCAGTCTGTGTAAAGAAAGGCAGCGTGACATCAGTTTGCTTGCTAAACCAGGGTGGTGGCCAACACTCCAAAACAGCCTATTTCTGTATAAACATAGTATGTTTATCATATATTTTGCAAAAGTTAGTGAGACATCACACTTGTAAATCTAAAACCACTTTTTTTGAAAACTGTTAACACCTCTGAAGTGATTTACAAGACATCTTACAGATGTTAGTGTGGAACGTGCATCAAGCAAGTGGGTCAGTAATCTCAGTAAGTAATCTCAAAACCTCATGCATGCACACTTGCGCTTCCTCCTGTAGTTAGTGTTCATGATGCTGTTAGAAGGAAAAGACTATTTGTTACAGGATTCCCCTCAGGTGAATACGTTCTCTTATTAAACTGAGCTGTAATTTTGCAATATGTTGCAAAAGTAAACCCACGTTCATGCTTTGATTACGATAGAAACTAATTTGTGTCAGTTTTGTGAAATTTGAAGGGCCGTACAGCTTTAATGTTTATTGCCATATGTGTAAAAACCTCTCACACTATTGCTGTTAGTTATTTTCTGCCAGCCACAAGGAAAGTCCGTGGACTATTATTGCACTCTGTGCTTGCATATCAGCCACACATTGTCCATGATAACATCAACAAAAGTGCTTTTTTCAACTGGTTTGTACTGAAAATCATAAGTTCACATCTGTGCTTGACTAGGTTTCTTAGCTTCTCACTCTTAGCTTCATAGTGGAGTAGAGTGGAGAAGGATGTTCTTTCAAACAAAACAGATCATATCTAGGCTTGCATCTCACATGTACCTTCAATTTCTCCAATCACAGCCACAGAACCCTATAACTTCTGGGGTGTATTGGTGGCTTTCCTCACTCTTCTCCTTCTTGCACAGTCAGTTTTTGAGAACAGTCTACTCCATGCAGATTTACCATAGAGTGCTATACTGCTTGTACAAGTATTTCTTCATATTCTTCACTGATGTAAATAAAGTCCAGGATATATTCAGTGGCAGCTTTACCATCAGAAAGCCTTGTTTTTTTTTTTTGTTTTTTTTTTCAATCTTTTTATTGATTTTATTATTTTCAACATTAACAGAAATAAACATAACAGTATCATCATATAATAACTTGTTCAAGTATTACTCTTTACATTCATAACTATACCCGGAAAAAAAACAAAAACAAAAAAAAAACAAAAACACCCCGTGTACATATAAAGAACACTATACCTGCACTAGGTTAACATATCCAAAAAAAAAAAAAACAGGAGGACGCTGGTCACACTTGTTAAAATGATCCATAAAGGGTTGCCATGTTGACTGTAACAGCTTGACATTGTCTGTGAATATCTGATTTTTTCCAATTGTAAATGGTGCATAACATCTCTCAATAGGGCTGGATGGGTCGGAGGAGCTTTGCTTTTCCAATTCAACAATATAAGATGTCTTGCCAACAACGTCACAAAACTCAAAACATGCATTTCTTTTTTACTTAAATCCTTACACGTAGATACACCAAACAATGCCATTATTGGATCTGGGGGGAGTTTCTTCTTAAAAATTTCAGACAGTGTTTCAAATATTTTAACCCAATAAGCGCCGATATTAATGCATGTCCAGAACATATGTGACAATGAAGCGGGAGCCTGGCCACAACGATCACATGTGGGATTTACTCCTGAAAACATTTTAGACATCTTCAATTTGGACAGGTGTAATCTGTGCAATATTTTAAATTGTATTAGTCCGTGTCTGCAGCAGATTGAGGAGGAATGAACCCGTTCCTGCGCTGTAGTCCACTGTTCCTCAGTCATGTTAACACCTAGTTCACTGCACCAGGCATCTTTCAGGTGATCCAATGTGGCTATACAGTCTAATTGTGAAAGTTTGTTGTAAATTCTGGAAATAGCCCCTTTCCTTAGTGGGTTTGTCAGGAACAAATCATCTGAAGCAGTACTCTGCGGTGCATTGGGAAAGGATGGAAATATTTCTCTGACAAAGTCACGTACTTGTAAGTACTTGAAAAAATCTTTGCTGTCTATATTAAACTTTTTCTGGAGTTGTTGAAATGTGGGAAAGACATTATCAATAAATATATCTATAAGTGTATGCACATCTTTGAATTTCCATTGTTGAAATGACAACCCTGAAAACAAAATATGGGCTTGATTATGGAATTGAACATTGATCCCAGTGAAAATGCCTTCTAATTTGAGTCCAAATCTTAAGAGAATTAAATACCACAGGGTTTTTGCATTTATATTTACCAAGTTCAAGGCGTGAATAAACTAAAGACCTCAGTCCATTAGGAGAAAAAATTTGACTTTCCATCCGTTCCCAAACAGGTCTATGAGCTCCACCCCAGAATGACATGCAACGTATGTTACAAGACCAATAATAGAGCCGAAAACAGGGCAGTCCCATTCCTCCCATAGGTTTAGGTCTTTGTAAGAACCTTTTTTTAATTCTGGGTGTCTTTTTGTTCCAGATAAACTGAGAAATTAAAGAGTCAACTTTCTTGAAAAATGCTTTTGTTAATAAAATGGGAATGCATTGAAACAGAAATAAAAATTTGGGTAAAGTGAACATCCTGACTATATTCTTCCGCCAAGCGAGATAGGTAACTTAGACCACTTTGTAAAGTTTTCCTCTGTTTGTTGAAATAAATTAGTAAAGTTATGTTTGAAGAGGCCAGAAAACTCTTGAGTCACATTTATTCCCAGATATCTAAACCTATTCGAAATGGTGAAAGGAAACGAGGCAAAAATGCTTTTGTTTTGTTTCACTATGGAGTTAATTGGAAAAAGTATGCTCTTTGATAAGTTAACTTTATATCCTGAAACTTTTCCAAAGTCCATTAACATATTCCTAATTTTCGTCAATGATTTTGTAGGATCTGTGATATATAGTAGCAGATCGTCTGCGTAAAGCGATACTTTATGCTCCGTACCACCTCTTAATATGCCTTTATAGTCCTTTGCAGAGCGTAATGAAATGGCTAAAGGTTCTATAGCAAGAGTGAATAACAGAGGGGACAAAGGACATCCTTGTCTCGTGGAGCGATGGAGAGAAAAGGGACTAGAGTTCTCAGCATCCAGCGAAAGTAAAATTTCAGATTGATCATTTGTATCGTACGTGTAAATAATATTAAATAACCTCCTAATATTAAAAAAACAATTGCCTGTCTTTCACAAATCCCGTTTGGTCCTGGGATACAATTGTTGGTAGAACTGACTCTAATCTCCCTGCTAGTATCTTCGCTAGTAATTTTATTATCTACATTTAATAGGCTAATGGGTCTGTATGAGCCTGGTTCGAGAGGATCGTTACCAGGCTTTTGGATCAGAGAAATAGTAGCCTCATACATAGTTGAAGGCAAACAGCCTTTACTTTGTGCCTCGTTGTATATCTGTTCCCCGAAGGCTTTATAAAATTCTGCGCTATACCCGTCTGGACCAGGTCTTTTTGAACATTGCATATTTTGAATAGCACGTTTTATTTCCTCTGTTACTTTTTGTTCCAATTGCATTCTATGTTCGGAAGATATAGATGGGATTTGAAGACCTTCATTTCTCAATTAATATTAGATCATTTTTAGAATCTGAAGAATAAAGTTTTGTATAATATTCAAGAAATGTTTTATTAATCTGCTTCGGGTCATTAGTTGTCTGCCCTGTACTCATTTTTATTTCTGTTATTAACTGCGAGGCTGCAACTTCTTTAATCTGCCGTGCTAACAGTCTACCTGTCTTTTCTCCATGCTCATAATACTTGTGTCTAAGCTGCGTCAGCAAATTAGTTGTCATTCGTGTAAAGTAAGTTAAGCTCTGTTTGCAATGAAACCTTTTTTGTAAAGTTCCGTAGAAGGTGAAACTGAGCATTTCCTATCTATCTCTAACAGTTCTTCAGCAATTTTTGATTCCCGTTCCCTTCGTTGTTTATTCCTTTGGCTGCTCAATGAGATAATCTGGCCTCTCAAATATGCCTTTAGTGTATCCCATAATATGGATCGTGTGACCTCTGGTGTATCGTTTATTGAAATAAATATTTCAACCTGATTCTTTATTTCCTCAATTAACCGGTTATCTGACAGCATGCTATTGTTAAATCGCCATTTTCATGCGGTTGATCCATATCCAATTGCTAACTGAAGAAATACTGGACTATGATCAGACAATACTATTGGCTTGTAATCACAACTTTGAATCTGTGTCAGATACTTGTAGTCTAGCAAGAAGAAATCAATTCTGGAATACGAGCGATGAGCAGGAGAAAAATAAGAAAACTGCTTTATCTTTGGAGACAAAACCGTAAATGGATCAACTAGCTTATATGAATTAATAAATGCATGCATAGCTTTTGCGGATTTAGACATAATCACTGATCTCTGTGATGATCTGTCAAGATCGGGATCTAAGACGAGATTAAAATCTCCGCCAGTTATTAATTGATGGGAATCCATATTAGGCAAAGCCAATATAAATGATCTGATAAAACTTTCATCGTCTACATTAGGAGCATAAATGTTCACCAGTGTAACTGGATTGTTATAAAGTTGTCCTGAAACCATAATGTACCGACCTCGGGAATCAGATGTTACTTTTGATGCTTTAAATGGGACGCCTTTTCTGATAACAATGGCTGTGCCTCTGCTTTTTGCAGTAAAGTCTGAATGAAATATCTGCTCTATCCATCTAACCCGCAACCTCTGATGATCTTGATTTCTCAAGTGAGTTTCTTGTAGAAATCCTATGTCCGTTCCCAACTTTTTAAGATGTGCTATAATATTGCCCCGTTTAACAGCTCCATTAAGACCTTTACAATTCCATGAAACCAGATTTATCAGATTATAAGATTTAACATTTTTATCAATGTCACTAACCATACTCTTCTTGTTGGTAAAGATTCACCCAATCATTCATTATTTCAACAGGTCCCCAAAAATAATTACTCATTACCATAGTGCAGGTAGAAACATGAACAAAAACAAAAAACTCCACTGAACTTGTCCCTGTTCTCTCTCTGTTCCTCCCTAAACAAAAAATCCCTATGGAACTTGGGCAGAGGAACACAACACAAAACCAACCCCCCCAAAAAACAAAATAGTCTAGTTTGGATTCAGAGAGATATATGAACATCTGACTTACCACTAAGCCCCTACACAATTATGTCAAGTATATCCATACCCCTTATTCAGTATAGACTGGCAAACTCACAGCTAACTTTTAACTGAGGACCCAAAGTTGTCCCCTATTATCCCTAGTATGCGCCTATATACATATAACCTCACACACACAAAATAATAATAATGATAATAACGATAAGTACAGCCTATATGACAGTTTAGTAACATTAGAATCTTCACATATAAATACACAGGTAATCAATTACCAACTCAAAAAAAAAAAAAATATCAAACCTTTTACTCAATACAAGTAGTAACAAACTTTTTTTTCTCCTTTCCTTTTTTTTTTCCCTTTCTTCTTCCTTTCTCTTCCCCTTCCTTCCTTCTTCCCTCCCTTTTTTTTTTCTTTTCTGTTTTTTTTTTTTACATAATAACTTAGACTAATTTACCTGGTTAATGGTTTATCAGTTCAGGCTGTGAGTTTGACCTTCCAGTAATGTCTAATGTAATCTGTTATATCCGCGCAGTTTAGTTCGATCCGTCCCCTCGTGCATTTAACACTCCGTCCTCAGATGCGGCCGCTCCCCCCGTTGCGCCCTCCGACGTCCTCAGCTTGATGTTTTGAATAAACTTCTCCGCTGCCTCAGGGTTGGTAAATGTGTGTCTGGAGCCATTCACTGTTACCACAAGTTTGGCTGGAAAATACAAGCTGTACGTAACTCCAGCGTTGCGGAGCTTCGACTTCACCTGATTAAATGCTGCTCGCTGCCGTCCGACTTCGGGACTCATGTCAGGGAAAATATAAACTGGACAGCCCCCATAATGTAAGCTGCTCCTGTACAGTCTTAGAATTTTTTTCTTTATCCTTGTAGTAGTGCAGTCAGACAATGATGGCCCTCGGACGCTCCCCACTCCGTGGTTTGGGAATCAGGCTTCTGTGAGCTCAGTCAATAACAATGGGGGAATCGAAGTTGTCCTCCCCAAGGACCTCCGCCAAAAATTTGGCAACAAAGTCAGTGGGGTTGCCAGCCTCGGCGCCCTCCGCAGTTCCAATAATGCGGATGTTCTGTCTGCGACTTCTGTTTTCTAAGTCCAAACATTTTTCCTGTAACTTCTTATGGTCCGTCACCAGTAGTGTGTATGATGTCTCCGATGCTGTCAGTCTATCAGACGTATCACACAGGGACCTCTCCATTTCATTCTGTGTATTAGCTGCCTCCTCCTGTAGTGTAAACAGCCTCTCAACTTTGCCCATTAGTTTGTCTCGGGTAGCTTTGATATCCGCTTTAGCTTCTTCCCGCAGAGAGGAGATGTCCCTGTGAATGTCCCGATGCATACTATCGATCTTGGATTTAACACCGTCCAAGCTATCCTCGTACTCTTTTAATCCCGCACGGAGTTCCGCGCGTAATATTCCCACAGAGATGGGGGCATCCTCTCCGGTCTCCGCACTAGCGTTAGCCTTAGCCTTAGCTGCTTTGTTTCGCTCGTCGGTTGGGGGATCAATATCTATGGTCTTCTGCGTGTAATTTTTTTTTCCTTTTTTGACTTCCATTTTGGCTTAGGTACTGGTTTTATGTTAGTTATCGAAGATACTTGGGTCTGGAAATGCGAAATAATTAAACAATATACGGAGCTGGATGCTTACACTACTTCACTCCATGACGCCGGAAGCGGAAGTCCCCAGAGAGCCTTGTTTATATTTATTTTGTCTTATGGGGTGCTTGTGCTTGTTTTCTGCCTTGAATGAATGATGACGAGCTTCTATATTTCTGCCTCAGATCTGCAGAAATTTTTCATTGTGTTTTATGTCATACGTATGCATGCACATGTACAGTGATTAATTTACAGAATGTCATTACAGTCCCAATCTGATGTGATATAAGGAATGTCAAATGAATAAAACATGATACGATAGTGTGATTTATCCAACGTCAGTTTGTCGCATGATTTTTGGTTAGTTAAGGGACTTTTCTTGTGACTGACCATCTCATTTTTCTTTCAAGGGCCTCTTCTCTGATATGTTAGAGTTTAAACTATTCATGGTTTGAAGTATTCCCATCTGCAGGAATCCTTAAAACAAGTACAATCTTCAAAGCTAAAACTGCCTGAATTATGTATTAGCCTTGGGCAGCGTTCTGTAATGAAAAGTGTATCAATCTCTGTTTCATTTCAATTATTTTTATTTTTTACCTTGATGTCAATCATTGTCATTTTTAAATCATTTTTTTAATTTGGTGTGTTTAAGATGTTCACATCTCAGTAGGATTAGTAGTTCTACCTGTTCATTTTTATTTTCTTCAGTTACATTTTTTGTTGTCATCAGCATATTTGAATTCAGCTTCACCAGCCCTTCACTGTTTACGCTAAACCATCTGTGTATGTGAACAGGGGATTTTTCCCATGGTCCATCAGGGCAGGCAGGAATAGATACTGTAACTCGGCAGAAGCCACGTGTCACTTTACTTTCACAGTGTCATGAGTGTTGATGGTTTGGTGGCCTGCAGATTGCATTAACAAATTGTCAGTTGTGACTCAGAGCCCCAGAGTTGAATGTTGTGACATGATCAGTAAGACTGACATGTTGTGAAAGTGGAGTGAAACTTCTGTGTTGATTTAAAAAGAGTAAACACATTTGTTTCAGAATAAATGGCTTCACCCAACCACTAACTTTCTGACATAACATTTAATCATAATCCAGCTATTTTTAGTTTTAACAGCATAACCATACAACCCATGGTCAGGTACATACAGTAAGTATTTGCATGGAAATATAAATATTTTGAATGCAATTTTATGGTGGGATTGGCGTGTAGATTTAGGGCTTTGATTCAAGGGATTTAGCAAAAATATCACATTGATCGTGAAGAAATTCCTTTCATTTTCATATATAGCCCCTCCATTTTCAAAGTCCATAAGTAATTAATACTAATAAATGTATTATTACTATTTTTTAAAATGAGTCATAACTACAGCCAATTTCCTTTTAACTACTCGTGGAATGAATACATGAACATTTCAAAGCCGCTGAATATGATTTTGATTTCATTTACATCAGTCTTTAAGAAATACAAAAAAACATACTACTGTATTATAAATCTGCCTGGAGGAGGCAATTTCAAAAACTGAGTGACTGCACAAGAAGGAAACTACTGCAGGAAGCCCAGAGACACCCATGACAACTGTGAAGGAATTTCAGGGTTATTGGCTGTGGGTTGTGCAGCTTTGCACTATCTTGCAATCACCATTCACAGCTTAATGGACCATCTAAGTCTGCGGTCCAGTATTTTCAGTGAGAAGTTTTAGTATTACTTCATTTGAATGCGAACATATTTTGCATATCTGTTTTCTACTGTATTTGGATCAGTTATGTTTAATTGCATGAAAAAACACAGTTGTGTCCACAATCTTCGATAGAAGGCATGAATATTATTCTAGGGCTCTGTTTTCCACCTAGCACAAAACTGCACTTAGCTCAATCTGCATATCAAGTGTGATGACACGGGTCCAAACAAAGATTTGCAAGCTTTGTTTCCCATTGTGTTGATGGTGATTTCTTATGTTTAACCCTCTGTGAAAACTCCGTGGATCTGAGGAATTCCGTGGATATCATCATGGGGAGGAGGGGGGGAGTTAGTGTTGTACTCTGTAATTGTGATCGTCACTGAGTTTTTAAAATGCTTATCGCAAAGTGTTAACTTTTTATGACATCGTGCAAGTTTTATAAGTCCGTGGACACTGATCTGTGTGTTACAGATACAGTTCTTTGTCCTCGCATCCGCGGAACTTTGCGGAGGAAAAATGTCACTCAAAGCGTAGCTGTTGCGACAGTTGTAAAGCGGGACTGGTTGGTTGCTGTGGCGACGCTGTGTGGCTCCTGTAAGACGCTGAAGCTAAGTGTAGCATGTGGACATCGTAAACTTTTAGAGTCTCAAGTTTTTAAAAGCATATGTGTCACGGAGCGACGTCAGACAGAGCGAAGATGGAAAGATGGTTTGAAAAAATCTGACAAGGACAAGAATCTGTGGAATTGTCGGTGGCTTTATGAACACACCTGAAAGATGAACAGAAAAAGCGAACTGTGGCATCAAAAAAACACGGTAATAATTTTTCTCTCCCTGGAAAATAAACATTGTGCTGTTCAAACAGGATTTTAGACAAGATTATGTGACTTGTTTATTATTAATTTACACTTTCTTTCATTGGAAAAATGACATTGTGGCTTTGAATGGATTTACATGAATTTACACAAGAAAGTAAATGAGTTTTTATTAATGTAGACTTTTCATGGGAAAAAAAGACCTGTGGATTTGCAGGGATTTACACAACAGTATGTGACTTTTTTACTATAAGGTATGTTATTGATATTTTACCCTGATTTTCAAAATATTCTACAAGCTTTAGTTGTGGTTTTTGAAATACTTTTAACAGTCTTTTCAGTGTTCATGAATTTCATGTAGTTTAATTGTTCTGAGTTGATGCATAATTTGGTTAACAATTAAAAGGAAAATCATTCCAGGTCCTACTTCCATGTCATATTCTGTTATTTCAACATTATCATTGACAGTTCAAATGAAAGGTTGAGTCTGGGATCATTTAAATATGCACTTTTGAGATTTTGTTCTTCCAGAAATGCTGAAAATGTATCAAGAGATACAAAATTAATTTGGTTTCTGTGGCCCTGTGTGCCCTAAACCCCAGCTCGACCCCCTGCAAATTTTCCTCGGATTTCACGATTTTCATTTCACAGCCCTGGTCTAAGTCACACTGTGACAGACCGAGGAAACATATGAGTCACAGATACAAAATTTTGATATCCATTTGTGTCCAATTTCTTCTGTACAAATTATTTTCTCATTTGTTAAATGTGTTTGTCATCAGCTGAGGTCTAGTGAATCTATTGGAAAGTTCTGTGTGTGCTCAAAACTTTGAGCGAACATCAGAGGGAGAGCTTCCCTAATGGTTGCATATTTGTTTACTGTTTTGTCCTGTACTTGGTCACTTGCTTGCCAGTGGTAATACATTAGTTTAATGTGCATTATCTGTTTGTCTTCTCTTCTCATCCAGCAGCACTGTACACTCTAATTTGGTCGTTGTCCACTCATTCCATCAGAGCCTCAAATCCATGGGAGACCAACAGATTACGCCATTTTCCCCACCGGCCAAATTATTTAAATCCTTTACTGATACGTTCAGGGAAGGGAGTGGTGGCCAAGTGGTTAGTGCATTCGGTTTCAATGACAAAGGTTCTGAGTTCAAACCCCATCCCTGCCACATTTCTCCATGTAATGTGGAGTTGCAACAGGAAGCACTTAGAGCATCTTCTTCTGAAGGAAAAGCACTATAAAAATGCAGTACATTTACCATTTACAGTAAATCCAACCCATTCGTGACTGTGTCCCTGGTTTACCCATCCAGGTGGGGCCTAGGGGTCGACGGTATAAGTGTGATGACTTTGTCTTAAGGTATGGATTTTGAATAGACCAGTTGACCAGAAGAGCAAGCTTTGTGTCATCAGCCTGGGCAGGAGAATAATCTCAAATGGGAGAGCTCATGCTGCGTTGTTTTGTAATGGAGTGGGGAAAAACGCAGAAACCTGTGTGCGTGACTAAGAAGTTGTCCAGAAGACTGCTGGAATGTCCAATGTGTAGACATGGCTTGGACTCAAGAAGTCCAGCAGTGAGCAGAAAACACTAATTTGCAAATTGTTGGGCAACAGTGATTTCAAACTGTGGTACCTCAAGCAAACTTTTTCATCAGCTCAAATCAAAGCGTTTTGTGGAGGATGAGGTATTTAAAAGAATGCAGCCACTACAAGCATCTCATAAATTGTCGAGCAGAGATGGGAAGAAAAAACAATCTGTTTCTGCAAACCAGACCAGTTTATTTTTCACTTTGTGCAGCTTGAATTTTATTATATTTCATGAAAATGTTTTTCAAAGATTTAAGTTACTGGAGGAAAAGTTTTTTTTCAGTTTATTGCAGTTTGGTACGTGTTCTTTAAATACCTCTATACTATGTGAAATATGTTGTAGTAATACAGTTCAGAGTACAGTCATAGCTACCATGCATTTCCCGTACCAGCACTTAACCACTTCAGAAGCATTCATATTGAAAGTTTAAGAAAAATGACCATACTGTGTACTTGTAGTTATACCATGATATAAATTTTAGGCCTTAATGTCCAGCCCTAAAAGTACCTTAATGTCTATTTGCAAAAGCTGCTACATTTTGTGACTAAAAATGGTCCAAGTAGTTTTCTATTGTATGAAGATGAATTTGCGTCATGGTTATGACACTGCGTTATTCTGGATTGCTGATAAAGATAGAAAATGTTTGATTTTATTTCTCTTTTTTTGCTGTGTGTTCACTTTTATATCTTTTGTGCTGTTGCTCTTCCTCGTGCTCATGGTCTGTCCCATTCACTTAAAAGGATTTAAGAGTATTCCTTGTTTTTGCCTAGTCCTTGGAAAATAATTAGTTGTAAGCACTTTGCCCCCACACTGTCTGCCCAGCACACTTGCTAATTAAATGCACTGATCCATCAGGGTAAATGCATTGAATTCCCATGGAAAAAAATAAAAGTTCACTTACTGTAGTGGCTGTTGTTTTTACGGCTTCTAAATATTATAGAAAGTCTCTTCTCTAAGGACACAGTTGAGCTTTTCCATAACCTTAAAAGACTTGCATGATTTCAACTGTAATTCACTCATTTTGATTTTTAAGTGCTCTTCAGCAAAAATCCCAACCACCTCCAGCACTGCTGCTCTGTCGGTGTCCGTGTGAACGCACACATTTCCTCCAGGGCTAATGTTATTAACTGTGCATACAGTTTGTACAGTTCTGCTGCTTTGAATACAGGGAGAGTTGAGATGTAGCACCAGAGGCATATTTTTCCTCCACTGTACCTCTTGATGGTGACCTGCGCCTACATACACCAGCCACAGCTGAAAAGCAGCCCAGAGAAGCCTTTTTCCCCCTCAGTGTTTCCTTCCATTTGTCCCTTGTATCTAGTAAGTGACTATTGTATCCTTTACAAAACTCTGAAAAAATAAAAGAATTTTAACTCATGAAAATGTACTTGTCATAATTATAAAAGTGCAGGGGTCTCTTGTTTCCTTTGGTAGCCTTTTCTCTGCCTCTGAAATGGCCATCTTGATGTTGACCCCTCTCAGGCAGCTCTCAGTGGGCTCGCGGCAGATGGTGTTGGATGTGGCGGCAAAGACTGAACTGTGAAGTTTAATTTATTGAGCAGACACACTTTTGTAATGAGCCTGGTGTTGGCACTCTTGTGTGCTTTTCTAATGTCATGATTCCATTCCCCTGCCATTCCTGTTTATGCTAATGTAAAATATTTTCATTATCTCTACACTAAGATGTGTTTCTCAGCCTAGTTAAGATTGGTTATAATTAGTCAGCCAGACACTGAGATGGGAGGCCGAAATGTCACAGCTGATTTGAATGTGGACAAGTGTCAAACGAGGTTCTTCTTCTTCTTCTTCTTCTTCTTCTTTGTCTGGGCTCTTTGAACAAATGGTTGTACAATGGGTCTCAATGATAAAGGCGTTATTCAGTCAAATCAAGCTTTATTCAGTCAAATCAAAATTGAACATTGTGGTACAGACTTAGTAACAGCAGATATGGTAACACAGTTATTTAAATGTATTGTTAGAAGTGTTGTCAGTCTCATTTTTCACATACACTGCAAATCCTGTTTCAGAGTTCAGTGTAAAATTAACATGTTTTGAGGCTATAACTTGAGTTCCACATGGAAGTCTGATACTCTGAAGTCACTGATAGATTACAATGGCTTGCAAAAAGCAGCCCAATAATGAACATTGGGCTTGCTAATGTCATTATCTGCCCACTATTTTAGTACACTTTGAAATGGAGTGTTTTTTAATTTGTTTTTTTTTTGTTGTTGTTGTTTTGTTTTGCTTTTTAAAATACTGTATTATTGCATAATGTGGCGGTACCCCATTCAGACGCAGTGCGCACCACACTTAAGCTATGCCACCCTCCCCTGGAATTTCTGAAGGCATTGTGACATATGTTGGCTGTTTGTACGTACAAAATAATCCAAGACAGCAGAAAACACTCCCAGATAGCTGTATTTTTGTACAGATCTAATGTTTGACATTTCTTCTCTTATATTTTGCAAAAATAAGCAAAAAAATAAATATTTTAAATCTCAAAACCCTGTTTTTGTAGCCTGGTAATGCCTCTGAGGGGATTTACAAGACATTTTACAGAGATGTTGGCAAGCTAACTAGCAGGACATAAAGTCAACTTTATTTATCAATTCTGCAATACATATACTGACATATTGAGAACTGAAATTCTGTTAGTCTCCCAGGCAACATGAAGAAAAAAAAAAACTAAGAACAGTCTTTTCTTAAGTGCAAGAACTACCAACAACAGTAAGAATGTCAAAGATATATATATATATATATATATATATATATATATATATATATATTACAGTAGACAATAGAATGTAGTCAGTGAGGTACCTGGTGGTAGCAGTATTTGTGCAAACTGAGCAGTGATTGAACATTGGTGAGCTTATTCAAATTAATTTAAAGAGCAAGGAGTGACTAAGCAGCCCTTGGAGATTTGGTAAGTGTTGTGAGGTGGGTGTCAGGAGTAAGACGTCAGTGCCTGAGGTGGAATGGGGGGTTAGTGTGTCTTGATTAGAGAGAGTGGCAACAACTCAGAACATGGTGCCATTTTGGGTCCAACTGTGCTGAACTACTGAATGAACTTTTAATGTTTTCAACATTTTTTAAAATCCTTTCACCACATACAGCAACACATCCAGGTACAGGTGCTATCAAAATAAATATAAAAATAGCTAAGCTATCAAATTTACAATTTCTGATGATTTATTTAATTTAAAGAATGTTCTATGCAGCTGCAGCTCTCTAACTTCGTGTCATGCAATGAGTTTTAAAGTTCTCTGTCTCTGGATTATACTTTATTCTGGACTAATTTGACCCTCAACAAGCTTTTCTTTCTACAATTATCACCTCCAAATCAAAGGTAAGATGCACATTTTCCTCTTTTACCGACTTTGTGCTGTAAATGTGCAGATTTTTCTGATCCATTTATCAGCGTGCGCACTGTAAAAACTGTTATAGTATGATGGCAGACGAATGATTGAAAACAGCAAAGTGTCAAATCACAGCCTTTTGCTCTGTCTGATTTAACAGTTGCACATCAGGCTGCGGCTCAGAGTCTGAAAAAAATAAACGGTTGGGCTTTTAATCACACAAATGACTTCGGTCCCACATGCGAGGGGTTTAATGGAAGTACATTGCGATTGGATGGGACATTTTATCTGATGTGTGCGAAAAATCTGCTGTACAAAATCTGTTACATATGAATATACATGTATATACATATACATTATATACATGGAAAACAATACAAAAGGTTTGGGACTTTTTTGTCCGGTGACTGTGAATATCTGGTTTATGCGATGATGGTTTAGGTGAGTTTTACTGTACATGGGACTGAACAATAAAGTTACCTACCTCAAAAAGCTTTGACGATGATGTTGGCTTCCATCCCACACGGCTGACTTTATTTTCCCAAATTTTTCTGTCCGGATCTGAAGGGAATCTGTACATCTTGGAAGCCCTTGTGTCTATTTGTGCCTCCAAATGCACAACAACCCATCATTTTCTGCGAATAAATAATTTTAAAAAATAGCCGGATTTACATGCAGACAGATTAACAGCGAACGCTATTTTGAACCATGAGTCACGTGACCTTTTTTTTTTCCAAACTCGTCATGTTGCCACTCTCTATCAAGACACATGGGGGTCGGGATCCAGAGTTTGTGTGTGAGGGGGGCATCAGAGGAAATGGGGAAAGAGGAGGGAGGGAGTTGAGTGCTGCTACGTAACACCAAGTAACACCATATTTTCCAGAGTATAAGTCATGGCTTTTTTTTTTTTTTTTACTATTTTTGGTGGTCCTGTGACTTACACTCCTGTGCGAGTTGTATAAAACAAAAAAATCATACATTTGTTTTTAATAATGTTAATTGTAATAATGATTTATGTAGGACTTTACCAGAAATCAAGCACTAAACAAAATAGTGTAATAAAATTGATATTCAATTGAATATACCACAAAGACAAGATATTTAATGTTCAAACTGATAAACGTTATTGTTTTTGTGCAAATATTTGCACATTTTGAAATGGATGCCTGCAACATGTTTCAAAAAAGCTGGAACAGTGGTATGTTTACCACTGTGTTACATCACCTGTCCTAACAACACTTAAGTGTTTGGGAACTGAGGACACTAATTCAGAGTGTCATGTCTGGGTATAAAAGGAGCATCCCCAAAAGGCTCAGCCGTTCACAAGCAAAGATGGGGCGAGGATCACCACTTTGTGAACAACTGCGTGAAAAAAGAGTCCAACAGTTTAAGAACAATGTTTCTCAACATTCAGTTGCAAGAAATTTAGGGATTCCATCATCTACAGTGCATAATTTAATCATAAGATTCAGAGAATCTGGAGAACTTTCTACATGTAAGCGGCAAGGTCGAAAACCGACATTGAATGCCCGTGACCTTCAGTCCCTCAGGTGGCACTGCATTAAAAACTGACATCATTGTGTAAAAGATCTTACTGTGTGGGGTCAGGAACACTTCAGAAAACCATTGTCCGTTAACATAGTTCATCGCTACAACTACAAGTGCAAGTTAAAACTCTACCATGCAAAGCGAAAGCCATACATCAACAACATCCAGCAATGCCGCCACGTTCTCTGGGGTGGAGCTCATTTGAAATGGACAGACATAAAGTGGAAAAGTGTGCTGTGGTCTGAGTCCATTTTTCAAATTGTTTTTGGAAATCATGGACGTTTTGTCCTCTGGACAAAAGAGGAAAGACACCATCCAGATTATTACCAGCGCTAAGTTCAAAAGCCAGCATCAGTGATGGTGTGGGGATTTGTTATTGCCCATGGTATGGGCAACTTACACATCTGTCATCGCACCATCAGTGTTGAAAGGTACATCCAGGTTTTTGGAGCAACACATGCTGCCCTTCAAGCAACGTCTTTTACAGGGACGTCCCTGCTTATTTCAGCAAGACATTGCCAAGCCACATTCTGCACGTGTTACAACAGCATGGCTTTGGAGTAAAAGAGTACGGGTACTAGACTGGCCTGCCTGCAGTCCAGACTTTTCACCCATTGAAAATGTGTGGCACATTATGAAGTGCAAAATATGACAACGGAGACCCCAGACTGTTGAACAACTGAAGTCGTACATCAAGGAAGAATGAGAAAGAATTCCACCTACAAAGCTTCAACAATTAGTGTCCTCAGTTCCCAAACGCTTATTGAGTGTTGTTAGAAGGAAAGGTGATGTAACACAGCAGTAAACATACCACTGTCCCAGCTTTTTTGAAACATGATGCCGTCATCCTTTTCAAAATGAGCAAATATTTGCACAAAAACAATAAAGTTTATCAATCTGAACATTAAATATCTTGTGTTTGCGGTGCATTCAGTTGAATATAGGTTGAAGATGAATTGCAGATCATTGTATTCTGTTTTTATTTACATTTTACACAGCGTCCCAACTTCATTGGAATTGGGGTTGTTTTAAAGAACATTCACTTCCACCATGTAAATAAATTCATATTGTTCACCACTAGAAACACTCCTGATATATCAGTGCTAATGTGTGCACATTATCCACTCAAGCTGTGATCCTTGTAATGAGGCTACTGTATTTCTGGTCCTTGGCACCAGGTTCTACATTCCAGAAATGTCAGTTGTTACTGGCGTGGTGTTGGTAACCGTCTGCCAACTGTGCTGAATGATTGCAGTGGCTCTGTTACTCTGATCTCATCCCTTCTCTGCTGCTGGACACGTTTTTATTTTACGGGGTCACACTGAAACCAGAGGTAAAGGACATCTGTAGTAACATAGATGTGCGGTTATATAATGGGCAAACTGCATGTACTGCAGGAGCTCTGAGGGCGAAGTCTGTGTCAGTCCTGCTTTACCTGAGCAAGCTGTGCTTGTTCTCTGTAGAATACATCATGGATGTGATGAAGAACGCCATGTGTATGTGTGTGGGAAGTAGGCCAGGGTTGAGTCAGTGGTTTGTTTAAGAAGCTGCTACATTATTCACACTGCAGATGCACCTCCTGCAGCTTATCCATGTTAAAATACTAACTCATGTTTTGCTCAGCGAGGCAAATAACCAGATTGATACGCTTGCATTATGTTTTATATCAATAGTGGCACAACCATCTGGTCTAACACTAAAAGCTGTGAACGACATGAGAAAGTTATTTTTATCTTCCAAAAAGTGTACCCATCAGTGCTGAAAAGCAAGTCACTTTGTCAACTGTTTTTATGACAGAGCACAGATGGGCATGTGTACACTATCAAATGAAGCATGCTCCACTTTCCTGACCAATAGAATATCACTTGAAAAATTTCCTGCCCTTTCACAGTACAGACTCCATGGTGATTGTTAGGTTGTCCATAATCCATTAATGGTCCAGTGGCTGAGATGTTGCAATATCACATCCTGACCAGACCTTCATCTGCAGCTTCTGCAACAGGACCTCCTTGTTCCAAATCTGCCTTGTTAACCACAAGCGCGCCTGCAGTCGACGTGGACTACCACTTTTATCATCTTCAAATTATTGTTCCAAATTATGGAAGCATAGAATAGAACAAAGTGGCTAAGTAGTAGCAAAATAAGTGAGTAACTCTTATACTTAACTTAATTATTTGAAGCAGATCACATCCTAATAATCGTTATTTGCGAGGCAGTGTCATGAATGTTCCCCTGGCCTCCACAAATTGGGACCCCTGTGCCAGGCTACCTTCTTTCCACCACTATACCTTTTCAGGTTAAGGCCTCAGTTCTCTCACTCTTTAGGTTAATCTGCCATCCTGTGCTGGGCTTTACTTGTCCAGCCAAGTTCTGATGCATCCGTTTTGCGTTGTCGTGTGTATCTTGGAACATGTCGTCGTAGGAGTGGGTGATATGAGCTCAAGTTAACTTTGTGGTATTTCCTCTTTTTGGACAGTGACTGTGTATCACGGTATTTTTTTTTTCTTCAAATTTTGGGAGCAGTACCATGCCTCGTCCTTTTATCTAAATAAATAAATAATTTCATGATATATTAAGTGCAGGAAATGCATAGTTGTCCGTTGTTCTTGAATACATCTGATGAATCTGATGCCCCTGAACACATCATCAGTGATGTAACCTGTTGTCCTCGGGTGTTTCGGGTCTTTAAACAATTATACACCCTCTTCCAGGCGACCCCACCATGGTTGATCAGACCAGCGTGTGTGTTCAAGTAGCATTCGCTTGTCCCCATGGACCTCTCCGGATCCAGAGTCATCTCAAGACTTTTTTTGGTGCTTTTGTGATGTTCTTGATAGCTCTCTCCTTGCTCCTCCTGTGATGCCCAGTACATTGCGGACTTTGTGGAGGGACCAACCCACAAATGCTCTACAGCCTACTTGAATGGGCAGACATCTTGCCTTCCAGCCCTGCTCTCAACAGCTGGTGACCAGATGTTCATATTTGGTCCTTTTTCTTTTGTGAGTCTCCCCCAAATGGGCTTTGCTTGATCTTTCTTCCTCCACTACAGCCCTCACCTCCTTGTGAATCTGCCTCTGCTTTTCCTTCCCCTTACATTCCCTGTGCCGAGGTGTTTGGAACATCCCCAAGTCCGCTCTGCCATGAGCCACCACGCCCACCAGATCTTTTTGGGGCAGCCGGGACTCGGGATCCAACACAGCAGCCTTGGCATTCTACTTCCTTCCTGTCTTAACCACCACTCCAGCCTGGGCCACCTTTGGGTCTCGTCTCTGTACATCAGCACCTCCAGAGTCTGTGTGACCTTGAATTCTTCTTCCAGAGACTTCAAGGGCAACCAGAGCTTTGTGCAGTTACCGTAGAGAGCAATGCTGCTGAGATTCCTGGGCAACCCCAACCATCTCCTGAGGTAGCTGCTGACCTTCATCTCTAAGGTCTCCACAGAGGACATGGGAACCTCAAACAAGTAGTGGCCATAGTATCCATGGCAGAATACCATGCTGGTAAATCCACACTTTAAACTTGCTCGAGAGGCTGGATCCATGAAATGCTCTTATGTAGCTATCCAGTTCCTGGTGGACTTAACTAATGAATAGTCCTTGACGCTGCTGTCAACCACCTTCCCAAAGCTGTTCACTGGTTTCTCAGAGATGGTTGGTAGTTGCTTCCCTTCGATGTTAAATTGGAACCTGTTGGTGACCTTGCCCTTCTTCACCACTAGTGATCTGGACTTGCTGGCTTTAAAACTCATCCGTGCCCACTGGATAAGCTTTTCCAGCCCTTGCAAGATCCATCCACCGACTGGTACAGACTCCATGGTGACTGTTAGGTTGCCCATAAAGGCCCTGATTGGTGGCTGGCCAATCCCCAGCAACCAATCAAATAATTACATAACTAATAATTTCATCATATATTAAGTACAGGAAATGCCTAATTCAGGGCTGTGAAAACTCAGCAGATCTGGGGAATTCCATAGATTTCATCATGGGGTGGAGTGGGGTGGGTTTAGTGTTGTACTCTGTAATTGTGATCGTCACTGAGTTTTTAAAATGCCTATCGCAAAGCGTTCTTTTTTTTAATGACATCATACAAGTTTTATAAGTCAGCGGACACTGATCTGTATAACAGATACAAATCAGTGTCTGGAGCTATGGAAATCCGGGGATAAAAATGCCTCAATCAGTGTGGCTGTTACGACAGTTGTGGTAAAGCGGGACTGGTTGGTTGCTACGGTGATGCTTTGTGCTGCTGCAAGACGCTGTTCTTTAAGCTAAACTTTGCATGTGGACATCGCACACTTTTAGAGCCATCACGTTTTTAAAAGAAGAATTTTGCAGCATGTCTGTGTCATGGAGTGACGTCGGACAGAGGGAAGATGGCCAGAAAGACTGTTTGAAAAAGTTTAATAAGGAATCAAGAATCCGTTGAATTTAAAGTTCGTCTTCATGAACACATCTGAAAGATAAAAGAAATGGGAAAAGCCAACTGCTTCTTGTGCCCTCAGGAAACATGTTAAGATTTTTGTTGTCTCTGAAAATAAAGATTGTGCTCTTCAAACAGGATTTCAGACATGATTAGGGCACTTTTTTTAAATTAATCTAGACTTTCTTTTATTGGAGAAAAGACATTGTAGTTTTGAATGGATTTACAGGAATTTACTCAAGAATGTGTTTTTTTTGTTTTGTTTTTTTTTGCTATAAAGTATGTTATTGATATTTTACCATGATTTTTCAAAATATTCTACAAGCATTAGCTGTGGTTTTTGAAATGCTCATATGGTTTAATTTTTTTTCAGTTAATGCATAATTTAGTTTACAATTAAAAGGAAAGTCATTCCAGTTCCTATTTCCATGTCATATTCTGTTATTTCAACATTATCATTGACAGTTCAAATGAAGGTCTAGGATCATTTAAATATGCAATTCTTTTGAGATGTTTTCATTTTTTCTTTTTTTTCATTTCAAAACAAGATCATTTCAGCGGTGTCTGTTCCTCTTCTCTCCAGTTGTAGATAAGACTCACACGGGAACAGAAGCTGCTGGCATATCAAGATACATTTTGTCCAGCTTATTAAAGTTGGATAAGCCGCTGCCTCCATTCTTCCTAGAGCTCCTTGCAAATTAACTGCAGAAAATGGTTCTGGGGAGCATTAGCATGGCTAAAACCCTTCAGCTTCAACCCTTCAACCAGGGTCCTCTTCTCCCCTCAGCCATTTGAAGCATTTTTCATTATTTGCCTCTTACATGCCTGTAGATGAGCTTACTGAAATATTTTGGAATCATGGACGTGGAGAGGATAATAATCAAACACAGTTTCCCTTCTATTATTATTTTTATTAGTAAAGGAGGACTGTTGTTTTTTAAATTTTAGTTAGGAATACAAAAAATTGTCTACGCGCACGCGCTGTGCTTGCACAGTGTCTCACTCCAGCCAAAATACCAAAGTTGGCAACCCTTAGAAAGACAGAAAAAACTTACCATCGCATTTTATAAAGTAGCCTGATAATGGTGACTGTTGACACTAGCTAATGAAACCGCTGAATAATAAACATGAATAGACAACACTTCTAGTGGTTTTCCTTTTTCTGGCCTTCCATTATCCACAATTGTACCTGTATGTTAACTCTTTGGATATGACTACTCCTAATTCTATACTTTTGATGCTTTTTGTCTTGGGGGGGATTTTAACAACCTCATTAACACTGTAGTTTGACTCCGCTGATGTTTTGAAAACTGGAACTGAGTGGACTGGCTGCTGCCAAAAATGACGCGTTATCATGCAGCAATATAGTGACATTGACAAATAAAATTATTTAAATTGAAGTGTATTGGAAGTAAAAAAGATAAATTCATCACAATAAAAACGAAGTATTGACTAAAGGTATATTGTAGAGGTGCACCGATCATTATCGGCCGATCACTCCTTGATCGGTGATCGGCAAAATGCGCGGATCAAAAGGACCGATCACAATGGTGCAGACAGTAGCACAGGGAGCGCTTGGTCCTGTCATGACACGTTTTCCTCTGTGACAACTAAGTTCGGAAAAAAAAAATTGATTGAATTGATTGATTTGTTTGTGGATCTGTGCATTTTGCAAAAATGTCTCAAAATTACGTCACAGAGGAAAGCGGTGAATGCATGTAATTGGTGATCCACAAATGCTGAAACTCAATTCACATATACAATTTCCAGTTTTACAAATGTAATTTTTTTTTTTTTTTTTTTTACAAATTAAGTTTTATATTTGCAAATACATTATTTGCAAAGACCAATTTACAAGTTACAAATATGAAATTTGCATTTGTGGATATCTGAACACATTTGCAAATCAGTGATTATTTGTAGATCACCCTGTGTGCATTTACAAATATTAATGAGACAATTTTAACCCCATAGAATGAGGGCTGTATTTTACATTGTCAACGTATTCTCTGTAGGCTGTAACCTGAGCAACATGAAACATGAAACATGAAAAAAAAAGCTTGCTGGTAGAACAGTCAGTGTAATAAAACAAAAGTTGGCAAGCTTATTCTAGTGTCTTTATTTGCATGTTTTTTGTTTTCATCAAGTTTTAATGCAAAAATAGTCCTATACATTAGATGTATGTTCTTATTTTGGGCATGATCCAAATATGTACTTGATCGGTATCGGCCTTGATTGGTATCGGCAGATCAAAATTTTGGTGAACGGCCTAAAAAATCCTGATCGATGCACCTCTAGTATATTGTATTTTCATGTTCAACATCACATTACAACAACTAACTGCAGTAACCTGAATGTGATGTACTTTACTTTTGTAAATATTATTTTGATATACAATCCATTATTCAACTTTTTCCCGTAGCCTATTGTTACAAGAACAAACAAATCACAATATAGTGTCATATAAAATTGCAAAACTGTCAGAATTACATTGCTTAAGAAGCACAATACGTATCAAAATGGCACCCCAGTGTCGTGATGTGCATGGATTTGACTTTTATGAACGTCTGTGCACCGTCATTTCATCATACAGGTCATTATTGTGAATGCTATCCGGGGGAGGGGAGTGATCACAAGAGGGATATGTGGACGGTGAGAATATCAGCTGAAGAGCCTGTTATTGTTTGTGATGTGTGAGGACATGTGGGTGGGTAGGTGGTGGTAGATTGCTGTGAAACCTGAAGATGATGTTGACAGCAGCATGGAGCTGAACCAAATGTGTAACTGCTCAGTGGGCTAGAGAAGGAATGTACTGGTAGTGTCAGTGTGCAAATAATTCTGCAAGGTAACTGTGTGTGCACTCAGATAGCATATCATCTTGTTGTATAGTTGTATGACTATGTATGTATGTGTACGTGTGTGTGTGTGTGTGTGTGTGTGTACATGTGTGTGTGTGTGTGTGTGTATATATATGTGTATATATATATATATGTATATATATATATATATATATATGTATATATATATATATATATATATACATACACACACGCTGTGTGTGTGCAAATTAATTCTGGTACATTTCATGGGTGGCTTGGTGGCTTTCCTCACAACATCTTGAGTCATCACTCAGTTTTTGAGAACTGCCTGTCCCAACTGGATTATTGTCCACAAATATAGAGTTTGTATTTCTTAATGATTGATGAATATTAAGTACAAGACATTTTCATTGATTTGGAGATGTTCATATATCCATCCAATTACCTGCCTTAAGAAGTGTTGGTTTGTATCAACAATAATTCTTATATTCCATTTGCCCAATTATGTATGGTCTCTGAAAATGGATTGAATTCCATATTTATAAAAATGGCTGAAATTTGTAGTTGTAATGAATTAAAGCTGAAGCTTTGAAGTGCAACTCAATTGTTTCATCTTCATATTGGTGTTATACAGAGACAAAATTGCAAAGGGGTTGGATTGACCCTCTTCAGTGGCCATGAGCATGTTGTGAACATGAACTGCCTAGAGCATTTGCATTGTGCTTTGCACCGCTTCATACTGCTTTGCTCCAGGTGGAAAATATGGTATTAATTGTGTCTGTGTGTGGACACATCCTTGAAAACATGAAAACTCGGTAGCAATCCATGGTAGACACCATACTTACATGATAGATACTTCCTGGGCTGATTCCCATAAAGACAAGATTTCAGGAGTCCTGTTCATCAATGTCAATATTACTCAGGATGGCAGGTCATTATACAGCTCAAATGCCTCTTGCTTTTTTAATGTAGTTGTTAAATTTTCAAACAGTGTAACCTTTTGATGTTCATGGACATGCATGTCTAAATAAGTAACTTTTCATCATGTTTCTATTCATAGATCAGTGACAGAATGTCACAGAGACATTTGACCACTTCCTGAAACTACAAATAATGCTGTAAAATCCATCCTTGCTTTAGACAATCTTTGAATTAGAGCAAATGCCAGAGGCTGGAGAATGTCTCATGAACTTTACAGGTTGTTAATTTCTCATTTGTACTGACAGAACACAAGAAGAAATGCTTATAAACATAACCTAAAAAGAAAAGCTTGTATATCTGTTAGAAAACAGTTTAATATTTAGTCAGTCTTTCACAAAAGGTGGAAAATTATTATGGCCCCTGGAAAGATGCTCAACAACTATGGATTTATGTCAGAGTTTCTGTAACTATGGCATTTTTCATGTGATATTTCAATTTCAATATATTTTCATTTATATAGCGCCAAATCACAACAAAGTTGCCTCAAGGCCCTTCACACAAGTAAGGTCTAACCTTACAAACCCCAGAGCAAGCACACAGGTGACAGTGGTAAGGAAAAACTCCCTCTGATTATTTGAGGAAGAAACCTCAAGCAGATCAGACTCAAAGCGGGTGACCCTCTGCTTGGTCCATGCGACCGACACAATTGACAAAGCAATTTACAAAATGAATAGACAGGAAATTTTGCCAGTGTACAGGACGGGAGGGTTGCAGAAGTAAGACACCCACTGTCATCTCTGGATGGAGCCACACCTCAAACAGCGAGAAAAACAATCAAGCATCGGAAAGACTACAAATACAGTATAATTTGTCAGTTTTAAGTAACAAGAAAAACAGAAGAAATACTAAGGTGATTGCCGGCCACTAGCCCTAAGCTTCACTAAAAGACCCAGAATTTAGATAAAGTTGAGGCTTCGGCCCGCTCCGTTTCCTAATGAAATGAATTTAAAAGGGTAAAAGGCATAGTAACATATTATGCCAGTATGCTAGCCATACGAAAGGGAAAATAAGTGCGTCTTAAGTCTGGACTTGAAAGTCTCTACAGAATCTGACTGTTTTATTGATGGAGGGAGATCATTCCATAGAACAGGGGCATGATAAGAGAACTCTGTGACCAACAGACTTTTTATTCACCCGAGGGACACAAAGTAGTCCTGCACCCTCATAAGGAGACATGAGTAGAAAGAAGGCATTCAGCTGACTTAAGTGCTGTTACAGTACAGAATTCTTCCAAAATGAACGTAATGCGAGTACTCGGTCCAGACGTGCACCTGAATGAATTAATTTATTTTGAATAAATTAATTTATTCATTCAAATAAGTTCACCTCACAGACCATGTCTGTGTTTGACAAAGTGACTATACATTCATCTTACTATTTCAAAATGATCACAAATCCCTCTCATTACTTATTTTCGGTCTTAAAGTGAGCATTGGTAAATGTAAGCCCCTTCGTGTGCGTCCTTGTTTTCACTCTGGGTCACCACAGAAGATCTGCGGTGGATCTGCATGTTGAATTGGCACAGGTTTTATACAGGATGCCCTTCCTGACAACTCCACATTACATGGAGAAATGTGGCTGGGGTGGGGTTAGGAGGTTAAGTTTGTACCGGGAACCTTCCGCACTGGAACTAAGCGCATTAAAAACTTAGTGAATATGAGCAACTCACAAAATTCTGAATTAGTGTAAATGGAATGAAGGAAAGAATGTATGAATGATGCTTGATATGTAGTATACCGTCTTTTGCTGTCATTTTATCCAAATCACTCAAACATTAGGTAATATATAGTATACAGCATTTTCACCCAATATCCCAAATTAAATAGTTTCATTTTGGACATTCTCACACCAAAAACAGTTTATACACATAATACACAATAAATGTGTATTGCATTTATGGTAAAAATGTGAAGAATTTTCAAAATACCCATTACACATTTTCAGCTTTAGAGCCAAATTATTTCTCTCTCCAGTGTTTGACAAATTCAGAATTAGAAAGATTATTCTGGACATTTTGATATGTAACACTTGCACATTATACTAAAAGAAAGCACCTTTAAACCTGAATTCTTGAAAGTTTGGTCAAATTGAGAACATACGCTTGGACCCCAGAGGGTTAACTGTATGGAGTGTGTTGTTTGGAGAGAATAGTGGAGATTTCTCACATCAGGATACATTTTTGATCCAGGATCTTGTTCTTAAGAAGTGAAACCACTGTAAGGTCGTTCTAACACGAGGCCCAGGTACCTTGAATTGTGCCACAGCAGGACTTTCCCCTCTCCCTTCCCCCTGCTGGCCTGGGCTCACACGGCACTCCACATAAGGGGCTGAACATGTCGGCGTCAGCACAACATGACTTTTGTTTTGAGAAAGAACGCTCTCCCACACACTGCAATTAAGTATATCATTGAAAGATCAGGCAAAAACAAAACTTCAGTCACCTTAGGTTTATATATGGAGGTGGAGTAATGTAATATTTGTGAGTGAATACCATACAGGGTTTTTTTTTTTTTTTTTTAATGGAAAATTTAGCAAGGGGGCGACACCAGATACAAGGGAGCAGAGCACTTCCTGTGCCCAAAGCAGAGCAAAACACCTCTTATACAGGCACAAACAGATATGTCCGGTTTCACTTACTTTGAATTTAATGTTTTTTTTTTTTTATCTGCATACACCTGTGGACTTCACAGGCATTCTGTGTGCGGCAAAGCATGATGTCCAAACAGACACAGTGTGTTTCCCAAAATCATTTTTAGCACCTCCATGTTTTACATAAATGGCGGAAACATTACACGGACGCTTGTATTCACATGAGATTAATATAACCTGTATTAATCTCTATGGATTGTTTTGCCAAAGGATTGGACAGTTAAACGCGATCAAACCAGAAGAACTCTAGTAAAATTGCCCCCATAGAAGACCTGTCCAATCTGGACAAATTATGCACACGACATTTTTTTTTTTAATTATTTTTTTTTTTGCTCACTGACCATGATTCACCTTCAGCAATTAAGATGAGAAGCCTGACCTGTTTTTAACCCAAATGATATTGAATGAAGACTGTATTATCAAAGTAGAAATAATATTAATAAATTGTACATTGAACAATTATGTCAGTGACTCCTGGGTTCCATGCTCTTGCATGTTTTTGTCACACTGCCTGTGGCCGAACTTGACTGTTAGGCATGGTCCAGAGTGTCTCTCAAAAGCTGCAAAATATAACAACTGCTCACTTAAAAATGAGGATTTGTTGTCTTTTAGAGCTGTAATTATTTGAAAATGATATTTTCAAATATCTTGATAACAGCTTTTTTTTTTTTTTTTTTTTTTTTATCTGAATAACGCTTAAGTATGTAGTAAAACATGTTGCAGGACAGGCCAAACATTTTCACCAGGCTTTTATGTAAGAGGTGTTTAATTTTTGAGTTCTACATGTCCTGGCTTTGCCTCAGTTGGGGATGAGACCAACAATAATTGTTTTTGTTTCTATTCCAAATTCAGACTGAACATGTGTATTTTTGTGTGTGTGTGTGTACAAATGAACAAATCTGAGTTAACCACCATTTGAAGCAGAATAAGTGAGCCACTAGTCAGACGTTGTGCAGTTTGAAACATCAGCTGTTGAGTGTTTTCACCTGAGTAACCTCAGTGAATTGCACACTGTTTCTACTTAATCATTTTGGTTTGTTGTCGATTTATTAAGCAGTCACTCATCTCTAAACATGGCAGTGGAAGCTGCAGGCTGACGCCTCAGCACGCAGCTCTTCACACCTTTCAGTGGCTGATAAATCATGCTGGCTGCTCAGCCACCAGCCCTCTCTGCAGATTGCTGGAAATTTACACTGATAACATTTTAATTTTGTTTGTGTTGTGTCCACATTTCAAATCTTGCAGCTGTGGCATTGTGTATCTTAATTTTGTTGTCTTTGTTCTAGCATTCGGCCACGGACTAAAGCCTTGTTCTGTTTTTGGCACGGGTGTGCGTGCACCTCCCTGAACATTCCTCTGAAGTTACCCATACCCAGTAGATCCTTTTCTAAAGTTAGTGAAGCAAGTAGATAGCATTCCTCTGTGAAAAGCCCTGGAGAGTTCAGATTACATTCTTTTAGAGAACAAAAATATCCTGCCGATCCGGATCACAGACAAACCATGGATAAATAAGCCAAACATGGACTTCTTTCTACACAAATGTAGAGTTTGTATTTCTTAATAATTGATGGAAATTATGTACAAGACATTTTCATCGATTTCCAAATGTTCATATATCCATCCAATTACCTGCCTTCAGTAAGTGATGGTTTGTATCAACAATAATTGTTATATTCCATTTGCCCAATTACTTATGGTCTCTGAAACGGGATTGAATTCCATATGTATAAAAATGGCTGTAATTTGTACGTAGTTAATGCAATAATTGTTCTTAACCTCTTGAATTAAAGCTAATACTCTTAAGTGCAATTTAATTGTTTCATCTCCATTTTGGTGGTATACAGATGCAAAATTGCAATGGGTTGGATTGATCCTTTTCATTGGCTATGGGCATGTTGAGAACATAGATACGAGGTCTGTTAGAAAAGTATCCGACCTTTTTATTTTTTTAAAAACTATATGGATTTGAATCATGTGCGCTTGCATCAGCCAAGCTTGAACCTTCGTGCGCATGCGTGAGTTTTTTCACGCCTGTCGGTTGCGTCATTCGCCTGTGGGCAGGCTTAGAGTGAGCACTGGTCCACCCCCCTCGTCGGATTTTCATTGTCAGGGAAATGGCTGAGCGATTGGAGCAGCGCTGAATCAAATTTTTCCAGAAACTGTGAGAGACAGCCAGGTGGAAATCATTTGGAAGATTCAGACAGCTTTCAGTGAGGATACTCTGGGTGTCACACAGATTAAGGAGCATTACAACCGGATTAAAGACGACACACAGCGGCGGAGGGCGCGGCGCGCTCCGAGCGGCCATCGACAGGCTGAAACGACCAGATCATTTCCAAAGTGAACACTGTGTTGATCTGGGACGTCGTCTGACTACCAGAGAAATTGCAGAAGAGGTGGACATCAGCACTTTTGCGGCACATTCCACTGTTACAGGAGATTTTGTAATGAAAGACGTGCGGAGGAATTCACGCGTCGGGACGGAGCCTCAATGGCGCACAACAAAAAGCACGTCCGTGTTGGAAGTCTCACAGGACAAGTTGTGACATGCCTAGCTGTTACACAATTTCTCGGATACTCACTCGACTGAAAAGCCACTGAAAGCCGTCTGAATCTTCCGAATGGTTTCCAACATTTATACTTTTTCTTGCCTTTATGTCACAGTGACATAAAAGCAGAAACATACATCCACAGAAACAGTGATTATCATTTGTTTTACAGAAGTGAGGTCTAACCTTAACAGCCCATATGTTTATATGTTTATTGAGATGTTATCAGTAGGAAGTGTCCTTCTGGTGTCTGGACGTTCTGCCAGCTGGACAGGTTTCATTAAATTGTCTAATAAATTCTGTTTGAACTGGTGTTGGTTGGAATAGTGTGGAGCAAGTGTGTTCTATCCAAAAGACCTGTTTGTAGACATTTTCCCGAGGCGTCATAAATTCAACCAGGAAATATTTGGAAGACTGGTCACTATGTGAGAAGGGAGGTTAGGAGGTTTTTGGTGCAGGGTCATAATTCAGAGTCCAGTGTTACACATTCCAACCTTAAAAATATTTGGGCACGCCAGTTCTTTGTTAAAAGTGGTACGTGAGACCAAATTTTGTTGTGTAAAGATGCCTTTTGGCCATATTTTCTACAGTACTTATGTACCGCCAGAGGGGGTGCACTATTTATTTTTGCCATCATTTTCTGTCTGAACTAGACCGATCAACGTATTTCTGTCTTCAGTTCCTTTGTAACCATATTCAGAAAAAAACATAAAATATGTCTAAATAACATTGAATAACTGCAAACTAAATAGTAATAAATACATAGTTCCTGCTGATTTTAATTCTCCCATATTTGCATACAGCAGCCATGCAGAAAAGCGTTATGCTGTCTGGCGGTGCTCCGGTTTCACACGGCTTTGTATGTAAACTAAGTCCTTATCGCTTTCTATTTTTCCAAATGCTATGAGTTCCACATGACCGTAAACATCCAATAGCCATCATCATGTTTGTGTTGCTTGATTCTTTCATTTGTCTGTCTGCAGTCAATAATCAGGTAACGACTAGTAGCCATTTGAAGTCCAGTGTATACATCGCAGCCCTCCCATTGGGATCGTGAACACAACCATCTGCCGTCATCACCTACCGTGTGCGGCTTTCTCTGCGAGACTCACCGGCTCCCCGCAAAGGTTTGCACTGCAGGGAACACTCCTTACAGCAAGAAATCTTATTCAGCTGTGGGGCCACCCTATTCCTGACATTTTCACAGTCCTGCATGAGGACAGACTTGGAGATAACGCATATGAAAGTAACACTAAACAAACATTAAAAATTGTTGCAAAATAATGTACATTAGCCAGGCGCTGCTAAGTGGAAATTGTTAGTGCTATCGGAACTCAGTTGAGCTACTAAAAAAAGGATGCTGACAACACAATGCATTCTGGGAGAACTGAGAGAGTGGTTTAATTCAGCTGTATGCTGAAAAACATGTTGGACATTAGTTTCAGTCCTTGCCACAATTTCAGGTGTGACCAGAAAACTGCAGTTTATTGGTTTGAGGGGCTCATTTCTGTGCGACATCTTGAAGAATATAAATTGATTACAGAAAAAGTCCAGTTTAATTCAAACTTAATCATTGTCCACGTTTACATGACCATAATAATCAGATAACTGTTAGCACTGATTGATTTGGCAAAATACATGATATAACAACTACAACATACATACTTGCCGAGGATGTCAGGAGAAAGCACAGACTTATTTCCATTGTAGTCCCCATGACAACACAGAAAAACAAAGATTAAAAAAAAAAACAGAGATTACTTAAAAATGGCTACAAGGCCATTTATGTACACAAATGACAAAACCTGTACTATCAGAAAATTTTTGACCTTTTTTGTTTTGTTTTTTACATTTTTATGGGTAAGTAAATTGTTCCACAATTTAACACCAGTATATTTCAAAGATTGAAAGCCTCGTATGACAAACTATTTCTAGTGTGGTGACCATAATGCATCACTCGAAACTGACTAATGTACTCAGGTGCGCTGCTACTGCTGATGTTATACATATGATTTAGCTTTATTTGCTGCACCCAGTAGTCTACCAGCAGGATTCCAATACTTTGCAACTCTTCAACTCCAATATAGGGTCAGTGAAGCAACATTAACAAGAACCTGACAATCTTATTTTGATTGACCTGCAGTCTGGTCTTTAATCTTTCACTCAGACCCAAGTACCACGCAGTACAAGCATAATCACAATGACACTGTATTAAAGCAGATGTTAGAAGCTTTTTCGTGTTCAAATTTAGTTGACGTGCATTCTTGTACAGAAATTTGACGTTATTTGAACATTTGGAAATTATATTACAACCCCAATTCTAAAGTTGTTGGGACGTTGTGTGAAATGTAAATAAAAACAGAATACAATATTCAATTGAATACACAAACAAGACAAGATTTTTAATGTTCAAACTGATAAACTTTATTGTTTTTTGTGCAAATATTTGCTCATTTTGAAATGGATGCCTGCAACACGTTTCAAAAAAGCTGGGACAGTGGTATGTTTACCACTGTGTTACATCACCTTTCCTTCTAACAACACTCAAGTGTTTGGGAACTGAGGACACTAATTGTTGAAGCTTTGTCGGTGGAATTCTTTCCCATTCTTGCTTGATGTACGACTTCAGTTGTTTAACAGTCCAGGGTCTCCGTTGTTGTATTTTGCACTTCATAATGTGCCACGCGTTTTCAATGGATAACAGGTCTGGACTGCAGGCAGGCCAGTCTAGTACCCGCACTCTTTTACTACGAAGCCACACTGTTGTAACACGTGCAGAATGGTGCTTGGCATTGTCTTGCTGAAATAAGCAGGGACGTCCCTGAAAAAGACGTTGCTTGGATGGCAGCATGTGTTGCTCCAAAACCTGTATGTACCTTTCAGCATTGATGGTGCCATCACAGATGTGTAAGTTGCCCATGCCATGGGCACTAACACACCCCATACCATTACAGATGATGACTGTTGGTCTATGTGCTGAAAACAATCTGGATGGTTTTTTTCCTCTTTTGTCCAGAGCACACGAGGGCCATGAATTCTAAAAACAATTTGAAATGTGGACACATCAGACCACAGCACACTTTTCCACTTTGCCTCTGTCCATTTCAAATGAGCTTGGGCACAGAGAAGGCAGCAGCGTTTCTGGATGTTGTTGATGTATGGCTTTCGCTTTGCATGGTACAGTTTTAACTTGCACTTGTAGATGTAGCGACGACCTGTGTTAACTGACAATGGTTTTCTGAAGTGTTCTGAGCTCACGCGGTAAGATCCTTTACACAATGATATCAGTTTGTAATGCAGTTCGTCTGAGGGATCAAAGGTTACGGGCATTCAGTGTTGGTTTTTGGCTTTGCCGCTTATGTGTAGAAAGTTCTCCAGATTCTTTGAATCGTCTGCTTATATTATGGACTGTAGATGATGGAATCCCTAAATTCCTTGCAATTGAATGTTGAGAAACATTGTTCTTAAACTGTTGGACTATATTTTCACGCAGTTGTTCACAAAGTGGTGATCCTTGCCCCATCTTTACTTGTGAATGGCTGAGCCTTTTGGGGATGCTCCTTTTATACCCAATCATGACACTCACCTGTTTCCAGTTAACCTGTTCGCCTGTGGAATGTTCCAAACAGGTGGTGTTTGAGCATTCATCAACTTCCCCAGTCTTTTGTTGCCACTGTCCCAACTTTTTTGAAATGTGTTGCAGGCATACATTTCAAAATGAGCAAATACTTGCACAAAAAACAATAAAGTTTATCAGTTTGAACATTAAATATCTTGTCTTTGTGGTGTATTCAATTGGATATAGGTTGAAGAGGGTTTGCAAATTATTGTATTTTGTTTTTATTTACATTTCACACAATGTCCCAACTTCATTGGAATTGGGGTTGTATAACATATAGTACTGTCACCAGATAGTTTGGTCAGTTTTAACTCCCAAAGAGGATACAACTGTCTTTTACTATAATGCTTGTACCTTTACATATGATAAGACTTCCCCTCCCTTCAGTTTCCTCTTTGTCCCATAAGGAATACTTTCTGTTTTATCAAGATGAAGTGATAGTCTGTTGTCCACCAACCATTCGTGGACAGCTTTGAGTTCCATCGATAGGGTCGCCTCTATCTTCAATATGTCTTTTCCGGACACCAACAATCAGATAACTGTAATAATCTGATCTGTCACATTTACATGCACTTCAGTAATTTGATAATTGGAAAACCCAAGTTTACATGATTTCAGTTTTTTAATTAGATTTCTTTGGAATTAGAGAAAGGGCAGCTCCTGAAGAAGAACCATAGAGTGAAAAAAGAGCACTCTGTCTCGCTTTCTCTCATGCACTTCCCCTATGTCTCTCTCTCTCTCTCTCTCTCTCTCTCTCATGGGGAGTTGATGTCCTCGCACCCTAAATATGACATCATGTATGATTTTAAAAGTAGTTGTACCTACTTTCAGGGCAGGAGTGGTGGCCAAGTGGTTAGTGCACTTGGTTTCAGTACCAAAGGTTCCTGGTTCAAACCCCACCCCTGCCACATTTCTCCATGTAATGTGGAGTTGTGTCAGGAAGAGCATCTGGAGTAAAACCTGTACCAATTCAACACGCAGATCCCCCTCAGATTTGCTGTGACGACCCAAGGGCGCAGCCAGAGGGACTTACTTTTTATTTTTGGTACATTTACCCATGCAAATCTATACCATGATAATTGAGTAAAAGTAACGCAAATTCATCATGTTTCCCCAACAACTTTACATTTAGGTCACTCAGCACAATTATTTCTGGCTAGATTAATGCATTTTATTTGGGTGGAAGTACTTTACAAATTTTTTTTTATGTTCACTGAGCAAGTTATTTTTTTGAGTGTGTCGACGTTTACTTGAAATCTTGTCTTGCACACATGCACACTGTAAATTCCTCACTTTCCCATGCAAGCATGTGTACGCGCACGCACACACACACACACACACACACACACACACACACACACACACACACACACACACACACACACACACACACACACACACACACACACACACACACACACACACACACACAGTTGCATGTACGCTGTGCTCTGAATGGGAGTGACCTTGCTGTGTTTGCTGGCAGCTCACTCCCTCGCTGCACTTCAAACACATTTCATCTGGGAAAAAAAACCCCCTTTAAATAGACGTGACCTTTGACTGAGAGAACACCCACTCACCAAATCGTATAGCAGCACTGGCTGCTGTCATCTGTTAAAACATTGCTAGGGGTGCAGTGGCAGGAATTAGTGAGACTCGGATCGTTTGGAGCAGACAAAAGTTGCAGTCCATCAGGAACATGCATGAATGTGCCTTGTGTAGTTTCTTTCTTACCACAATATTCTGATCCTTGGCAGACTTATTAGATCATAATTGCACACAAATGGCATCCTCTGTTGTCCTTAACAGTGTCATCTTGTCACTGTTTGTAGTGATTTATGACAAAATAGGCAGCTGATGTCACATTAACATGCTCGTTTGCCTCGCTGTTATCCATAATCATCACACACACACACACACACACACACACACACACACACACACACACACACACACACACACACACACACACACACACACACACACACACACAGAGAGAGAGAGAGAGAGTTTGGGTTCTATCTGCAAGGTTTATTTGTTTCCATGAATTTCCACACACAGAGAGAGAGAGTTTGGGTTCTATCTGCAAGGTTTATTTGTTTCCATGAATTTCAAATTGTTGTTAAACACAGACAGACAGCTGTCTGTATTTAACAACAGTTTGTTTATGGTCATCAGGACCCTGATACTAGTAATAAGGCTTCACGGGCCACTTATGTCTGTTTTAAAAAGTTTATGTTGTGGCTGTTATGCATGTTAAAAGATACCAACATGGTCCAAAAGAGGATGTACATGGATCCTCACCTACATCTATCAGAACCCAAGATGTTTAAAGCTGAATATGCAGTTGTTTTTACAAAGTTACTTGTTGAAATTTTGTGGACCAACCAACTGATTGAGTCTATTAATCCTATGCTTGTCTTGCTCATGACAGGGAATTTTAGCTGTTCTTTTTATTTGGTTGTTTTGCTCCAGCAAATAATTTGTCTCCTTCTCACCCTGTCCACTGCATCATTGTCTGTCTCACCAATGTGCTTGTCCTTCTCCTCCACATCCATAACTGTTATCTTTGGTCTTCACTTTGCTTCCTGTCTGGCGACTACATCCATGGCATCTTTCTTTCATTATACACCATGGCATCTCTGTGTATGCCCCAACCCACATCATACTTGCCCCCTTACTTTGTCTCCAGTTCATTCTACCTGTGCTCTCCCTATGTTTTTTTTCTAATCCTGTCAGCCCCTGTCACTCCCCCCAAAATTGCAGCATCTTCAGTTCTGCCACCTCTTAGCCATACACCATAGCTGGTCAAACAATCATCTTATATACAACCCCTGGCAAAATTATGGAATCACCGGCCTCGGAAGATGTTCATTCAGTTGTTTAATTTTTTAGACCAAGCAGAGGAAAAAAATATGGAATCATTCAATTCTGAGGAAAAAATTATGGAATCACCCTGTAAATTTTCATCCCCAAAACTAACACCTGCATCAAATCAGATCTGCTCGTTGACATTGGCCCTGTGCCATGACATTGACCCTATGTGTCTTTTTGCAAGGAATGTTTTCACAGTTTTTGCTCTATGGCAAGATGCATTATCATCTTGAAAAATGATTTCATCATCCCCAAACATCCTTTCAATTGTCCAAAATATCAATGTAAACTTGTGCATTTATTGATGATGTAATGACAGCCATCTCCCCAGTGCCTTTACCTGACATGCAGCCCCATATCATCAATGACTGTGGAAATTTACATGTTCTCTTCAGGCAGTCATCTTTATAAATCTCATTGGAACAGCACCAAACAAAAGTTCCAGCATCATCACCTTGCCCAATGCAGATTCGAGATTCATCACTGAATATGACTTTCATCCAGTCATCCACAGTCCACGATTGCTTTTCCTTAGCCCATTGTAACCTTGTTTTTTTCTGTTTAGGTGTTAATGATGGCTTTCGTTTAGCTTTTCTGTATGTAAATCCCATTTCCTTTAGGCGGTTTCTTACAGTTCGGTCACAGACGTTGACTCCAGTTTCCTCCCATTCGTTCCTCATTTGTTTTGTTGTGCATTTTTCGATTTTTGAGACATATTGCTTTAAGTTTTCTGTCTTGACGCTTTGATGTCTTCCTTGGTCTACCAGTATGTTTGCCTTTAACAACCTTCTCATGTTGTTTGTATTTGGTCCAGAGTTTAGACACAGCTGACTGTGAACAACCAACATCTTTTGCAACATTGCATGATGATTTACCCTCTTTTAAGAGTTTGATAATCCTCTCCTTTGTTTCAATTGACATCTCTCGTGTTGGAGCCATGATTCATGTCAGTCCACTTGGTGCAACAGCTCTCCAAGGTGTGATCACTCCTTTTTAGATGCAGACTAACGAGCAGATTTGATTTGATGCAGGTGTTAGTTTTGGGGATGAAAATTTACAGGGTGATTCCATAATTATTTCCTCAGAATTGAGTGATTCCATATTTTTTTTCTCTGCTTGGTCTAAAAAAGTAACAGTTACTGACTGCCACAATCTTTTTTCTTGATTTCTTATAGTGTTTCTTAAATCCAGAAAGTTGCCATTTGAAATGACTTTAGTTTTGTGTCATGTCTGTGATCTGCTTTTTTTTCTACAAAATTAAACAACTGAATGAACATCCTCCGAGGCCGGTGATTCCATAATTTTTGCCAGGGGTTGTACTTTGCCTTCAGTCTTGCAGATATCCCTCTATCATAAATTACTCCTGTCACTCTTCTCCACTCTTTCCTCCCTTCCTGAAATCTTTTCTTCACCTCTGTACTCCACTCTCCATTGCTTTAAACAGTTACTTCAAGTATTTAAACTCATCTACCCTCACTGCCTCTACTTCCTGCAACCACACAATACTGCAGCAGTCCCTATTATTCATGCACACGCATGTCACCTTGCTCCAACTACATTTCATTCCCCTTCTCTCCAGAGCATGTCTCCACCTCTCCAGGCTTGCATCAGCCTGCTACTCTCACACTGATGAACAATTTAACCAGACAAAAAAAAAAAACTCACTAATTCATCTTCCTCATGTACAGTTTAACTTCAGTCTGTTGTCTTTCTCACACATCCTTTTCTTTTTCTTTCTCTTATTGCACATTTTATTTTCTTGCGCATTTCATTTGCACATTTTATTACTGTGAATTATTCAGTGTTTAGTGTATATTTATACATTCCAACTACTTTGTGTTCCTAGAGTGAATAAGAAGTCTGCGGGTCATAGATCTTTCTCTTATTGTGCCCCTGTTCTGTGGAATGATCTCCCTGCATCAATTAAACAGTCAGATTCTGTGGAGACTTAAAGTCTTAAGTCCAGACTTAAGACGCACTTATTTTCCCTTTTGTATAGATAGCATCCTGGAATACTACGCTTTTTACAGTTTTAATTCATTTTATTAGGAAACGGAGCGTGCCGCAGCCTCAACTTTACCTAAATTCTGGGTCTTTTAGTGAAGCTTAGGGCTAGTGGCCGGTGATCACCTTAGAATTTCCTGTTTTTCTTGTTGTTTAATGTTGACAAATTATACTGTTTTTCTTCTCTTTTTGATGCTTGATTCTGTTTTTTTCTCTGTTTAAGGTGCATCTCTATCCAGAAATGGGTGTGGTATTTGTGCTGAAGACCCTCCTGTCCTGTGCACCAACATCATTTCCTGTATATTCATTTTGTGAATTGTTCTGTAATTTATGTCTGTAGCATGGCCCAAGCAGAGGGTCACCCCTTTGAGTCTGGTCTGCTTAAGGTTTCTTCCTCAGAGGGAGGTTTTCCTTACCACTGTTGCTCTGGGGGTGTGTTAGGCTAGACCTTACTTGTGTGAAGTGCCTTGAGGCAACTCTGTTGTGATTTGGAGCTATATAAATGAAAACAAATTGAAAAATTGAAATTGACTTGACAAGATGATATTTATATATATATATATATATATATATATATATATATGTGTATATATATGTATATATGTATATATATGTATATATGTATATATATGTATGTGTATATATATGTATATATGTATATATATGTATATATGTATATATGTATATATGTATATATATGTATGTGTATATATATGTATGTGTATATATATGTATGTATATGTATATGTATATATATGTATGTATGTATATATGTATGTATATATATGTGTATATGTGACTAAAAAGATTAATCCAGGTTTTGAGTATATTTCTTATTGTTACATGGGATACAAGGTACCAGTAGATTCAGTAGAGTCTCACAAATCCAACAAGACCAAGCATTCATGATATGCACACTCTTAAGGCTATGAAATTGATCTATTCGTTAAAAAAAAAAAAGTAGAAAAGGGGGTGTTCACAATAATAGTAGCATCTGCTGTTGACACTACAAAGTCAAAACTATTATGTTCAAACTTCTTTTTTTAGCAATCCTGTGAATCACTAAACTAGTATTTAGTTGTATAACCATAGTTTTTCATGATTTCTTCACATCTGCGAGGCATGGAGTCATCCAGCTTGTGGCACCTTTCAGCTGTTATTCCACTCCAAGATTCTTTAACAACATTCCACATTCATTCACATTTCTTGGTTTTGCTTTTTGATGTCACCCCACAAGTTCTCAATTTGATTTAGGTCCGGGTATTGGGCAGGCCACTCCAAAACATTAAATTTGTTGGTTTGGAACCAAGATTTTGCTTGTTTACTAGTGTGCTTGGGGTCATTGTCTTGTTGAAACACAACTGTTTGTTGTGATTTGGCGCTATACAAGAAAAAAGTTGATTGATATATATATGTATGTATGCACTTCTCGCCATCATTGGAATGGCGTCTCTGAAGCAATGACGCTGCAGTTGGGCCATTGCGCTATTTTTGAGTGTGTGAAAATGATCATTTCTCTGCTTTGATTGTGGACCCCCTGATTCTGATCTAGATGTATGTCTGCAATTTATTCATCAACCTCTGTCAAAGACATTTCAAGATGACAATCATGACGACCGGGACTCTTATCTGTTGCGAGCAAGAAAAGAGACTCTTCCGCTGTTTAATTCACACAAGAGTTTTTGTTTTGTTTTTTTTCCCCTTTCATTCCTGATAACAGGCCTTTTCCGTGGTTCCGCACACAAAGGTTCTCCGGTGTGGGCTGACTTTCAGTCAGTCTTTTCCACCAGCACTCGCTGTGCGGCTGTGGGAGTAGACTGACTGAAAAGTCAGTTTGCGCAGCTGTGGGAGAAGTTCTCCTGCAGCGTGCTGCACTGCCAGTGCTGGAAATGCGAGTGTTTGTAGGGGAGACCGGGACCTGCCCATGGAAAATTTAAAATCGATAACTCTCTGAAACACTATTTCCTGTATTGTGAGGGTCAAATTTGGGGAAGTAAAGCCATAGTTGTTTTATTTTTTTAATCTTTGTTACAGCCTTACTTTAAAGCCAAAAGAAACAAGGCATCAGGCCAAAACATGGAAGGGTGTAGAAGTGTACCTGTGTCAGGGGCAATGAACCAGGTACCTCTGGTGTCTTCTTTTGGCTGCCCTGGATCTGTTCAGTAATTCTGCCCTTCAGTATGTTTGTAAAATAAACTACTACTACATCATTCTGGAGGTGGACTGGTCCATGCCATCAGTCTTATAGCCATCATTATTAACTAACAATATTTCATTAATTTGCTGTCAAATGTCAATATAATACTTTCATTATGTTGCATAACTAGACAATTAGGTAACGGCTCAAAAACAGTTTAAATAACACTAACCCAAATCAATACCGGATTGAATTGAATATAATCGAATTAAACAAGACATTTTAATATCAAAATATAATTACAGTACAAAAATAAATAGACAGACCCATTATAATTTATATTGTTCAATTATATTTCTGATTAATTTGCATTATACTGCACATTGATGTAACAGCTTTCATTCCAGTTGGTTCAGTGACACTGCACAATGCAGATATCATTCAAATAAATATAGCAATACCAATCAAATAATGTTTGATATTTATCACTTTTCATATAATTTCTCACTATTAATCAGAAGCCAGACTAGATTAGTCTGCTGGACTTCACCCAAATGCACCTTGGAGATTGTAGATATTCAAAATTCCCAGTTGAGGTCCTCCAGCCCTCCCTTTCCTGGGTTCAAGTCTTTGGCCTTTGCATGTGAACAGAAATTTTTTTTGGGGGGGGGTTCCCCCCTCCTTATCTCATTTTCATTCTTGACATTCTAACTTATAGGAGCTAAATAAATGGAGAATTGTAGTGGGCCTAAACCAGAACCCTGTGGTACTCCATACTTTATGGTAGAAAATTCTTGTGTATAATGAAGCTCTTCTGACTTTCCAGATTAGGGCTGCAGCTATTGATTATTTTAGTCATCGATTATTCTATCGATTTATTCTGGTGATTAGTCATGTAATCAGATAAAAAGTACTTTTGCATTTTTAAACATCAATAGTCCAGGGCTCTCCCTAAGCTATGGCACAATATGAGCCACCATGCAGACTGTCAAATTTAGTTTATCCCTTTCTGTTTTCCTGAGTAATTATTTTTTCACATCTTTACAAGGTTTGGATCTTTCACGGTGTCAGGAGCTCAGCCCTCCCCTGACACCGGACCATAAACACAGGCAGTCGGTGTAATCCTCAGTCAGTCGGGCTGCACGTGAACGTGAACATGGCCTGTGAAAACCTGAGCTCTGGGAGGGGTGCGACGATTTACCCAAACTGACTCCAAATGACTGAATGAAGTACTTTTATTTATTTTCGGAAATGCGCTCCATTCTGAAAACGGTACATGAAGCGCTCTCTCCCTCACTCTGTCTTGCTGTCCCTTTAGAATGCTGAAAGAATAAACGAGATGTTTAAGTACGTTTGTGAGTAGGTATGGTATGGGTATCGAGAACTGGTTCCTTTTGGGTATCGTTAAGAAATGATTCGATTCACCGACATCAATAACCTTTTTAGCTAACAATTCCCTTATCGGTCCTTCAGAGTGGCCGTTGTTTTTGGGGGTGTTTGTCAGAAAAATTATAATTTCTCTACATTGATTACAGACCCTGCAGCGGGTCTGTAATCAACTTTTCTGCAGCGCGGCTTTGCTTTGAACCTTGAACCAATCGAAGCAGTGATTCGTAGATTGAAGCAGTGCTTCGATCATTGCTTCGTTGGTTCATTTTTTTCTTTCGCTTATCTTAATTTTCCCCCGCTAAAACTCTAAAGAGCATATGGCTGAGAGTATTATTTACCTTTTTTATGTTAAACCGACCTGTTATGGTGTTCTGAAACAGTTGATAGATATATTTTATAACTTAAAAACGGGACCGATGCTAAAACGTTAGCATATCTATGGCTTTTTCAATGTTAACGTTAGTGTCACAGACTGAGCTATGACGCTTACGCAGTCAATAGCGTGTGGGCAGCAATTAGTTGGTAGTTAACAACTATGCTGCATGAACGCTGACTGTGTTTCACGGGTCATCCAGCTGTATGTATTGTTCTCATTTTCCTGGTTCATTATTTATTGTCAGTAATCATCATTGCCATAACTTTTACCTAGTATTGTGACTAAGAGTGCGGGGAAAGGCCTACCGGCATCTCTTATGTTGCAAAGTGTTTGTTTTCACCGCGTTTCAAAACGTGTATTTTATACCGTTACTCATTACCAAAGTTCATCTGTTTTAGTGATCTTTAAAACACTGGTAAAACATTTCTGTAACAGTTTAAGCTTACTCACCAGGGTTGCTGGTATGCAGGCGCTTCCTTGTTTAGGGCAAACTGAGTGAATGGTCCATTCAGTGTAAATACCGGGGTTGGGCGGAGTGAACTATTTTAGACAGGGGTGTTTTATCTGGTCATGTTCATATTCCATTTTATTATGCTTAGAGGGGGTTTTGGTTAAAGGAAATGGTGTTGGGTGTTTATATATTTTGTGTGTATTTCTTTGGGTTGTTATTTTGTGCTTATGTTATTGTTATTTAGTTGATTGATTTATTTTGTGAATGGAATTTACCTGTGGGAGGGGCTGTTACTCTGAAAAGGGCTCAGAGCCTCAATTGTGGGGAGAACATCGGAGGGGAAGGTTGTGTTTCAGTGAACGTGTATGTAAGTAGTGGCCCAGAGTCTTTGATAGATATAGTCTGGCACTCTTGCTCATTTGTTTTTGACGTACATCTTGGGATGCACTGTAAATATCTGCATTTTTGGAAGAAGAAAAATAAAAGAAATGTTTTTAGTTGGGAAAACTGTCTCTTGGCCACTCCGTCGCCGGTCATCCTGCTACATGTGGTGTCAGAAGCGTGGGTAGCGGAGTGAGACGGAGAGAAGACCAATTAAAACAGCTGACAAGATGGCTACCAGGAAGAAGGCTACTGAAGGCAAGGAAGATGGAGCAATAGGGGGCGCCATTGAGACGGGAGTGTCTACTCCACAGCTTGCCACAATAGACATAGCCATCGATTGACTTGCCATGATGTTCCAGTCGTTTATGGAAGTGCAGCGTGCCAGAGATGAGCGAATGGAGAGAGATGCATCCAAGCAAGCCCAGGAGGTCAAGGTTCTGATGCATCAGGTGACGCAGCTGCAGCTGGACTTGAAGTCAGGCCAATCCACAACCCCGCCACCATCCCTGGACACTTTAACGCCTGAACCACCACCAGTGACCACTGTGACCACCGAGGGGCGTCTACCAAAAATGGCCAAGCTGGAAGACGCTGATAATATTGAGCACTACTTGACTACTTTTGAAAGGCTAGCCATAGTTTGTGGCTGGAGCAGAGCAACCTGGGCCGTGCATCTCATCCCGTTGTTGACGGGGAAGGCCCGCAGTGCTTTCGTTGCCATGAACCCAAATGACACAACCGACTACGATCGCTTGAAGGAGGCAGTGTTGAAGAAATATGAAATCAATGCTGAGACGTATCGGCAGCAGTTCAGAGCCCTGGACATCAGTTCGACTGAGACGCCGCAGGAGTTGTATGTCCGACTGAAGGACCTGTTTTGTAAGTGGACCGGATATGAGAAGAGTAGTAAAGAGAACCTGATGGAGATGCTGGTACTGGAGCAGTATCTACGTGTGTTATATCCGGATGTGAGGACCTGGGTTAGGGAGCGTAACCCGAAGACTGCAGCAGAAGCCGCAGTACTGGTGGAGAGCTATGTGGCTGCGCACAGAGGTCCCCGAGGCTACCGCTATGCTGGAGTGCTGGAGCAGAGCATTGGGGGTAAGTCTGTTGGGTTTGGGAGGGGACTTGGTTCTGGTACGGCTAATAGTCATAGCCTTGGTAGAGCCCCGCTACCACCCCCCACAGACCGTGTTAGACCCCAGAACATTTCCTGTTATAATTGTGGCCAGGAAGGTCATAAGAGCCCTGCTTGCCCCCTGAGGAAGTCAAAGTACAGCCATTTATGCTATGTTCCCCACCCCACCACTCCTTTAAATATTTTTGGAGAGTAGAGATCCTGTTATCACCATTGAGTTAAATGGTAAATTTGTTAAAGCATTGGTGGATACTGGATGTTCACAGACACTTGTGCAAGCTGACCTAATTCCCCTAGAGTTCCGCAATGGTAATGTAAAGCTGACCATCTCTTGTGTACATGGAGGTAAAAGTGAGCATGATACAGCCGATGTGTATGTCAGAGTGCAGGGACAGACATACTTGTTAAGGGTAGGACTGGTGTCTAAGTTGCCATATCCTGTGTTGTTAGGCCAGGATCTTCCAGTGTTACTTGAGTTGGTGAATAGAACTGCTTTGTGTGGTGTTGTAACAAGAGCACAGGCTCGGGAGCAGCAAGTAGTGTTGACAGAGTTGCCATATTATGGCGAAGAGGTTCCTGTTGAGTCCACACTGACTAAGCAGCAGAGGTGTGATAGGCGTAGACAGACGGTTGAAGACACTTTGAGTCAAAAAGACGTGCGGACAGAGAATATTGACCCCCCTGAATTGATAGATGGGGATTTTACTGGTAATCTGGCAGAGGAGCAGCGGGCAGACCCTACACTGACACGGAGTTTTAAGAGAGCAGAGGAAGGCGTAGGTTATGTTCCTATGTTAGGTAAGGAGGGCTATACTGTGCAAAATGAGCTACTGTATAGACAGAGTGAGGATGGACTGCAATTGTTGATCCCAAAGAAGTACCGTAGGCAGGTACTGGAATTGGGTCACACTATGCCCTGGGCTGAACACCTGGCCTTTTTGAAAACATTACAGAGAGTAAGCAAATGTTTGTATTGGCCAGGGTTGTTCTCTGATGTTAAAGAATTTTGCAAGTCTTGTCCTCAGTGTCAGTTGTCAGGAGGTAAAAACCTTGCCCGTGCTCCATTGATCCCCTTACCTGTTATTGACACGCCGTTTGAGAGGATAGCTGTTGATGTGGTAGGCCCTCTTGAAAAGAGCAAGTCAGGGAACAGATTCATCCTGGTGATATGTGATTATGCCACAAGATACCCCGAAGCCTTCCCCCTGAGAGATGTTACAGCTAAGCGAGTTGCGACAGTTATGCTGCAGCTCTTCTCTAGAGTAGGGATACCCCGTGAAGTGCTTACCGATCAGGGCCCCAACTTTATGAGTAAAACCCTCAGGCAGGTTTATGATATCCTGGGCATTAGGCGTATCAGAACCACTCCTTACCATCCACAGACCGACGGACTTGTTGAACGGTTCAACCAGACCCTTCTCAACATGCTTCGGAAGTTTGTGGAGGATTCTGGCAAGGACTGGGACCAGTGGCTACCATACTTGCTCTTTGCTTATAGAGAAGTCCCCCAGGCGTCAACAGGATTTTCCCCCTTCGAGCTCCTGTATGCACACCAGGTTCGAGGTCCCCTTGATGTGCTGAAAGAGACTTGGGAGGGTGAGATGTCCGCTGGTACGAACATCATCTCGTATGTGCTGAAGATGAGGGAGAAACTTGCTGCTGCATCTGCTCTGGTACGGGAGAATCTGCAGAAGGCCCAAGAGAGACAAAAGGCATGGTACGATCGTTCGGCCAGAGCACGCTGTTTTCAGGCTGGTGACAAGGTCCTGTTGCTGCTGCCTAGCTCTGAGAACAAACTGCTGGCAAAGTGGCAGGGGCCATACACTGTTACCAGGAGGATGGGACCGGTGACGTATGAGATTCACATGCCAGATCATCGTAAGAAGCACCAAGTCTACCATGTGAACATGCTGAAGAAGTGGACTGAGCTTCAAGAGCAACAGCCGGAGGTGTCTGCTCTGTTCATCTGTGCCATTGAGGAAGAGGAAGAGCACAGTGAGCAGTACTTACCGTGCTGGGGCGAAGGCTCTACATTGGATTTGAGCCATTTGCCCAATGACCGTCAGCAGGAGTTGACCGCCATCTTACCCGAGGGTCTCTTCGTGGAGAGGCCGGGACGGACAGAGATGGTGGTGCACCGCATAACCCTGAAAGACCAGCGGCCGGTGATACAGCCATGCTACCGGGTTCCAGAGAGCCTGCTGCCCGTGTTGAAGGATGAGTTGGACATGATGCTGGAGCTGGGGGTGATCGAGCCTTCCTCCAGTGAGTGGAGCAGTCCCATCATCTTTGTTCCCAAGAAGGACGGCACTCTGAGGTTCTGCTTGGACTGTAGGAAGGTCAACACCCAGTCTGAGGTTGACCCTTACCCCATGCCAAGGGTTGATGATTTGGTCATCAGAAACGAGAATCATCCTCCATTCTGTTCACACAGCTCCAAATGCTGCGCAGCTCTCTGCCAAGTCAAGTTAGAACGATAGAGTCCAGTCGGAATTAATAACTTCAAAGTGAAACACCGTTTTGTTTATTTTTTTTTTATGTCCAGAGATCAAGGATACAGTGACTAATTTCATATTTATTTACTTTAAGACTCAATGAAATACATAGAAAACCTGTAAAGCCTACTTTTAGTACAAAATTCACAAGAGGTATCGATAAGGGAATCGATAAGGAATCGATAATGACATCGATATCGAGAAAATCTTATCAATACCCATCCCTATTTGTGAGTACTGGCAATTTTTGGGGAGGGGGAGGCGGGGAGAACTGAAACATACAATGGACTCCGAACTTTAAGATCTGATGTTACGAGCCCTGACGAGGCAGCAGTGCATCCCGCTGTACGTCTGCAACGGAGAGTGCCGTTTACTTTCTGTACAGTTCCGTGTACAGTTTTGAGAATGGAGCGCATTTCCAAAAATAAATAGAAGTACTTCATTTAGTCATATTTGGAGTCAGTTTTGCTTTAAATGTGCAGTACGTCTATTTCAGATGATCAGCATGGACCGTCTTTCTCTTAAAAGGCTTTGTTCTCGTTGGAAAGCTGTAGCTTTTGGTGCTACATTGATTAGCTCTTACACGGCTTATGCGCATGCTCTAGTCTTCTTCTGTTTTTTGACTGTGGAGGTTACAGCACCACACACAGGCCTGGCATATGTACTACAGTGTTAAACGGAGCTTTGAGGCACAGCATTTGCCTCGAACATTTTTTGTAATCGATTTATTCGAGTTACTCGACTAATCATTTCATCCCTAATCCATATATTTCCAGAAACTGTTTTTCTGAATAGCAATGAACGTTTGGTTCTCTGACTGTTGTTCTCTTTGTATTTTCCGTTGTTGATGTTACCATACATGAGTTGGTGGATGTATAGGAGCTGTATTGTGTCAAGCACATGTCGACAAGATAGTCCGTACTGTCATATTTTTCTGGTTTTGTGTCTTCAGTGCTTTCACGACTACGTGTGACAAATGTCTGGAAGGAAATTTTTGGTTGACCCTTTTCTGTGTTTATTACCTTTTTACTCAGCTCAGACTCCTTGTGGTGGAGGAACAACATTTTGTACATCTGTGATGGATTTGTCCTCATGTGACAGTTGACAGCTGCTATGAGATAATGACTCTACATGCAAGCCTTCGCTCTTCAGGGATGGACACTGAATTGTGACATTTACCAGTGATGTTTCAGAGATGACTTAAGATGTGTTGTGCCGAAGCTCCAGTGGACAGGATTTATTTGTTTATTTTTTAAGGTGAAGGACAAATAAGAGAAACATAACATGAAATTAGAAAATGGAGATGCAGGGTACATTGTGAGCAAGTCTTTTATAACAGCTATGAAAGGGCTGTTAAAATGGTGCCATCTAAAGCTTTTAAAGCTACTTTCACTTTTTTTCCCTCTATCTGCAGCTCAGGTCATCATTACATCAGACTGTCTGAAATAACACTTCCATGTCTATTATATTTGTACTGTTTTGAGCCTGCTAAAAGAATGAGCTCATATCTGTTCATAACCATCTTGCTAGGACACTCTTCCCTTTATTTTCTGAGTGCAATTACACATGGCTTTATTAGTTTTCCAGGAGACATCCTCAGTATATTGACTTAATATACTGAGGATGAGGAAATAAACTGACCTTTCTTTAAATGTGCACAATCAATATTCATATTTTCTGATGGACTATCTGCCCTATCTGGTCATGATCTGTGAAGATCAATGTTGATTGATAAAATAACTTTGGCAGACATTTATTACTTCATTTGTGCGAAAGAGATTTGTTTTGGTTGTAATCACTTTTTAAGTAACACCATTTTTAAAACAACATCAACCATTGATGTACAGTTGTATGCAAAAGTTTGGGCACCCCTGATAATTTTCATGATTGTCCTTCATTGGTTGTCTGGCTCAGAAATTTCTGTTAAATGTATCATATAGCAGACGAACACACTGATATTTGAGAAGTGTACAGTAAAACTTACCTAATCTCCAGGACTCTGGGCCGTGCAGGTCGGATCACAGCTGACCCTTCTCACCCTGCACACGATCTATTCAAACCACTCCCCTCGGGCAGGAGGCTACGGTCCATCCGGACCAGAACCTCCTGCCATAAGAACAGTTTCTTCCCCTCTGCCATTAGACTCATGAACACCTCATAACTCAGTCACCTTTAGCTTAACTCTGTCACTTTGTTACTTTGGTTTTTAATTGCGCTCCTCCCACTGCACTGTTTTTTTCTGTTTCTCTGTTTTTCTGTTGCACACAGCCTTTCATATTTCATATTTCTTTTTTTATCTTATATTTTATCTTATTTTGACAATGTTATATTTTATCTTAGCATTTTATCTCTTCTTAATGTTGCACCATTGTACCGAAGCAAATTCCTAGTCTGTGAATCCTGTTCAGTGGCAATAGCAATAAACTTCTTCTGACTCTGATTCTAAACAGTCATCATATAAACCGGATATTCGCAGTCACTGGAAAAAAAAAAGTCCCAATGTTTCTGTATTATTTTCATGTAATAAACACCGCATATAATGGATTTTGTATAATTGATCTTTCGCTCACATCAGATAAAATGGCCCATCCGATTGCAATGTACAGTTGTATGTAAAAGTTTGGGCACCCCTGGCGATTTCCATGATTTTCCTTTATAAATCATTGGTTGATTGGATCATCAATTTCAGTTAAATACATCACTCATATAGCAGACAAACATAGTGATATTTGAGAAGTGAAATGAAGTTTCTAGGATTTATATCAGCCATTATATAAAACAAATGAATGTTTTTACATTTTTTCAGTGGAATGAATATTGATTTCGGCGAAAGGTGGAATGAGGCTTTGCCTCATTGAATGGTACATTCCATCTTTCACCTCATGAAATATTTATACCATTGAACTCATAAACATTCATTATTTGTATATTGACCTATTATTACCCCAGTAGGCATCTTTAGAATCATACATATCTCCAGTAAAATTGCATTTTGTCTTCAAGAAGACAACCCTGGTACCCAAACTGCAACAAAGTCACTGCCCAAATAATTATGGACCTGACTGTATGATTAGTTAAAAGGATCACTGCACAAGTATTTGTACTGTTTGGGGCAGTTTAAAATAAGCTATTTTTGCTATATTCCAACTTTTTATTGATGTATTTCATATATTAAAATGGACATTTTTTGTCTGTAATTTAGCCAGTGTACTGTAGTGGGTGGTGGCCAAGTGGTTAATGCACTTGGTTTCAGTGTGGAAGGTTCCCGGTCCAAACCCCACCCCTGCCACATTTCTCCATGTAATGTGATGTTGCCTCAGGAAGGGCATCCAACACTAATGTTACAAGGGTTAGAGTTAAGTGTTATTTTAATATAATTTCACTAAATATTAATCTAATTCTAAAGTAAAATTTCTATGTTTCCATGTATTCCATTCACTTGATCATCCAAGGAGGTCTTTCATCAATATTTGTCTTTTTTACTTTCTGAGCCGAAAATGTCAGTTACCTTCATGAACGCAAAAAAAAAACAACCTACCACATTAGTGGCTTAAAACAGTGTTAATTGTATTACAGTGCCCATTTAAATTTGAGTGATTTTAGCTTTATAATCGCTTTTCTACAGAGTTGAAACCAAAATGGAGGTTAACATCCCTTATTCTGAGCTGCCTGTCTGACAGTGAAAGGCTGCCATTTAGCATCTACTGTTGAATTTCAGAGTTCTGTAATGAGAGTGCCTCAGTCGTAACTCATGGCCCCCAGCTCAGTAAGAACTCTGTTCTTCTTTTCTTCCTGCAGTGCCTCAATTATACAGTAATTCTGTCGTCGTTTGAATACTGATTGTTGGAACCGCTCAGTCTTAGCTGCAGGGCTTGTTGTGGTGGTAAATCGGTAAACATATTCCACTGTGGAATGCTTCCGTCTCGAGCAGTGGCTGTTTTTGCCCTGCTGGTACCATCTCAGCTACTGCTCTTCTCCTCTGGATTGGGAGCAAAAGGTCAAACTGCTTCACGGCACACTGAAAATGTCTCTTGTTCTTTGTCTTTCACCCTGTATCTGTCAAAAAGCCATGTGTAAATGTGAGTAGACTCCACCAGTAGGCTGCGATAGGTGAATTGTCCAAGCTTATGCTGCACAGTTTTTCTTTGTGGTGTCAAGGGAAAAATAGCTTGTATTTTTGTACCAAAAACAAGCACCCTCAAGTAAAAAAAAAAAAAAAAAAAAAAAAAAAAAAAAAAGTCAAATGATACACACATCATGCAGTTAACAGCAGGACAGTTACATTTGCAGAGGCCAAAGCTGCATGAAAGTACAGCAGTCGGGTCGGATCTGAGAACATGCATTTGTGACCACTGTGGAACCACCCTGGCAAACATCTGGTCCATCTGCACTTAGGGTTGTCACAATACTAGAATTTTAAATTCAACACAGATACTCAGGAAAACACTCAGAACATTTTTGATACTTTGGGGATGACAAAACATTAAGAGGCATATTTCTAAAACAAACATTAGAACAATGCACATCAACTGATGTAGTGCAAAACAAAAATACAGTTACACAGCTGTAAGGCATATATTTTGTACTATATTTTATATCTGCAGTGCAAAAGGACACTATTTTTAGGCTGTCTGAGGTAGTGCAAAAATAAAGATTCTAAAACAATTTAACCTATGTGTTTCTTCAAAAGACAAAGCTTGAATATGTTATTGCGTGCATCCATGTTGTTTTGCAAGTTCATCCAGTGAAAGCCGTTTTTAGATATTTCCAACTTGGGATTTCTGTACTGTCTTTTAGCACCATTAGCTGTTAGCTGACGTGGACGTCCATTAATGTTCCACATCCAAACACTTGGCGGGGGTAATGTACCATGTTGATTTGAAAACCAATAAATAAAGTCAAAAGAATGGTTATTTTTGTTTTCCTGGCCTAGTCTGTTGCCTGTCTTCATGATTATATTTGTAAAATTGTGTGGAAACATCTCTAATGAGACATCACAGTGGATATTAAGACTCACATTTTCACGTCTTGATCCGAGACTGAAGGATAATGTAACATGTAGCCACTCGTCCATATAAGCTGCGAATGAGAGACGCTGTTACAGATTTTAAAATGAGCTCTGCATTGTATTGAGCCAACACTTCCGGAAAGTCTTTGATCTTATTATATCATGTTTTTGATGAAATTCATTGTCAGTTGACGTTATTCAAGTTACTTCACACCAATCAAAATCTGTCCTCGGGATGAATTTACTTCAAACTGTCTAACCTGCAAAATCTACATTTTATGGTTTCTTTCATATAACAGCTGAGTGGATCCTTGTCATTTGATTGGTGGGTTGTATGTCGCGTGACATGGATTATTCATACCATTTGCCAGTATGTTTCATTTACCGTGCAATAGTTCTTTTTAGCATGCAATTTTGGTGCTAAATGAAATATGCTGTTGGACAGCCCGACCACCGCGCATGCTCACACTACCGGGGGCGACGTTTAGCTAAGTTTCTAAGCCATGTGGAGGCATGAAGAGCTGTTAGGATGAAGAGCTGGACAAATTTCTGATGTGATTTTTTTTTTGCTGGACTGAGAATTTACACAGGGTTTTTTGTGTGTTTTGTTTTTGAAAGTACACAAAGTTAGTGCACGGCATCACGGTCTACATCATTGCAATTATTTTTGAACTATCTGTTTTTCCAAGTTGACTGAAAACAATTTTGGACTCCAGTTTAAAGTTCATGTTGGACTGTTGACGTCAAAGCACCAGTAGAAAACCAACATGTAATGGCCCAGTCACATGGCACACGACAATTCCTGAACGAAGGGAAAAAGTAAAAAAAAAAAAAAATAAAAAAATCACAATTCGTTGAGAAAAGGTGGATGAAAGAGCTTTATCACCAAACAGCATGTGAAGCAAGAGTGCAAAAGGGCAAAAGAGGAACTTTAAAAAACCAAAGCTAACTATCTCGACGCTTTAAATTAAATGCACCTGGAGCCACAGCTGGAGCAGTGCGTGTCTGCATCTCTGAGTTCCAGGACTCGGCACTGGGACGGAGCTTAGAACGCCTGAGTCCTGGAGAAACTCCAAACAGAAGCTGTGGAGATCTGTGTGCACGTCGGTGGACCACCTGCTCTGGTTCCTCGTCCAGAACAAAAGAGGGATCATCTCTTTCATCATCAGATTCTTCGCTGATGACACGCTGGGCGCTCTGTCTTGCTCCAGTTACAAAAAAAAAAAAATTAAAAAAGTGTGCCGTGGTCACTGCTGTATCACTGTATTATGCTACTAAGCCATATATATTGATTTATAACAGAAAACGGTCAAAAGGAGGAATAAATATAAATTTAAGTGTAAAGATGACTGAATATATCAGAGCAGTAAATTAATCATTGCGTGTGAACGCGCGCATTGACTCGTACGGTTGTTCCACCAGCTGATCACTGATCCACAACATGAATTCTGTCTTCCAGAACAGCTCTTTATATAATCATTTAGAATTTTCATTCTACCTGTTGCCACATGTACAGAAGGACTGGATTGTCATTCCAACACTCATATTGTTATATTTAATAAAAAATAATAAGCGCACGCAGGAGCTGCTGCTGCTGCTAATGCTGCATTCCAGTACCGTCGGAAATTACACAATTTTTTGTTGTTTCAAATTCAGCAGGTGCTTGTGGCAAAATAATTAATTATATCCACACAAAAGATTAATTCTGGCCTATGTAAAGTGCCTGATCCCAGTGAAGCTGGACCCCCCCCCCACACACACACACACAGATAAAAAAAAAAATCCAAGCAAGCAGGCTGAGTTTGTCCTGTAATTTCCAACGGTACATGAAGCAGCAGCAGCCTCAGAGCTCAGAAGCCGGCTTCTGCACTGTGTGAAAACATTCAGCTGGTCGAACGAAGTCAAATTAAACAATAACGTTAAAAAAACTAAAACGATTAAAAAACGTCAAGAATGACAGCAAAACGAAACACAGACGAATTGAGGTTTTTGTTGCCCTTCGTTCAAATTTTTCAACAGCTGCAGAAATGAAGCTGTGCGAAGGTTAAACGATGCCAACGACAGTCCAGATTTGTTGCTTCGTTGCCCTTCGTTAAGTGTCGTGTGACTGGGCCATAAGTCCCTTTTCTGTTGCTTATAAATTAATAAAATATCATATGACAAGGATCTGTTTTAGCTGTTATTTAAAACAAATAATGAATTTTTTTCATTCTTTCAATGGAATAAATATTTAATTCGGTGAAAGCTGGAATGTTCCATTCAATGAAGCGGAATATTTGTACCATTGAACTTATGTACAGATTCATTATTTGTATCCTGCTACATGGGCATAAAATATTAATGTGGAGGAAAATATGATAAATATTTAACATGCTCATAGAAGTCAAATATTGATGTGAAAATGTTGTGTGTTGTTTTACACAACACTTAAGAGTATCCCAGAAATGCTGATGCCAGCACTGGATGGAAAAATCTTTTATTGCATTTCCCATTCATAGACATGAATAATAATCTAATTTAAATGCAAATCAGTGTTCCTGAGAACTAAACGTTATATTGGTGACTTAATGAACAGTAGATGCAGCTTCACTCATATAAAAATTTTATTTTTGTTTATTTTAAGACACAATCAGTTGTTATAAAAGCACAAATTGCTGAAGTCAAATGTTTAGATAAATGTAGAGAGAGAACAGCAACAGTCCAATGCAAATATGTGGTCTTCCAAATAGTAATTGCACTGAATTCTGATGGTGCCGCGGATTGCCACTTTGGTACTGCATATCAATAATGGGACCCACATCAATAACAGTGCAGTGGTGGGACTAAGTAATCATTGAATCAAGAATGGTGTGTTTTTTTTTTGGCGGGGGGCGTGGTTTTAACATAGGTGGAGCAATTATGTCCAGTATGCTTGTGAGCCCTGAGTTTAACCTGCCCACAATACTACCTACTGAATGATCATATTCCGACAATGATGCTAAGACATCAGGCACTCTGGCTCCAAGTTCATTTGTCGTTGATAAATTGATTCTTCCCTGTGATGATAAATATGTGGCTCATCCCAGTGGACAAGGCAAAGAGACTGTATACTTAATAAGCGAGTGATCTGAAAGCACTGATGCAAGAGACACAGTGTCAATATTTGAGATGGTGAGGCCACGAACGAGGGCCAAATCCAGGGTATTTCTGCTAATGTGAGTCAAACTCTTAATGCATTTCAGGAATCCCATTACATCTACACTGTCCATGAATGATTTGCAGAGGGAGTCAGAAGACTTGTTTACATGACTGTTGAAGTCAACAACAATCAAAATGTTATCAGCATAGGCTGCCAATTGGAGATAAACTCACCAAATTCATCTCAGAATTCTGAATATGAACCTGGGGGACTATATTCGGTGACAGTGTTGTGAAAAGTGTGATGACACGGACCCACAACAGGGGGCGTAAATGAACGGACAATGGAAATGCCAAAAAGTAACAATTTAATGTTGTGAAAAGTGCACAACGGTATACAGATACGGTTTTAAACAACAGTCAATTACACAGTCGGTGTCGTGTGGGCAGGCTCGAGGATAGGAGACACCTGTCCAGAGAAGAGTCGGGACCCACACGATTTCCCCTGCCAGCGGAGACCCGAGAGCCGCCAAGTCCTGAGTCTCCAGGTGGCCACCGCCTTCAGCTGTCGGACCGGGTACTGCTGGCAGAAAGCAAAAACAGATCAAGTGGGTGTGTGCACACCCAGCAGAACAATCAGCAACTCAGTTCAGTTCCTTTTGTGGGAGAATCTCCACCTCCGACACAGGAACAATAAACGTGCAGGCTTTTATGGTGATGATGATTGAGTGGTGACAGCTGTCAGCTCCAGGCTCCTGGAGCTCCTCTGCGGCGACTGCGCCCTCTAGTGCCTGAAGCCCGCCTTCAGGCAGGGCGCCCTCTGGTGTTGGGCCAGCAGTACCACCTCTTCGGGCGGCCCACACAACAGGACCCCCCCCTCAACGGGCGCCTCCTGGTGCCCGACCAGGCTTGTCGGGGTGTCGTCAGTAGAAGTCGGCCAGGAGGACCGGGTCCAGGATGTAGCTCCGCTTCACCCAGGAGCGTTATTCATGTCTGTAACCCTCCCAGTCCAAATACTGGAATCCCTGGCCCCGCCGACGAACATCCAGGAGCCTGCGGACGGTCCATGCAGGCTCGCCGTCGATGATACGGGCAGGAGGCGGCGCTGGGCCGGGGGTGCAGAGGGTGGAGGCGAGATATGGCTTGATCTTGGAAACGTGGAATACCGGATGAATCCGCAGTGAAGCTGGTAGTCGCAGCCTCACTACGGCCAGACTGAGGACTTTGATGATTGGAAACGGTCCGATGAACCTGTCCTTCAGTTTTTGAGAGTCCACGTGCAAAGGGATGTCCTTAGTTGATAGCCACACCTCCTGCCCGGGCTGGTACGCATGAGCCGGGGCACGCCGGCGGTCTGCATGGCCCTTCTCCCTCGTCCGGGCTTTCAGAAGGGCATAGCGGGCTGCGCGCCACACCCGACGGCACCTTCTGAGGTGGGCCTGGACCGAGGGGACCTCGACCTCTCCCTCCTTGGCTGGGAACAATGAGGGCTGATACCCCAAACATACCTTGAAGGGGGAGAGGCCGGTTGCCGAGGAGATCTGACTGTTATGGACGTACTCGATCCAGGCCAGATGTTGACTCCAAGCCATTGGGTGCGTGGAGGTTACACACCGCAGGGCCTGCTCCAGATCTTGATTAGCCCGCTCTGCCTGTCCACTAGTCTGAGGGTGGTACCCGGACGAGAGACTCACGGTGGCCCCCAGTTCCCTACAGAAACTCTTCCAGACTTGCGAGGAGAACTGGGGACCACGGTCTGAGACTATGTTCGTGGGGATACCATGCAGACGCACGACGTGGTGGACCAGGAGGTCTGCAGTCTCCTGAGCACTCGGGAGCTTCGGGAGGGCTACGAAATGGGCCGCCTTGGAGAACCGGTCCACTATCATCAGGATGGTGGTCATACCCTGGGACGCAGGGAGTCCCGTGACGAAGTCCAGGCCTATGTGGGACCAGGGGCGACGAGGCACCGGCAGCGGCTGGAGGAGTCCTTGGGCCTTCCTGTGTTCTGCCTTGCCCCTGGCACAGGTGGTGCAGGCCTGGACGTACTCCCGGACGTCGGTTTCCATCGACACCCACCAGAAGCGCTGCCGGACCACTGCCACAGTTCGTCGCACCCCCGGGTGGCAGGAGAGCTTAGAACCGTGACAGAAGTCCAAGACTGCAGCTCTGGCTTCTGGTGGGACGTATAGTCTGTTCTTGGGTCCATCTCTCGAGTCCAGGTGTCGTGCCAGGGCCTCCCGGACGGTCTTCTCCACGTCCCAGGTAAGGGTTGCGACGACAGTGGACTCGGGGATGATGGCTTGACCTCCTCTTCATGCACCCGGGACAGTGAATCTGACAGTTGGTTCTTGGTCCCGGGGCGATACGTAATTTGGAAGTCAAACCGACCGAAGAACAGTGACCTAATTTGGAAGTCAAACCGACCGAAGAACAGTGACCAACGGGCTTGCCTGGGGTTCAGACACTTGGCGGTCCGAATGTACTCCAGGTTCTGATGGTCAGTGAAAACCGTGAAAGGCACCGCAGCTCCCTCCAAAAGGTGTCTCCACTCCTCAAGGGCCTCTTTCACTGCCAGAAGTTCCCGATTGCCGACGTCATAGTTCCTTTCAGCTGGGGTCAACGTGTGGGAAAAATAGGCACAAGGATGGAGAACCTTGTCGGACTCCCCACTCTGGGACAGCACGGCTCCTATCCCTGAGTCAGAGGCATCCACTTCAACTATGAACTGGCGGTTAGGATCGGGCTGCACCAGAACTGGTGCAGTTGAGAACCGGCGTTTCAACTCCCTAAACGCGGCTTCGCACCGATCCGACCAGGTGAATGGAACTTTAGTGGAGGTCAGGGCTGTCAGGGGGCTAACAACCTGACTGTAGCCCTTTATGAACCTCCGGTAGAAATTTGCAAAGCCGAGGAACTGTTGCAGTTTCCTACGGCTTGTTGGATGGGGCCAATCTCTCACCGCCGCAACCTTGGCCGGATCAGGGGCGACGGAGTTGGAGGAGATAATGAACCCCAGGAAAGACAAAGAAGTGCGGTGGAACTCACACTTCTCGCCCTTCACAAACAGCCGGTTCTCCAATAACCGCTGCAGGACCTGACGTACATGCTTGACATGGGTCTCAGGATCCAGGGAGAAGATGAGAATATCGTCAAGGTATACGAAGACGAACCGATGCAGGAAGTCCCGCAAGATGTCATTAACCAAAGCTTGGAACGTCGCGGGCGCATTGGTGAGGCCGAACGGCATGACCAGGTACTCAAAATGACCTAATGGGGTGTTAAATGCCGTCTTCCACTCGTCTCCCTTCCGGATCCGAACCAGGTGATACGCATTCCTAAGATCCAGTTTCGTGAAGATTTGGGCTCCATGCAAGGGCGTGAACACTGAATCTAACAGAGGTAACGGGTATCGGTTGTGAACCATGATCTCGTTCAGCCCTCTGTAGTCAATGCATGGACGGAGTCCGCCGTCCTTCTTGCCCACAAAAAAGAAATCAGCACCCATCGGGGAGGTTTTAGTTCCGGATCAACCCGGCAGCTAGGGAGTCCCGGATGTAGGTCTCCGTTGATTCGCGTTCCGGCCGTGAGAGGTTATACAGCCTGCTGGACGGGTACTCAGCACCCGGTATCAAATCAATGGCACAATTGTACAGACGTTGCGGGGGCAGCGTGAGCGCCAGATCCTTGCTGAAAACGTCAGCGAGGTCATGGTACTCGTCTGTCACCGTCGCGAGATTGGGGGGGAGTAGAACCTCCTCCTTAACTGTCACACCGGGTGGAACCGAGGATCCTAAACACTCCCGGTGGCAGGCTTTGCTCCACTTCGTCACAACCCCAGACGGCCAATCAATCCGGGGATTGTGCTTTAACATCCATGGAAAGCCCAAAATCACTCGGGAGGTAGAAGGTGTTACAAAAAACACGATCTCCTCCCTGTGATTCCCAGACACAACCAATGTCACTGGCTGTGTCTGGTGCGTGATTAATGGGAGCAGGGTGCCATCTAGTGCCCGTACATTCAATGGTGACGGTAAGGCCACTAGAGGGAGCCCAACCTCCCTAGCCCATCAGCTGTCCAGCAGATTCCCCTCCGACCCCGTGTCCACCAGTGCTGGGGCGTGAAAGGTTAGATCCCCACTCAGGATTGTCACTGGGATGCGTGCGGATTTACGGGGTTTCCCCGCGTGAGTATTGTGGCCCACCCTTAGCCCAGTCTCTAAGGGCGGGTGTTGTAGTTTAACCGCTTGGGGCAATTCTTCTGTATGTGCTCACTCGAGCCACAGAAAAAGCATTCCCCGCGGGCCAGCCTCCGTTGTCTGTTTTCTGATTTCACTTTAGCCCTGCTCGTGTCCATAGCTTCGTCAGCAGGGGGAGCTGTCGCCACACGGAGCTCTCTGGCAGTGGAGCGTGGGGACGGCGGCACCCTTTCGGACCCAGAAGGAAGAGGGACGACTCGTGCCCGGCCACGCCCTTCGCCCCGCTCCCGACCATGTTCTTCTAATCGGTTGTCTAACCGTATAACCAGGTCGATAAGCCTGTCAAAATCCCGCGGCTTGTCCTTAGCCAGCAGATACTCCTTCAGGACCGGAGACGGTCCGTTTACGAAGGCGGCGCGGAGTGCAACATTGTTCCAGCTAGACCTCGCTGCCGCGATGTGGAAGTCGACTGCATATTCGGTTGCACTCCGACGCCCCTGTCTCATCGACGGTAGCACCGTCGAAGCGGTCTCGCCTCTGTTGGGGTGATCAAACACTTGTTTGAACTCCCGCACAAACCTAGTATATGTCGTTAGGAGCCGAGAATTCTGCTCCCGGAGCGCCTTAGCCCAGGCGCGTGCCTCTCCTCAAAACAGATTTATTACATAAGCCATCCGGCTTGCTTCAGACGCGTACATGATAGGACGCTGTGCAAAGACAAGCGAACACTGCATCAAGAAGTCAGCTCACGTCTCGACACAACCTCCGTACGGCTCCGGAGAGCTTATGTATGCTTCAGGGGACGGGGGGGGGGGGGCTTGTTGAATGACCACTGGAATATCTGTATGTGGCACTCGGTCAGCAGGAGGAGGTGCCGCAGCAGCGCCCTGCGCATGCACTTCCACCTAAGCGGTGAGAGCCTCCATCCTCCGATTGAGTATAATGTTCTGCTAGGTTACCAAGTCCAACCGAGCAGTGAAGGCGGTTAAGATTTGCTGCAGCTCACCTAATACGCCTCCTGCTGGCCCCTGTGCACCCTGAGTTTCCATTGGAGGTTCACTCGATGGTTGACGTCCCTCGGGATCCTTGACGTTGGCCTAGAAATCCTGTTGTGAAAAGTGTGATGACACGGAGCCACAGTGGGGTGTAAATGAACGGACAATGGAAATGCCAAAAAATTAACAATTTAATGTTGTGAAAAGTGCACAACGGTATACAGATATGGTTTTAAACAGTCAATTACACAGTCGGTGTCGTGTGGGCAGGCTCGAGGATAGGAGACACCTGTCCAGAGAAGAGTCGGGACCCACACGATTTCCCCTGCCAGCGGACACCCGAGAGCCACCAGAGCTGCCAAGTCCTGAGTCTCCAGGTGGCCACCGCCTTCAGCTGTTGGACGGGGTACTGCTGGCAGAAAGCAAAAACAGATCAAGTGGGTGTGTGCACACCCAGCAGAACAATCAGCAACTCAGTTCAGTTCCTTTTGTGGGAGAATCTCCACATCCGACACAGGGACAATAAACGTGCAGCGCCTGAGTGACTACTTATCCGAGGAGCGAAGAGCGTCGTCTCCTCCACAAACCCAGCTTCCAGCTGCGGAGTAGTCAACAGGTACGCCTGCAAAATATTCAGAACAATTGTTTGGCACCAAAAATGGCTGAGTGTTTTACCAGTTGGTAAGACTATTTCTCGGCAGAGATGTGGTGTCTCTTCCAGGCTTTTATGGTGATGATGAATGATGAGTGGTGACAGCTGTCAGCTCCGGGCTCCTGGAGCTCCTCTGCGGCGACTGCGCCCTCTAGTGCCTGAAGCCCACCTTCAGGCAGGGCGCCCTCTGGTGTTGGGCCAGCAGTACCACCTCTTCGGGCGGCCCACACAACAGACAAAGTAACATGGTTGATTTTTATTCTTTTGATCTTTGCGTAGTGTCCTGGGCAGAACAGAGTCAAATGTTCAAACAAATTAAATTTTAGATCCCTAACAGCCAGTAAGCTAAACTTAGATTTATGAATTAAAGCAACACCTCCTACTTGCTTTGTATCACGAGAGAGGCAACTAAATGTACATGCCAGTGGACAGGCTTAATTTAAGGGAGGGATAGCAATTGGTTTCAGTCAGGTTTCACATAAACCAGTCATATCTAGGCAGTGTTCCATAATTGTATCATTTATCAACAGTGATTTTGAGGACAGTGACCTTATGTTAATGAGCTAAACTGTGGACCTTACTAGGGTTCTCATTTTGAGGGGATTTGGGGATAGTTCCAGAGTAATTTATGTAAGATGCCTAAAATTAGGTTTGGGTTTGTGGATTTCAACGCGGGGTAAAGGTAGCAGGGCGATTCTATGGTAATGGAATTACAATTGCAGCACATTTTTAATGGGGAGCTAAAATATGGCCAGATTTTCCCGTCGTCGTAATTCCGTTACCATAGAATCACCCAGCAGACACAGAATATTTGAAGTAAATTTTCAAAATATGCCCCTCTATGCTCTAAGGAAGCAAACATACCAAGAAACAGTGTCAGATGGTGGCAGCCAAAACTCCTAAAACACCGTTTGTTTCTTTCTCGCAACAAGACAGGAGTCCCAGTTAGTGACTTTAATCCATATAAAAGTGACTCACGATTGACATATTTTGATGACTTTGAGAGGGGTTAAGAAGTGGGTTTTCCGCTTCTGAAAAGTAGTGAAGCAAAGAACCAACGAAGCACCGGGTCAGTGCTCCATTGCTTCAAGCTTCAAACCGATGCACGTATTAAGTTGCAGTAACATTAAGTAAATTTACCTGTTGATATCCCAGACATAGTGCCGTCATTGGTACTCTCAGATGAAACGGAGTTCAGCGGCGGAGATTTTGAATCAGGCTGCTTGTGCTCTGTAACGTCCACAGGCGGACTTGAATGTTGAGAAGAGGACAGCTACAGACCGCTCTTCTTGCACGTGATTAACCTCTGGGTACCGAAACTTGGCACTGAAAGACGAGGCATGTTTTGATACTCGGTACTACCGAAGCATTTCCGTGAACTGAAGTTTGGTACCCAGCCCTAGGTAATGGTGAGTTCTTGTTTTCTTGGTGAGCTTTTGTTTCGGATCTCCTGGGAAACCTCGCAGTCTTGCGTGAATTAATCTTCTGTTTGATCAAGGAGGACCTGGTGGTCAGTGAGTAATGAAACCTGCCTGTGAATGGGAAAACATTGTTACAAGTACTGATTGATGCCAGAGAAATGAAAGGATTTCAGTACATCTGTGCACAAAGTGCAGAGATATTCACAGAGCGATCATTCTGTATGTAACTCAGCATTTTTGTCTTTGTGCTAATGGTTACGAAGTGGCACTTTAACATTTTGAAAGAGGAGTGACTGTGGTCAGTCAGTGGTTGTTTTGATGTGTGCTATATATATAGAACTTATGCTTTCTTGTTTGTACTGTGCATGAGGACATGTTGCTTCTCTGAAGTGCAAAATTCTCTGTGATTTCTAAGGGGTGTGTAATTACGGCAGTTTTCATTCAGAATTTTAAAATCTAATGTGTATATTGTGAAACAATAAAGGTTTTCCCATCATAAATCAAAATAGTCTATTTGTTCCAGGGCTGAAGCTGTCAGATACACTGCCCTCCAAAAGTATTGGAACAATTTGTTTGCCATTTCAAATACAAAATACAAAAAAATCAAAATTCTAAGATTATCTTCCTTAAACTAAAACTGAAAGCAAATTTCTGCAACTTGATATAAATTAATCTGATATATAAAGCTGACCATGCGTGTGTGTGCGTGCTATGCACAGCCACAGTAATTAAGCAATCGATACCAAACTTGCTGTGGTGAGGTCAGTGGTGCCGTTAGGCTGAAAATGTATGTGCATGAACACACACACACACACACACACACACACACACACACACACACACACACACACACACACACACACACACACACACACACACACACACACACACACACACACACACACAGCCTTATATATTAGATCACGACCTGCTCACTGGAGCCCTTATTTTTGCAGTTCACGCGGTACTCAGGTCAGGTAGCAAGCATGACACTTTACTTACTACGTAGTAGCGGCTGGATTGGATGTATTTTAATTATAACCCGAGCAGGCCACTGTGTGCTGTGTGCGAGTTAACATGTTGACATGTTATCACCGTTTATCATCATTCACTTGAGTCTCATGAATGTCACAATTTGCTCTATAAAAATTAATGACAGCATACACACAATGCAATGCAGCTTACTATACTTTAGCTAAAGTAACTTGAAATATACAATAACATGACTGAAATTAATCTCTATTACCCGTGCATAGAAGAGGTAAACTCAGCGAGCTAAAATATAAAAGACGAGATGATGGGTTGCATAAGTAATGGAACGCTTTGGTATGTAAAACCTTTAAATAATCAGTTTTATTGCCACTTTTCTTCAGACAAGTCGGGATGGATACATGAATATTTCCAAGTCACTGAATATGTCTTGGACTTTATTTACATCAGTTATGAAGAAATACAAACAGTATGGCACTCTATGATGTAAATCTGTATGGAGTAGACCGGGGTTCCCAGCCTTTTTTGAACGAAGATCTACTTTTTTGTACCAAGCCACATTGAAAGCCATAGCATAGCCACAATTTATTGTGCACCAATTTAATAACACAATTTTCTGGCACAAAGATAAAGTTATAACATTAATAACAAATTATTGTTATTAATGTTTAATTAATTGTTATTGTTATAATGTGTGTGGTGCAAAGAGTAAGCAGAAGTTGGCCTTGGACTGGCCTGTAACAACACAACAACAAACAACCCAAATAATACAATCCTGATTCAAGTTGTAAAAATTGTTCTCTACCTAAGTGGGACTTCTGTCACTGAGAGGAGGGAGCTAGTCTCTCTTAGTCCAGACAGTAATAGCTGAGTGCCAGCCGTAAGCAGGCCTTAAGGTGGTCATCAGTCATGGTGGATCTGTATTTTTACTTGATGATTTTCACATGTGAAAAGACAGACTCAAATACGAGGTCTATTAGATAATAAACCGACCTTTTTTTTTTTTTTTTTAACTATATGGATTTGAATGACGTGCGATTACACCAATCATGCTTGAACCCTGGTGCGCATGCGTGAGTTTTTTCACACGTGTCGTGACGTCATTTCCCTGTGGGCAGGCCTTGAGTGAGATGTGGTCCCGCCCTCTCGGCTGTATTCCTTTGTTTTACATGCTGCTCGAGACAGCGCGCGTTGCTTTATCAACATTTTTTCTGGACCTGTGAGGAATATCCGAGTGGACACTATTCGAGAAATTAAGCTGGTTTTCGGTGAAAAGTTTAACGGCTGATGAGAGATTATGGGGTGTTTCTGTCGGTGTAAGGACTTCCCACAGAGCAGGACATCGTGCAGTGCTTCCAGGCGCCGTCGTCGGCCTGTTTCGACCTGAAAACATCCTAATTTAAGGCATAATTCACCCAGGACGTTGTGAGAGAACAGAGAAGATTCAGAAGAGGCCGGCATGAGGACTTTATGCGGACATTCCACTGTTTAAGGACATTTTTTAATGAAAGACGTGCACGCAAATTCGCCGAGTCGTTTCCGTGACGACTCGGCGAATCTGTGTGCGCCGCGACAGGAAAAACACCTCCGTGTTGAAAACCATTTGTAATATTCAGGCGGCTTTTGATGGCTTTCAACAAGTGAGTAACTGAGAAATTGTTTAACAGCTTGGGCATGTTCCAACTTGCCCATTAAGGTTTCCAACGGAGGTGTTTTTCCTGTCGCGACCCCCCGCGGTCGGGTCCGACCCGACATGCGACTCTGCCCGCACGTTCTTTCATTACAAAATGTCCGTTAACAATTGAATGTCCGAATAAACTCCTCATGCCGACTTCTTCTGAAAGTTCTCTGTTCTCTGACGACTTCCTGGATCAACAGAGCCTGAAATGTGGAAGTTTTCAACTTGAAACGGTGAGACGCTGCCGCCTTGAAGCGCAGATCGCCGTCAGGCACCGTGGGCCGTCCTTAAAGCGACACTACCAGACCAAAATCTCTCATCAGCCGTTAAAATTTTTACCGAAAACCAGCTGAATTTATCGAATGGTGTCCACTCAGTTGTGCCTTACAGTTTTGAAAAAATTTTGATCAAACAAAGCAGCAGTCTCTGAGCCATTCCTAAACAATGAAAAAAACGACGAGAGGGTGGGCGACTCCTCACTCAAAGACTGCCCACAGGCGAATGACGTAACCGACAGGCGTGAAAAAACTCTCGCATGCCCATGAGGGTTCAAGCATGTGATCGACTGGAGCTCAGCCCACGATCATAAATTGATGCATTTATGACATGGCAGTATCACATAATATCGATGTGTAGTTTACAGTCTGCTTAATTTTTCTTCCTCACCCGGTTTCAACTCTGCCTTGTGCCATCATTCTACATGAGCTGCCCAGTGCAAACCCCCCCCCCCAAAAAAAAACAAAAAGCAATGCATATGAAATCACATTATCAGCTCCAGTTTTACTCAAGACCATCAACTATGGCCATCGGGTATTTCGAAGACTTTGCGTCCATCCGTCTGTCCGCCTGTTTGTCCATCTGTCCGTGCTCAGCATAAGTCCAGTCCTATTACTGCCAGAGTCTTGACATTTACAGGGAACATTCTTGGGACACAGACTTTGGACAAGTTCAGAGATGGCTGACCTTGACCTATTTAAGAGGTTAAAACGTCACATTCTCCCTCACTCTGTTCCTTTATTTTGTGAGGCGGGGGTGACAGCGAATCATAGGAGAGCAGCACCGTGACATCCGTGGCTAGTCTACCTAGCTGCAAACTCCATTTCGTTTGTGTGTAAATATAGCCTCTTTGTTATATATTATGTAAAAGCTAGTGAGAAATAAACACTTCTGAAACTAAAGCGCTGTTTTTGGAACCTGATGACACCTCTGAAGTGACTTAAAACATTTAATGGACGTTAGCATGGTGACGTCACAGGCTGGTCTAGCTAGTTGCAAACACTCTTGTTTGTGTGTAAATATAACCTCTTTGTCATATAGTATGCAAAAGGTAGTGAGAAATAAACACTTCTAACACTTTTGCACGCTATCTTCCGCTAACTCAAAGCTAAGTTCCTCTGTATGCGCACATGTACGTCTTCCTGCAGACATTGTTAAAATGTAAATTGTTTTTGATTGATTGATTGATAGAGGGGCTTTATTGAACATGTACAAATTGCACATAAGATAATAGGATCCAAATAATGTGCAATGTAAATAACAATAAATGTGTGTGTGTGTGTGTGTGTAAGAAGACAATGCTCTTACAGCCGAGGGTATTTGAGCATTGCGTTATATTTGGAACATAAGGCAGTTTCTGCACAGAAATGTACTAAACAAGGTTAAACCAGAGCAATAAACAGTTTTTGATTGTTTCATAGTAGTTATGTCAAATAACGTGGCCACAAGTCCACACAGGTCTGCAGGAATGATTTGGTATGACTGCAGCTGAAGCAGACACTTCCTCTTTTTCTTTGTCACTGTCAACGTATTGTATTTACCCTATTAACCCCCCCCCCCCCCCCCCCCCATTTTTTTCAGCATATTACATGTAGTGAAATTGTGAATTCCTGAGAGAACAGAGTAAAATGAAAATGTAATAGTCCTACCTCATTGACACAACATCGTATCCAGGGTGTTTAATAGAGTAAATACAGTAGGTGTAAAATTAGGTAGTTTGTGAGTTTCTGTCATTTCCAAAGCCTAGGTGTGGTGGCCACCACTGCTTGTTTGACTGTAATGTTACTCATATGTGGACAAAATAGCTCCAGTTCAGAAAAACAGAGGCTTCTTGGTCCTGTGCTCTCTGTGTGCTCTTTTTTTTTTGTTTTGATTATGTGCCGTTTGTCATTTGATCGGCATTGGTGTGATGTTACTGATTTGGTTTGTCCATGAGCTAAAGCATCAGGATATCAACGCCATGTTTGTGCTGCCTGCTGAGCAGCATTTAAGCTCCTGATGAATTGGTGCATCCCCCCCAGCATACGTGTGATCCTCCATGCCCGTCAGTGTTGTTTACCCAGTCAAATGTGTCCTGGCTGAAGTTTAAAATGACCCATTGGCTGAGAGTTTAAATGATGCAGACCCAGACCCGTGCTGTGCAACATTTTTATGCTGAGCCCAATGCTTTAGTACTCACAGGCTGAAAGGAGAGGTGGGGCGTTGGCTGAGGTGGCAGCCACCCTTCACATTTTACACAGGCCTGGGAAAGTCAGTGATTCAGGGCCAGCATGGGGAGAGGGTGGGCAGGTGTTCTGAGCATGCTTCTCCTCTGAGGTATAACTGGCTTTTTTCTCTTATATTTATGAAGACAGTGAAGTGAAAATCTGAGCTGATGGCTTGACAGTGTTTCTGGTACAACTGAAGTTGCTAATTTTGTCTCGCTTTCTCCTCCCTTCTGTCCTTCTCTGTCACTACAGTCATAACCAGAGGACCACAACATTTCACCATCCTGCAACAGGGCAGGTTTCTCCAGAGAACATGGACTACATCCTGCAAGACCAGTAAGTCATCTGTTACTCCTCTCCCGCTGTAGAGAACATTCTTAGCTGTAGAAATCAGACATGGTCCTGAAACACACACACACACACACACACACACACACACACACACACACACACACACACACACACACACACACACACAGTGAGAGAGCGATAATTTATGCTTAGTTAAACTCATTGGGTGCTTTATTTGGGGGAAAATGTCTGTGATAGTGTGGCTGACTGAGCGTGTGTGTGTGTGAGTGCAGTTGTCTGCATGTTGAAATATGATGGTGGTTTCAGCTTGCGTTACTGGAATTTGTGTGGTTATTTGAGGTTCTGTCACCTTCTTTCTGCCCTACAGACTTTAATCATCTGACATTGTTATTATATATATATATAAATCCTCAGTTTTTAATCATGTTTTCATCAACAAGTGCACCATGTTTTCCCATATACTTTAATTTTTCAGCTGTGTATAGTATTTGTACACATTGTCTAAAGGTTTCACACAAGGAATACTTTATGAAATGTGCTGACTCAGCCACATGGGGTGTACATGGCAATTTATTCAGACTGATGGTCCAAAACTGCATATATGAGTAGGTTGTGTGAGGAAGGGCGTCCAGTGTAAATTTAGGCAAACCAAGCACGCATATCACAAATTTCATTTCCATTATAATTGTACACTTCAGGGCTGCAGGAAAAGGTTGGCGATATTTGTTGACACTCCTGTTCAAATATATATACAAATGGGAAATGACGATGAGACAGATACTGTTGGGGATCAAATACCACTATATGCCAAGGCATTTTGTACCTTAGATACTTTCTTTCGGCTATTTAAATCCACTCTACATTTTTACTCTTCATAGGATTCTCCCATTGACATTGATAGCTTCTGGTTTCTCTACGTTTTCCTTATAACCTGAGTAATACATGTATTCTGAAATAAACCTCTTTTAAATGAACTGCAGTTGAAAGGGATTCTGTTAAATATAATACTTTATCTACATAAACTGATACTTGATGCTTTTCCTCATTTCTTGTTGCTCCTTTTATATCATTATCATCTCCAATGAATTGAGCCATTGCTTTGATATTTATAGTGATTTTCAAACATGATAGAGAGCAGCTGTGTCTGCTCCACGCGCCAATCTCCCTATTCTGTAACCAGTGATGACAACAGCTGCCTGCAGAGATGAGTAGGAAATGTCAATTCACTTTATGAATTTACAGCTGAGTTTGAACCGTTGAAATGTATGGGTTAAATATTGCCATAATTCCCAATCAAATGCCATTTATCCATCTAAGGCTATAACCACAGATTCTGATTCCTTATCTTTTTCATCGGATATTACATTTAGCAGAAACTATAAATTACCATGTGTTACTCCATCTGTGCTGGGCAATAAATGTGAAGAAACCAAATGGCTGCTACACAGATGCATTATCCAGCATAGATGGCACAACCCCTCAGATCAGGACTCCAAAGTTTACCTTTGTCTAAAAAAGCAAGGGACACACTTTTGAGGCTAACAAGGTGCACATCTTGGGCAGTGAGAATAGAGAGTTTGAGATGGATGTTAAATAAGCTATCAGTGTGAAATTGGAAACATTTTCCTTCAGCAGGAGGGATGTAAAGACAAACATTCTGATACTTACAATGTGGCCTTTTCATCTCTCCCTAACAGGGTGATTCTACAGGGCACCATTCTACTATGATTGCCCACAATCCAAAAAAGTGCAAATACGGGATGAAATTGTTTAATCCCGCTTACCTCCTAACAGGCTGTCTTTTAAGTGCAGACCTGTAAACTGGCTGGTTTATAAAGTCCAGATCTGGCAACTCGCCCGAAAACAAAAGAAAGGAGCTGTGCACTCAGCCAAACATGAACAAAACTACACCAACCGCTGCTTCAGCTTAAAATGTTTACCCTGATGGAGCATGATCAAACAAATTTCAAGCTGTAGTCACTATGAAAACCCCAGTTAAAGGGCCTTTCGCTCTCTAATCAACACTATCTTTAAAAAAAATTATATACCAGATTATGAATCATTACATCCAACTCTTTAACTTGTGGGAGTCCTGATATAGCTGATAAAAGTAAAATTAGCCATTCGGAGTTTGGAAAATGCACACAGATTCAGAGCTATTTTTTAGCCATAAAAATTATGTAACCTCAAGGTCCCTCCACCTGTGATTACTTCAAGACTTTCCCCAGTACACAGCCACAGACACATCTTTACAGAATCAAAAGTTGCCTTAGGTTTCTACTTTAAGAAAGAACTGACTCTCTCCAGGCACTTCTAAGGTTGGAAAGTGACACTGTTCTAACCCAATGTTATCACTACACCGCCTTCTCACAAAAGTGACCAGTCTTCAACAAGCACTTTCTATGCATCAAAGTTTCTTCCGGAACCAGGGCCCGGTTTCATAAAGCAGTCTAACCTTTTAGTCTGTTAAACTTACTTAGTCCACTGCGGTTAGTCGCCCAACATTATCCGTCTAATCATGTTTCACATCAGTGGCTAAACTTGTAGAATAGCCGTCTTACGTTAGTCGAAGATTTTTATGGGCATAACGGCCTCACAAGCGCCGTTGCCAAGAAACGCCTCCAGTGCGCAACAGTTTTGTTTACCTCCGGGTTGGTCGTTATCATGAACTATCTGGCCTTTGTTTCATTAACTGGCTTTATTGACATTTATAGACACATATGAACTGCAGAATGACGTGCTTAGCTCAAGTTTTGCCTGTAGCATCACCAGTTATGTTGCTTCATGATGGTAGTTGCTGGCGCAGTTTTCTAGAACTGCCTACTCCTGACAGATTTACATTCAGTACATATGTTTTTTTGTTTTTTTAATGATTAGTGTTAATGAAATCCAGGACATACACACTGACGTGGAAATGTTCATGCATCCATCCCATGAGTTGGCTAAAGAAATCTGACTGTAAAAGTGATTTTTATTCAGAGTAGTTCTTATTTATACTCAACAAAAATATAAACGCAACACTTTTGGTTTTGCTCCCATTTTGTATGAGATGAACTCAAAGATCTAAAACTTTTTCCACATACACAATATCACCATTTCCCTCAAATATTGTTCACAAACCAGTCGAAATCTGTGATAGTGAGCACTTCTCCTTTGCTGAGATAATCCATCCCACCTCACAGGTGTGCCATATCAAGATGCTGATTAGACACCATGATTAGTGCACAGGTGTGCCTTAGACTGCCCACAATAAAAGGCCACTCTGAAAGGTGCAGTTTTGTTTTATTGGGGGGGGATACCAGTCAGTATCTGGTGTGACCACCATTTGCCTCATGCAGTGCAACACATCTCCTTCGCATCATCCATGAAGAGAACACCTCTCCAGCGTGCCAAACACCAGCGAATGTGAGCATTTGCCCACTCAAGTCGGTTACGATGACGAACTGGAGTCAGGTTGAGACCCCGATGAGGACGACGAGCATGCAGATGAGCTTCCCTGAGATGGTTTCTGACAGTTTGTGCAGAAATTCTTTGGTTATGCAAACCGACTGTTTCAGCAGCTGTCCGAGTGGCTGGTCTCAGACGATCTTGGAGGTGAACATGCTGGATGTGGAGGTCCTGGGCTGGTGTGGTTACACGTGGTCTGCGGTTGTGAGGCTGGTTGGATGTACTGCCAAATTCTCTGAAACGCCTTTGGAGACGGCTTATGGTAGAGAAATGAACATTCAATACACGAGCAACAGCTCTGGTTGACATTCCTTCTGTCAGTATGCCAACTGCACGCTCCCTCAAATCTTGCGACATCTGTGGCATTGTGCTGTGTGATAAAACTGCACCTTTCAGAGTGGCCTTTTATTGTGGGCAGTCTAAGGCACACCTGTGCACTAATCATGGTGTCTAATCAGCATCTTGGTATGGCACACCTGTGAGGTGGGATGGATTATCTCAGCAAAGGAGAAGTGCTCACTATCACAGATTTCGACTGGTTTGTGAACAATATTTGAGGGAAATGGTGATATTGTGTATGTGGAAAAGGTTTTAGATCTTTGAGTTCATCTCATACAAAATGGGAGCAAAACCAAAAGTGTTGCGTTTATATTTTTGTTGAGTATAGTTTGTCCACTTAGTTAATGCCTTCTGAAAATACATATAAAAGTGGTTATAATTTCAAATGGTTAATGTAATGTTTTTGTTAAATCCCTACAATTAAGTAAAAAAACAAAACAAAAAACTACACTTCATTCACATTTTGATTACTGTTTCAATTACATTATGGTGGTGCATAGAAGCAAAATTACAAAAATTATGTCACTATCCAAACATTTATGGACCTAGCTTCACAGCTTTGGTCCCCTTTACATAGGACGGCAGCAGTTACATAGGACTGTTATACGGCTTTAAACTGGCCCGATCTGCAGAAGAGACATGAAAACACTTTTCTGTGTAACTTCAGCGCTTCAGTGGTCCTTGTGTGGTATTCTTGAACAGATGACATGACATTTCCACACAGATCTGCCGCTTCTTGACAAATACAGCGGGTAAAATAACATTTAATATTTAACACGTTATCATTTTTCTCAGTAATATAATTATAAAGGTGCTGTTAACATAAAAATCTTACCAGATGTCAGTAGCAACGCAAATAATACACACATATAAAGAAACCAAAACAAATAAGTACAGAAATTAAGTTATGTGTAATAAGTACAGAAATTAAGTTGTGTGTAATAACTTAATATAGATGTGATAAAACAGTATTGAACACATGAAGAATGTGAGGTACAAAAAGGCATGGAAAGCCAAGACACCAGCAGAAATTTAACAGTAATTAGAAAGCAATCCTGCTCTTAGTCATTGTAAATTAATATCACCTGGTTCAGTCCCAACTGATGGCCTATGAAAAGGTCTGTCTTTACCAAGGTGTCACACAAAGAAACATCTCATGATGGGTAAAAGCAAAAAGCTCTTTCAAGATCTCCACAACCTCATTGTTGCAAAACATACTGAAGGCATTGGTTACAAAAGGATTTCTAAACTTCTGAATACTCCAGTGAGCACTGTGGGGCCATCATCCGTAATGGGAAAGAACATCCTTTTGCCTTAAAGCTACCACAACCAGTTGCTCCTTTCAAAACTTCTGACAGAGGAGTGAAAAGAAAAAGAATTATCAGAAGTTATCCAAGAGTCAAGCACCACTTGTAAAGAGTAACTGTAGAATCACCCTGTTAGGGAATGATGAAAAGTCCACATTTTAAGTATCAGAAAGTTTGTCTTAACATCCCTCCTGCTGAAGGAAAATTTTTCCAATTTCAGACAACGAAGAAGAGGAAGAAAACATTGCCACGAACAGTGGGAGAATAAGAAAACTAGAAGGGTGGAAATGAAAGTGGGGACTTTGAATGTTGGTAGTATGACTGGTAAAGGGAGAGAGCTGGCTGATATGATGGAGAGGAGAAAGATAGACATATTGTGTGTGCAAGAGACCAAGTGGAAGGGAAGTAAGAGCAGGAGCATCGGCGGTGGGTACAAGTTGTTGTACCATGGTGAGGACAGGAAGAGAAATGGTGTTGGGGTCATTTTAAAGGAAGAGTATGTTAAAAGTGTGTTGGAGGTTAAGCGAGTGTCTGACAGGGTGATGAGTGTGAAGTTGGAAATTGAAGGGGTGATGATGAATATCATCAGTGCATATGCCCCACAGGTAGGTTGTGAGATGAAGGAGAAAGAAGATTTCTGGAGTGTGTTAGATGAGGTGGTGGACAGTGTGCCCAAGCATGAAAGAGTGGTGATAGGAGCAGACTTCAATGGGCATGTTGGTGAAGGGAACAGAGGTGATGAGGAAGTAATGGGTAGATATGGTATCAAGGATAGGAATGGGGAAGGACAGATGGTAGTTGATTTTGCAAAAAGGATGGAAATGGCTGTGGTGAATACCTACTTTAAGAAAAGGGAGGAGCACAGGGTAACATATAAGAGTGGAGGAAGGTGCACACAGGTGGACTACATTCTTTATAGGAGATGCAAGATAAAAGCAATCACAGACTGTAAGGTGGTAGCAGGAGAGAGTGTCACTAGACAGCATAGGATGGTTGTTTGTAGGATGACTTTAGAGGTAAAGAAGAAGAAGAGAGTGAGAGCTCAACAAAGGATCAGATGGTGGAAGCTGAAGGAGGAAGACTGTTGTGTGAAATTTAGCGAGCAGGTGAGAGAAGCACTAGTTGGAGAGGAAGCAGTTTTGGACAACTGGAAAAGTACTGCAGATGTGGTGAGGGAGACAGCTAGGGCAGTACTGGGTATGACGTCTGGACAGTGGAAGGAAGACAAGGAGACTTGGTGGTGGAATGAAGAGCTCCAGGAAAGCATAAGGAGAAAGAGGTTGGCGAAAAAGTTTTGGGATAGTCGGAGAGATGAAGAAAGTAGACAGGAGTACAAGGAGATGCGGCGTAAGGCGAGAAGAGAAGTGGCAAACGCAAAGGAAAAGGCATATTGCGAGCTGTACAAGAAGTTGAATAGTAAGGAAGGAGAAAAGGACTTGTACCGATTGGCCAGACAAAGGGACAGAGCTGGAAAGGATGTGCAGCAGGTTAGGGTGGTAAAAGATGCACATGGTAATGTGCTGACAAGTGAGGAGTGTGTGCTGAGAAGGTGGAGGGAATATTTTGAAGATTTGATGAATAAAGAAAATGAGCGAGAGAAAAGGGTGGATGATGTGGTGAGAGTAAATCAGGAAGTAAAAGAGATTAGCAAGGAAGAAGTGAGGGCTGCTATGAAGAGTGGAAAAGCAGTTGGACCAGATGACATTCCAATGGAGGCATGGAAATGTCTAGGAGAGATGGCAGTAGAATTTCTAACCAGATTGTTTAATAAAATCTTGGAAAGTGAGAGGATGCCTGAGGAGTGGAGATGAAGTGTGCTGGTTCCTGTTTTCAAGAACAAGGGTGATGTGCAGAGCGGCAGTAACTACAGAGGCATAAAGCTGATCAGCCACAGCATGAAGTTATGGGAAAGAGTAGTAGAAGCTAGGCTTAGAAAACAGGTGATCTGTGAGCAGCAATATGGTTTCATGCCGAGAAATAGCACTACAGATGCAATGTTTGCTCTGAGAATACTGTTGTAAAAGTACAGAGGACAGAAAGAGTTACATTGTGTGTTTGTGGACTTAGAAAAAGCTTACGATAGGGTGCCAAGAGAAGAGTTGTGGCATTGTATGAGGACGTCTGGAGTGGCAGAGAAGTATGTTAGGGTAGTGCAGGACATGTTCAAAAATAGTGTGACGGCGGTGAGATGCGCAGTCGGAATGACAGACTCATTCAAGGTGGAGGTGGGATTACACCAAGGATCAGCTTTGAGTCCTTTCTTGTTTGCAGTGGTGATGGACAGGTTGCAGATGAGATCAGACAGGAGTCCCCATGGACTATGATGTTTGCAGATGACATTGTGATCTGTAGTGAGAGTAGAGAGCAAGTTGAGTATAGTCTGGAGAAGTGGAGCTATGCTTTTGAGAGAAGGGGAATGAAAGTCAGTAGAAGCAAGACTGAGTACATGTGTGTGAATGAGAGGGAGCCCAGTGGAATAGTGTAGTTACAAGGAGTAGAAGTGGTGAAAGTAGATGAGTTTAAATATTTGGGGTCAACTGTTCAAAGTAATGGAGAGTGTGGTAGAGAGGTGAAGAAGAGAGTGCAGGCAGGGTGGACTGGGTGGAGAAAGGTGGCAGGAGTGATTTGTGACCGAAGAATATCGGCAAGAGTGAAGGGGAAAGTTTACAAAACAGTGGTGAGACCAGCTATGTTGTATGGTTTAGAGACAGTGGCACTAACAAAAAGACAGGAGGCAGAGCTGGAGGTGGCAGAGCTGAAGATGTTGAGATTCTCTTTGGGAGTGACAAGAATGGAGAAGATTAGGAATGAACATATCAGAGGGACAGCTCAGGTGGGACGGTTTGGAGACAAGTCAGAGAGGCGAGATTGAGATGGTTTGGACATGTGCAGAGGAGGGAACCAGGGTATATAGGGAGAAGGATGCTGAGGATGGATCCACCAGGCAGGAGGAGAAGAGGGAGACCAAAGAGGAGGTTCATGGATGTGCTGAGAGAGGACATGCAGGTGGTTGGTGTGACAGAGGAAGATACAGAGGACAGGGTGAGATGGAAACGATTGATCTGCTGTGGCGACCCCTAACGGGAACAGCCGAAAGACAAAGAAGACATAGATAGCTTCTTTAACATCCATCTCAAATTCTCTATTCTCACTGCCCAAGATGTGCACCTTGTTGTCCTCAAAAGTATGTCCCTTGCATCATGACCTGTATGCACATTCATCACACAAAGCTCCATTATTGAAGAAGAATCATGTTGAAGCTCAATTAACATTTGCTACACAACATTTAGACAAGCCTGTGAAATACTGGGAGAATATAGTCTGGTCAGATGAGACCAAGATTGAACTCTTTGGATGCCATAATATACACCATAAATGGCCCTGCACATCACCCCAAAAACACCATACCAACAGTGCACATAACAACAACCTATAAATATCTTGGTGTGCTGTTGGATTGGATTCTCATCTTAATTACAAAGAACACGTCAACTCTCTGACCAAGAAACTGCAACAAAAATTGTATGTCTACAACAAAATCAGACCATTTTTGACAACCTCTGTTTCTCACACGTACCTCCATGCCGTAGTCCTCTCCTCTATCTCCTATTGTTTGCCTATATGGTCTCTCACCACAAATGATGTTCTTGATCCTGTGGCTCGACTGTACAACAGAGCTTTTAAAATTCACTGTCAACTTCCAGGTTGGACCCACCATTGTATAGCTCTGTCCAGATCAAATGGTCTGACCTTCAACAACTATACGAGGTCTCTTAGATAATAAACCGACCCTTTTATTTTTTTTTTAACTATATGGATTTGAATGACATGCGATTACACCAATCATGCTTGAACCCTCGTGCGCATGCGTGAGTTTTTTCACGCGTCGGTGACGTCATTTCCCTGTGGGCAGGCCTTGAGTGAGATGTGGTCCCGCCCTCTCGGCTGAATTCCTTTGTTTCACACGCTGCTCGAGACGGCGCGCGTTGCTTTATCAAAATTTTTTCTGGACCTGTGAGGAATATCCGAGTGGACACTATTCGAGAAATTAAGCTGGTTTTCTGTGAAAAGTTTAACGGCTGATGAGAGATTATAGGGTGTTTCTGTCGGTGTAAGGACTTCCCACGGAGCGGGACGTCCTGCGGCGCTTCCAGGCGCTGTCGTAGGCCTGTTTCGAGCTGAAAACATCCTAATTTAAGGCTTAATTCACCCAGGACATCGTGAGAGAACAGAGAAGATTCAGAAGAGGCCGGCATGAGGAATTTATGCGGACATTCCACTGTTTAAGGACATTTTTTTAATGAAAGACTTGCGCGCAAATTCGCCGAGTCGTTTCCATGACGACTCGGCAAATCTGTGTGCGCCGCGACAGGAAAAACACCTCCGTGTTGAAAACCATTTGTAGAATTCAGGCGGCTTTTAATGGCTTTCAACAAGTGAGTAACTGAGAAATTGTTTAACAGCTTGGGCATGTTCCAACTTGCCCGTTAAGATTTCCAACGGAGGTGTTTTTCCTGCCGCGACCCCCCGCGGTCGGGTCCAGCCCGACATGCGACTCTGCCCGCACGTTCTTTCATTACAAAATGACCGTTAACAATGGAATGTCCGAATAAACTCCTCATGCCGACTTCTTCTGAAAGTTCTCTGTTCTCTGACGACTTACTGCGTCAACAGAGCCTGAAATGTGGAAGTTTTCAACTTGAAACGGCGAGACGCTGCCGCCTCGAAGCGCAGATCGCCGTCAGGCGCCGTGGACCATCCTTAAAGCGACACTACCAGACCAAAATCTCTCATCAGCCGTTAAAATTTTTTACCGAAAACCAGCTGAATTTATTGAATGGTGTCCACTCAGTTGTGCCTTACAGTTTTGAAAAATTTTTTATCAAACAAAGCAACAGTCTCTGAGCCATTCCTAAACAATGAAAAAAATCGACGAGCGGGTGGACGACTCCTCACTCAAAGACTGCCCACAGGGGAATGACGTAACCGACAGGCGTGAAAAAACTCTTGCATGCCCACGAGGGTTCAAGCATGTCTGACGTAATCACACGTGATTCAAATCCATATGGTTTTTGAAAAAAATAATAAGGTCGGATACTTTTCTAATAGACCTCGTATAAGTAATATGGCTATTAGATTCTATTTTCAGTTAAAAAACTTCAACCTGCCACCAGCTCTGTTGGCTCTAGTACCAACTACAAACTCTGAAAGGAGCACCAGATCATCATCGGCGGAACATCTCCAAGTCCCTTCTTATAAAAACACTTATGGACAAAGATCATTCTTCTACATCTTTACTAAGGTGTGCAACGATATCCCTCTGGGCACTAGATCTATCAGCTCAGAGATACTATTTAAAAAAACTTACAGAGACGATTTATTGAATAGTTATTCGTGTAACCACTGATCTACCTTTCTCACTTGTCTGATCTTTTTATCTTTTTATTTATGTATTTATGATTTTATGAATCTGTGCTGTACATGTTAGGTTTATTGTCCACATGATTGAATGAAATGATTGTTTGTATGTAGGTTTATGTGTAAAACCGGAACCTGCTGTAAAACAGTTTTAACTGAGTCCTGCCTGGGGTAATGTGCAACTGTGCTTTTAACCTTTTTCCTGTATAATAAATGAAATGAATGAATGAATGAATGAAGTTTGGAGGTGGGAACATGGTGTGGGGCTGTTTTTCACCGGACAATGCTGGTGAACTTCAGATAATTGAAGGAAGGATGAATGGAAAAATGTACAGACATTCTTGATTAAGAAAAAAAATCTACCAGGATGATGACAATTAAAGTAGGATGGACATTTCAGAAAGACAATGACCCGAAACACACAGCCAAGGAAACTCTGTTGGTTTCAGAGAATGCAACTAAAGCTGCTACAATGGCCCAGACTTGAATTCAGCAGAAAATCTATGTAAAGAAGGACTTCATAGAAGAGGTCCACAGAACCTTCAACATTTAAAGACTGTGTGGACAAATGAGCCAAAATCACACCTGAGCAACGCATGTGATAAGTTTCTTCATACAGGAGGCATCCTGAAGCTGTCATTACAAAATAAGACTTTTGTACGAAAGATGAAATAAAATTCAGTAAGCGTATTCAGTACTTTTCCCATGTCATTCCATTTTATTACACATTACTTTATTTCTATACTTATTTGTTTTGGTTTCTTTACATATATGGATTGTGTGGGTTATTACCAACATCTCCTGAAAATCTCATGTCAGTAGCACTTTCAGAAATATATTTACAGAGAAAAATGGTAATGTGTTTGTCAGGGCGGGCGGGAGCCCATCACCAGGAGTGGCTGTACCCGCAATTCAAATTCCCAGAGTAGGTTTAGGTGTTGGCGAAATCATGGTCTTTATTCCAGGCTTGGTTTCGCTACACATGTAGTCAGTCAGCGCAGCAGAAGTACAAGCAGGATTAGGCGGAGACACAGTCATGAACGAGCAGGGGTCAGAGGCACGAGCAAACACTGACATCTGGGATGAGGCCAGCGGCATAAGGTCGAGGAAACACAAAGCAGAAGTACGATACATGGCTCGACAAAAACAGGACTGTGAAGGGCGCTGGAAAGTGTACTGAGACAACAATCTGGCGGGGAAGTGAAGGACTGTGGGGTTTAAATACAAGTGAACTAATTAGTGTGAAATGAGGGACAGGTGGTGTCAACGAGGTGCACGTGAGGAACAATCTAGAAGGGGGCGTGGCTAGTGAGCAAAGATAATGCGCAGACATGATAGTGAGGAGGGGAGTGCACAAACAGAAGTGATCTAATATACAGAGAGCAGGTGCCAAGACTGAGAGTGAAAGACAGACATAAGGCAAGTGCAGAGATCTGAAGTTCAGGGCAAGAGTGTGGTGATCAGAGGGAGACTGTGATATCAATGAAGCTTGGTGTGAGAACTGAAATGAGTGCAGACAAAGACAGGATGCGACAGACAGGTGTAAGTGAGCAATGAAAAGAATTACTGACATGACAACTAATGACTATACAAAGGAAACATGAACAGGACTGAAAAGCAAACCAGAAGATACTAAACACAGAAGATACATTGCACAAAAACTGATAAGAAATACAACACTAAGACAAAACTGAACTGGAACTGATTAAGAAACAAACTATAAATAAGAGACTAAGTGATAACAAAATCTGACATGAAAGCATTACAGATAACAGAAATGGGAACCGCAAAAATAAGCAGATGACAACTAAATGATAAATTAATGAACAATAAATGAAAATACATCTGACAGAAGAAAACTAGAACTGAACGAAAGGCCAAAGTAAAAAGTAACAACATAACAGAGAATAAACAACTAATAACTCAAAGCTGGGTTAGAAAGAGAACAGAAGGGGGGGATGGGCTCAATACCCAGATCAGACCAAAACCATGACAGTGTTCAGTACTTATCGTACCCCCATATGCTGGATTTTGACATATTTCCTTACTGTTCATGGCACTAGGATGCATCATTTCCCCCCTTAGTCATAGATTTCTATGCCCCCAATTTAAAAAGGTTCCATTCCAGAAAATAAGTGTGAATTTTGAGGGGACATGGTTAATGTTTAGGGGACCACAGTGAGGTTATAATGCTACACAAATTTGCAATTTTCCTGATTGATAGTGGACTAGTGGCATATATGATCCTCAGATGAAATAAAGATGGTGCACTCTGCCGATTGAAACTTCTGGAAAAAAGTTTCAGACAGTTTTACTTCCCGACTTTCAATATCTGTTTCACTTTCAGTTTTATACCTCATGTCATTCTGTTACAGAAATTAGCACAGACTACAGAATTTGGGAAGGACACATCTCTCTCTGCCTTCTATTGTGCTAAGAGTCAATATAAATAATAAACAATGTGTATATTGACAGTTCTTTGAAATCATAAATTTATTTATTTTTACTGTTTTTGAATTATTTCAAAGCCTTGGTGGTCCCCTTAAATATATTTTGATTTTGCTGAAATTTGTATTATAATTTCTTGGGAAGTGTAACAAAATAAACCTATAGTTAAGGTGATTTTCAAAACTTTTGGAAAAGGGGTTAAGTGCTGCACCCTAATGCTCGCTCAGAGAGAGCGAGCGCTGACAAAACAAGCTAAATATTTCATGGTCAATTTTTCACACTCTTCATTTTGGATTTATCTTGTGTATGTGTTTTTCTCCATCATTCATGAGCGGCGTCAACTAAATCTGCACAAAAATTAGGTCATTGGATAATTAACATGATTCACTGGACATTTTATGGCTAGAAAGCAGCTGACACATGAAAAATAAAAAAATGATTTTTTTTTTAACCATTCCAGGGACTAAATGAACATGAACGTGGAAAAAAGATTAATATTTAGCTCATTTTGTCTTTAATGTTGACAGGTTTTTAGTTAGCTAGTGCTACAGGTTTTCATCATAATAGTCACAGTGCATATTACTTGTCTGAAGCGACACACACTTTCTATGACAGCCGAGCTGCTGATGCTGAATTGGCATCAGAGCATTCAGAAACCCATAATGAACCATCAGCTGCAGGAAATGTAGAAGACAAAGCTCTCTGCCTGATCTCTGCTCAAAGTTTTGAACATGCATAAAACATCAGCTAACAAGGAACTCATTTTAAAGTTTATAATAGTGCTTTATAAAATTAACATTATTCATTAAAATCATGTAACACAGTTGATCATTGCGCCCGTTGTTTTTTTTTTGTTTGTTTGTTTTTTTTAAGTTGACATCAAAACTCACGTCTCTCTGGCCATGTTACAGTGGACAATCTGCGACAACACCGCAGTCATTGTGTGCCTGTCGGGTGGTCATTGGGTGCTTTGTGAGGTGTTTGTGTGTCCTGTGTGGTATTTGTGCATGTTACAGGCTTGGTGACTCTTCTGCAGAATTCAGGTGCAGCTTTATACTTCATAGCAACCATTGTGATCATATCGGTTTGCGAGGGGATACCGAGTGCACCTTTATATGGTTCTGGCGGCAGCTGAGCGCCTTTTTGGTGTTATGTTGCATTCTGTGTTGTTTCATGACTGCACAAGGACCGCAGACTGGACCCCATCCCAGTGTAAAGGAGGTTTTAGTGATTGTCTTTTTTGTAGCTCTAGCAATGGTGGGTTTAGAGAGGATTGATGTAATGCCATTCACTGTACTATAAAAGGTATCTGAAACACCATTGTGCTGCAAAAGTTAATTTAACTGCCAAACTAGGAAGAGAAAGCAGCCTTTTTAGCTTTTTTTTTTTTTTTTTTTTTTTTGGCTCTTGCAACAACATTGCTAAAGGTGAGAACATGCCAGTAGCGTTGCATATCTTTGACAAATCCACCAAATTTACTTGTTTTCCTCCTTTCTTTATTCAAACACATAAAAGGCCCACATCTCGACTTAAATAACAATGAGCTTTTCTTGAACAGTGGTATTCCCACTAGAGCAACTTGGCATGGTGAAAGTCAAGTTTGAAATCTTTCATCCATAAAATAATGCAAGTGGTCTCCATCTGACTTTGATGCACATAAATGCACTTTATTAGAAAATGTAAGCAAGCAGTGGCTCAGTAGTGCAGTGCAGTAGTCACCAAATAGTGTTCCAGCAGCTCAATTAAGGCTTCACAATATGTTGTTTTAGCATCACTCTCACAATACAGTATATGTTCAGGTACAAAGATACAATATTTGGCATATCACAGTGAACAAAAACATAAATGCAGCACTTTTTGTTCCCATTTTTCATGAGTTACAGCACAAGATCTAAGACTTCTTCTATGCACACAAAAGGTTTATTTCTCTCAAATTAAGTTCTCACATTTGTTAACTAGAGTACTGTGCTCGCAGAGCACAATCCTCTGCCAACTCTAGTTTCCAATTCCACAAAATTTTACCTTAAAAATTTTTTCATGGTCATAGTCCTGTTAGAAGTGGCTTTTCATAAGCTAGTTATAAGTTAGATGTGATCAAATGTCAGGAGTACAGTGTTCAGAATAATAGTAGTGCTGTGTGACTAAAAAGATTAATCCAGGTTTTGAGTATATTTCTTATTTTTACATGGGAAACAAGGTACCAGTAGATTCAGTAGATTCTCACAAATCCAACAAGACCAAGCATTCATGATAAGCACACTCTTAATGCTATGAAATTGGGCTATTAGTAAAAAAAAAAAAAAAAAGTAGAAAAACTAGTATTTAGTTGTATAACCACAGTTTTTCATGATTTCTTCACATCTGCGAGGCATTAATTTTGTTGGTTTGGAACCAAGATTTTGCTGGTTTACTAGTGTGCTTGGGGTCATTGTCTTGTTGAAACACCCATTTTAAGGGCATGTCCTTTTGAGCATAAGGCAACATGACCTCTTCAAGTATTTTGACATATCCAAACTGATCCATGGTACCTGGTATGTGATATATAGGCCCAACACCATAGTAGGAGAAACATGCCCATATCATGATGCTTGCACCACCATGCTTCACTGTCTTCACTGTGAACTGTGGCTTGAATTCAGAGTTTGGGGGTCATCTCACAAACTGTCTGCGGCCCTTGGACCCAAAAAGAACAATTTTACTCTCATCAGTCCACAAAATATTCCTCCATTTCTCTTTAGGCCAGTTGATGTGTTCTTTGGCAAATTGTAACCTCTTCTGCACATGTCTTTTATTTAACAGAGGGACTTTGCGGGGGATTCTTGCAAATAAATTAGTTTCACATAGGCGTCTTCTAACTGTCACAGCACTTACAGGTAACTCCAGACTGTCTTTTGTCATCCTGGAGCTGATCAATGGGTGAGCCTTTGCCATTCTGAATATTCTTCTATCCATTTTGATGGTTGTTTTCAATTTTCTTCCACGCGTCTGTTTTTTTTTTTTTTTTTTGTCCATTTTAAAGCATTGGCGATCATTGTAGATGAACAGCCTATAATTTTTTGCACCTGCGTATAAGTTTTCCCCTCTCCAATCAACTTTTTAATAAAACTACACTGTTCTTCTGAACAATGTCTTGAACGTCCCATTTTCCTCAGGCTTTCAAAGAGAAAAGCATGTTCAACAGGTGCTGGCTTCATCCTTACATATGAGACACCTGATTCACACCTGTTTGTTCCACAAAATTGATGAACTCACTGACTGAATGCCACACTACTATTATTGTGAACACCCCCTTTTCTACTTTTTTTTTTACTAATAGCCTAATTTCATAGCCTTAAGAGTGTGCATATCATGAATGCTTGGTCTTGTTGGATTTGTGAGAATCTACTGAATCTACTGGTACCTTGTTTCCCATGTAACAGTAAGAAATATACTCAAAACCTGGATTAATCTTTTTAGTCACATAGCACTACTATTATTCTGAACACTATTGTATGTATTAGTTCATGCACTTTTTTGTGGTGTTGTCAGGTTTTTTTTTTTCAGCTTTCGGTTTCTGAATTCTTTTTCAGATAATTTTCACAGAACATTGGTTATCTAGTAATAGGTTATCTTATAATTTCCTTTGGGATTAATCAAGTTCTTTCTTATTCTTATCTCTGTTATGCGTAATTTGTCTTTGCTTTCTGGCACTTGGTTTCCGACTGATAACTGGAAGACAGACAAACAGGCATAAAATTGGAACCTCCATCCAATTTTGGTGGTGTCAGTAAATCCATAACAGAAAAATGAGAGTGATTGAGGCACTTTTGATTGGGATATAATGGAAAATGTATACCAAAACAAAATCTGTAATCTGGATTAAACTTTATCAATCGATAAAGGATACCATCCTAGATAATGCTGTTAAATATGATAGAAATTTGATCTTTTTTTGACAGAAGTGTGAATTTTTTAATATTGGTTCAATGTTAAAGATGGGGATTTGTCCAATTTTCCAAGTTTTTTTCCTGACTTTGACCTATGACAGGGGTGTGCTAGGAGGGCTGAGACACTGCATGTTTTCCTTGGGTTGCTGATGAGCTTCTGAACACCTGATTGTCAATGAAATCACCTGCTGAGACACCTGAGCATTGACAAAATCCCCCGCTGAGGTGATTGATAGTAAGGAAAACCTGCAGTGTCTCGGCCCTTCATGGCACATGATTTCGCACCCCTGACCAATGACCTTGAAAATTGAATCAGTTCTTGCCTGTCAGGATATGAATATTTAGTAAAACATTTATAATGATATATGAAACATTGTGGGTTCCAGGCTGTTCACAAACAGACAGATGGACAAACGAACAAACAAACGGGCGAAAACGTAACCTCCAACTTCGTTGGCAGAGGTAAAAATGAGCTGTTCACCTTTGCCAAGATAATCCATCCACTTGGCAGGTGTAGCATATAAAGACGCTGATTTAAAAGCAGTATGGTTATTGCTCAGATCTGCCTGCAGCTGGTTACTATAAAAGGCCACTCTTAAATGTGTGGGTAATCTTTAAAAAAAAAAAGACCTTATTAGTTAATGGGGGGAATCAGTACTCACAATATCACAATATATCTTTTTAGGATATGAGCATACATTTTTCAAGTGCAGAATCAGTATAATCCAGTTACTTGCTTTATAGGTGGGGTGGAAATCATTTTGGACAGCTTTCATTCAGCAGAGGGTGTATTGTATGACTAATCTAAGTATTATGTAGTATCACCTACATTTTAAACTTTTAAAAATAACTGGACTGAGAAATTTTCCCAGAAATCAGTGCACACTGTTTTCGTGAACATGGCCAAAAACATCTTTTCAGAAACAAAAGTTTACTTCACTTTCCACTTTTAACAAAGAACTGGACTGTCCAGACAGTCTTGAGTTTGGAATGTACTTAGTACCAGGCAAGTGACCGAGTCTTCCAAATGGCCTCCATTTATACAGTGCTTTTCCATCTGTATCAGGAGCTCAAAGCGCTTTACAAGTATGCCTCACATTCACCCATTCACACAGGCACACTCACACACCAATGTCAGGGTGCTGCCATGCAAGGTGCTCGCTACACACTGCGATCAACTAGTGTATTGAGGACCTTGCCCAAGGGCCCTTACTGATTTTCTGGTCTGGCTGGGTTTTGAACAGAGGATCCTCTGGTCTGAAGCCCAATGCTTAACGATTAGACCATCACCTCCCCACCTTCCAAACACTTCCTGGCTGATTTTATGACACCTCAGGAAAACTTCAACAAACAGTCCCTATCTTGGATAAAGAATCAAAAGACTTGTTCCAAATTGCTCCAGTTCCAAACAGAATTTATTAGACAGTTTTGTTATGATCCGGTTTGGATCAGAGGCAAAGTAGAACCCCAAGTAAGCAGGTAGCCAGGACACTAAACTGAGTGTGCAAAAACCAAGTTACTTTTAATATCCAAGAGTGAGGAAAAAAGGACAAACAGCTGGTGCAGGTATGTGCATATACAAAAAGTCCAACATAAAAAACTGGCAGACAATAACTGGGAGGTAGGATGAGGGATGATTAAACTAAATGCAGAATGACAATCCAGTGTGTGAAAACCAAAGCAGTACTTACACACATAGAAAAACTGAGACAGATCAAGAGAAGACACTGCACTTGATCATACCGACAAGTTTAATGAAACCCATCCAATTTGGAGAACATCCAGGCACCAGCAGGACACTTTCTGCCAATAACATCTCAATAAACATCGTTCCTCCTGCAACTAAATGACCAAAAGATCAACATCGGGATGGAATCACAGTGCCCCCTTTTGGAAAGACACAAACCCATTAGTACACAAATATACTTTTAACAAAGAAAAGAGGGAATTGTAATTTCTCCTCCTGGTATTATACTTAACCAAAGATGAAATTTATGTTCTGATTTAATCTTTTACACATTTCTTCCAAGTGATGTTAAGTCATTCTTTTACATAATCTGTTGATGCATGCTTCAATATTATGTTTATTATGAATGAATGTAAAATCATAAACAGTGTTTTTGTTAACCACTTTCCTTTTTCTAGTATGTGTTGAGATGACTTTCTTCCAGCATTTTTAGTTAATTAAGAAAGAAGGTATATGCCATTTATTGTATCCAATGTATTTTCTCAAATAACTTTCTGGTAGAAGCAATCTGATGCCAAGTGAGTGGAGTTTGCGACCATGTGCAAATGACTTTTAAAAACAACTCTGTAATAAAGAAACTTGCTCTTATGCGTCCTCTGCTCTTCCTTTTAACTCACGTCTTGACCCTCCATCTTTGTCTTATCCTCGTAACTTTTTCTTTGGTCATGGCTCTTTGCTCCGTAGCTTTCTTTATTTGATTCCCACTTTTTTCTGCTTGATGAAGTAGTTTTCCAAGTAACTTTTAATGCCTGAGTCAAGTCATCTGAGCTTTGAAGACAACTTCCTAGCCGAGTTTTTCAAATTATGAGCGCATTTCTCCCTGTGTTTGCGTGGATTTCCTCTGGGTGCTGTGTGGTTGTGTGCTGGGTTCCACTCACATTTAAATACATGCAGGTTAGGTTAATTGGAAACTTTATAATTGTCCAGATCTCGGTTGCAAAAGAGGTCTCGATCTCAGCGGGATTAACCTGGTTTAATAAAGATTAAATTAAATCGAGACATCTCATTGCACGCTTGAATGGAATGAGCTGCTAACATTAAGAACGGAGCCACAGATTAATTCCAAAGGTTACATAAGTGTGATGTCATGTTGCAATGTTGTTTTTAAGTCATAACTGTTAATTTTGATGCAGTCATGGTAAACCGAGCAGCGATGAGAAGACTTGGTGCACCTACACAGCCATTAGTCATAAACGCAGCTTGTTAAAAACAGTTTCTGCTAGATGCTCTGCTTTTAAGTGCATTTTCATAAGAGTTGTTATCAATATAACTGAATATAAAAAATATACATGTCTGTGAACAGAAAGCTTGAAAAACAGTGAAGAGGTCTGCATGCACTTTAAGACAGGGTGCTGCTCCGCATACATCAAGATCCATAATCCGACAGACTCTCTCACAGTAAAATAAAAATAAAGCCAACCAGCTCCACTGAGAAGAACAAAACACTAAAGTGGAAGAATAACCTGAACAGAGCACTCACTCACTTGTAGAATAATTTCCCAGATTAAATATGGGAAGTCCCCACCATCAAAGACCCCACACACAGCTCGCACAGGATTGCCAGCAAGAGAACATGTCCAGGTCCACTATAACTACTCACACATGGATCACCCACGATCGCCTGCCAGAGAACATGTCGAGGCCCACTATAAGTCCTCACACACACACATCTCGCACAGTTGCCGGTTGTAGAATAATGTCCAAATGCATCTCCGCTGTCAGCTCCTCAAGTTCTCCAATGATTCTGACATGTAAACTGTAAAGTTCATTATCTCCTGAAAATAACATCTTCTGACTTTTTTCCAATGTAAGAAATACATCTGCATTTTCAGGCCGTCTGTAAAAACAGCGTTGTGGAGACAGTACACATCCATGTTCACCTCAGCAGTAAAACTGCATCCTGTTACACAAACAGCAGTGTCACCACACGTTAGGATCCAAAATCCGACAGACTCTTAAAAAGTTCAGCGTTTTGGGGTGAAGTGTGTCGTGTCCCTCTGTAAATCGGAGGCACCACTTTCAAATGAAAGCTCAGAAGCTTCATTATCGGACATAACCACATTCATTTTGCTCTGTCTGTCAGCCATCTGGATGTTTCTGCTCATTCTAAGATGTACGTCATGCCGAGAATTGCAGAGGAAGATGTTTTCCGTAAATTCACCTGCTAACCTGCTCAGCGAAAGGGATAATTAACAATAAAATACATCAGGGACCACTAATTATTAGCACGTGTGCAGATAATCTTACACTTATGAATACTTTGAGGTTGTGTTGCTACCTGGGACGTAAAATAACATGTGACAAGTCCTTTAAATTGATTTTCCACAACGTTTGGAAGCCACCGGACCATGTTTGACAGCAAACACTGATCATTTTCCTCCTGCGTCGTTACCTTGCTGAGAAAATGAACCGAATCCACATCTTGGCGACCCGGTTACCTCAGTGCAGGTCGATTAAAGAAGGCCAGCAAAGGTCCGAGGACCGGACTGAATCTCTTCACTCCAACCGATCCAAACGGCTCACATAAGTGAACCTTCAAGTGCTCTGATGGTCTTTGCTGTCAGTGATACAAAGTGCATTTGTTTAACTTTCTCAATAAAAATAACAACGTGTGAACCCAAAAATCCACTAATAAATTCAAACCAGGTTTATTCTTAATTTCTGTAGCTTCTCCTGTGCGTTCCCCTTTTCTGGATGTCTCACATCTCATCAGCTCAGTAATAAAAAACTGTGAATCATTACCCATATTGTCAAGATCTCAGTCGCGTGTTTGTTACCTGAAGATATGTACAGTGAGTAAAATACATATTTGAACACCCTGCGGTTTTGCAAGTTCTCCCACTTAGAAATCATGGAGGGGTCTGAAATTTTCATCTTAGGTGCGTGTCCACTGTGAGGGACATAATCTAAAAAAAAAAAAAAAAAATCTGGAAATCACAATGTATGATTTCTTTTTTTTTTTTTAATAATTTATTTACTGCTGCAAATAAGTATTTGATCCCCTCCCAACCAGAATTCTGGCTCCCCCTGGCAGGTCCCCCTGCTCAAGCCAGCACATGTCCAGGCTTGTTTGAAGTTCACCAGTGACCATCTGGATGATCCAGAGGAGGCATGGGAGAAGGTCATGTGGTCAGATGATGCCAGAATAGAGCTTTTTGGAATAAACTCTGCTTACCATGTTTAAAGGATGAGAACAACCCCAAGAAAACCATCCCAACCGTGAAGCATGAGGGTGGAAACATCATACTCTGGGGGTGCTCTTCTGCAAAGGGGACAGGACGACTGCACCGTATTGAAGGGAGGATGGATGGGGTCATGTATTGCGAGATTTTGGCAAACAACCTCCTTCCCTCAGTAACAGCATTGAAGATGGGTCATGGCTGGGTCTTCCAGCATGACAATGACCCCAAACACACAGCCAGGGCAACTAAGGAGGGGCTCTGTAAGAAAAATTTCAATGTCCTGGAGTGGCCTGGCCAGTCTCCAGACCTGAACTCAGGTATAAAATCTTTGGAGGGAGCTGAAACTCCAAACCTTAAAGATCTAGAGAAGATCTGTATGGAGGAGTGGACCAAAATCCCTGCTGCAGTGTGTGCAAACCTGGTGAAAACTACAGGAAACGTCTGACCTCTGTAATTGCAAACAAAGGCTACTGTACCAAATATTAACTTAGATTTTCACAGGTGTTCAAATACTTATTTGCAGCAGTAACATACAAATAAATTATTAAATAATCATACATTGTGATTTCCAGATTTTTTTTTTTTAAATTGTGTCTCACAGTGGACATGCACCTAAGATGAAAATTTCAGACCCCTCCATGATTTCTAAGTGGGAGAACTTGCAAAATCGCAGGTTGTTCAAATACTTATTTTCCTCACTGTAATCTTACCAAATGGCAATGCTAAGCTTGCCATTTGGTAATGGTACCAACATGAGACTTAACTCACTCATGGTAAGTGCAACATAACACTTAACTAAACTGACAACCAATTGAATTACAAAAACACACCAATAACACTAGCAACACTGTGAAACTAAACTGACTAAACCAATTGAACTGCAAAAACACAACAATAACACTAGCAACACTGTGAAACTAACATGAACCACAATAACATTTAAAACCTCAAAGCCCTGAACTCCCATGGTGCATTGCAGCACAATGTCCATTTTTTACTGGTTAGCTAAAATTACTGATTTCTCTGAAACTATTTGTCCTATCAAGTTTCCATTTTCGCAGCATTAATCCCCGACCCAAAATACATAAGTATACCAATCTGCAAATGTCTGCTCTCCATTTTTGCACACACACACACACACACACACACACACACACACACACACACACACACACACACACACACACACACACACACACACACACACACACACACACACACACACACACACACACACAGACACACACACACACACACACAGAGGCCACTTGCCTATTATAATATAGATTAGTAAAGACGATATTAATCTTCGTCTATAACCATATATATTTTTCAAATATTTTTGCAGTTTGAGCCATTACAGCTTTACACAGTTGAAGCAAATGATCAACATTAACTCATCGTGAGTACTGTCAGCTTGTTCTTAATGGTAATTACCAAGTCAGGTAACGGTGTTGGAACTGTAGCCTTTTGAAATTACAGTGAGGCACTTAAATACGCTGTTTTTATGTTTTGTTTTTTAAAAGGATTTATTGATTCCACTTGACTCATTTAAAGCAACATTTTCTTTGACAGTTACGTTATGTTAATATAAAGTGTCCACTTGCATTGTTGAAAACTTGTCGGTGATGCTGTTAACATTGCAAGTAGTATTTGCACCCATTTGGGATTCAGGTGCTGTCCCAACAGACTGGAAGAAAGGATTTTTCACTCTTTTGTAAAGGAAAGACTAGGTAGTTCAGTGGGAGGTGTTGGACCACCATTGTAAACCTGGATTTGATTCCTGCTAATGCAGTCAGAATTTTGAAGTTGTTGTGAGAACTGTAATTCCAATAGTCATGGTGATGGATTATTGAATTCCACTGAAAATTGTTTTTGTGTTGTTTTTTGTTAATCCAATATTGCCGTAGTGTCATCTCTTATACATGACTTTTAACAGGCTCTTTGTTTCTAACTTTCTTTCCCCTGTACTGCGCCTATAATAGTGGAAAAAAGTGTTTCCACTGCAATTTTTCAGAATAAGACTTTTTCAAACTGCCTCAGAACAACCTCGTGCAAGCACAAAACCATTTTTGTGATATTTGAGGGTTTTTTTTTTCCCCCCTGAAATGCTCGTTTCCCTTCAGGGTATTTTCAATTCACTACTTAAAATTGTGCAATTTGAAGGGTGATTGAAAACTGCTTTCTGTCACTTCATTTTGTTGCTAAAGATTGCTGAAGGTTACATCACATGGACATAGAACACAGTCAGTCAAAAAAATTACCTTCACAAAATTTTAAATAATGAACAGTCACAACGAATACATTTCGAATCATTCTTTTCATCAAATTTCATCACTAATAAAAGTTGGTATAGTAAGATAAACTTATTGCAGAAGAGATTATCAAGATGGGGCTCCTAGACTCTAATTTATACAAGTTGTGCCAAATTAACATACAGATTTACTTTGGATCTGCTGTGGAAACCCCGAGTGAAGCTGAACGGACGTACTTACATTACATTTCAGTTGATTGTAGGCCTGAAACGATTGGTCGAGTAACTCGAATAATTTGATTACAAAAAATGTATGAGGCAAATTCTGTGCCTCGAAGCTTCATTTAACATTGTCGTACATATGCCAGGCCTGTGTGTGGCGCTGCAACGTCCCCAGAAAAAAACAGAGGAAGACTAGAGCATAACAGCTAATGAAATTAGCAACTATAACTGCCGCTTTTCAATGTGACACACAGAGTAAAATAAAGCCTTTAAAGAGAAAGACGGTCCACGCTGATCATCTGAAATAGACTTACTGTGCATTTAAAGCGAAGCAGTGTGTTTGTCTATTTTTAAAAACCACACGGTCTGCTCTATGTGGGGAGTGACCCGGCAGCCGGCTGCTGTCTCTCTCTGTCCAGTGTGATGGGCTCTCATACTGGGCGAGTCACAGCTCCGTCCCCGGCTACACTGACAAACAGCAGAAGTCCACTCTTTCTTCTGTGTTTTGCTCAGACTTGCACTGAGTGTTAAACTTTTTAATTTTTGCTTTTTTGGGCAACACACAATGCTTCACAAACATGGTAACTTAAATACAATAATAATAATAAAAAAAAAAACCTGACTGCAAGACTTGCATGTTCAACCTCCAGCTGAAATGCATCTGCTGAATCGCAGAGAAAGAGGGATAAAAAAAAAAATCACGCAGGGACCCAGTCCACCAACATTGATTACCCAGTCCACCAACATTGATTAAGAAAATTAAATTAAATTAAAGAATAATCGATAGAATACTGGATTACTGAAATAATCGATATCTGCAGCCCTAGTTGATTGTTTCAGTTCCATAATCATTATTTCTCTGTCTTTCTGTACTTTAAGTGGCTGTGATCACGTGTCCTCCTTTTCCTAGTACTAAATTATAATTATTCAGCTATCCTTGCACTGCTGCACACAATATAAGGAAAAGAATAATCTTCCTGCTGTCTCCTGACAACCAAAGGAAAGGACCGTCTGTGGTGCTATTTAGAATGTTTGCTGTATGTCCCTATGTGAAGCACTAGAGAGGTGCACAGATCCAAACTATTTTTTAATCATCAAAGAAACATATTTTTCTCTACAAAGTTATGATGCTGCTTAGAGCCCCTTCACACATAGTACGAATGTGGTTGAATTGTGCATGAATTGCGCATGAAGCAGGAATCGTATGCAACACGTGTAAAATCGTAGCTTCCTCTTATGCTTCGTACACCTATTGCGACAACTATTTCCACACACCAGCAGCTGAAAGACAGTGTGCGCTGTGAGAGCCGATTCGATCCCTCTCACGGCAGGTCTCAGCCAAATTCCAGGTGAGACACACCAACATCTACACCATTCACTTGGCACTTGTGTGGCCATTCGTGCCGTTAGCATGAAAACGGTCAGCAGACGATCACTGTCGAGCTGGATGTAAAATATGTCTAAGTGCCCACAATGTGGTCTGCATGTGTATCGCATGTGCGCGCGTGTCACCCCCCCCCTCCCTGAGCACATGTGCCTTGCGTGTAGTTCGTGCACTCCCCCCGCTCCCCCAACACGTGGTGTGCCGGGGGTGGGGGGGCACACTTGCATAAAATGCTGATATATATGCTGCACAGACATGATCACATGTGGGTCGGACAGACAGGTCAAAGCACACACAGTACAGCGAAGTGCCTGTCAGCTGCTGACCAAAGACTCACTGACAGCTCACATAACACAGAAACAGATTGACCTATTGGTGTGTGCACTGAACTGACAGGTTGTGTGTCCGCTGACAGGTGCAGTTGTGGAGATCTCTGGTTCTGGGCGTCCAAGCTGGAGAACACATACTGTTTGGACGGACATGAACTAATAACTGCCCACCGTGACATACGTGTGTCTGCTTGCTGTCCTCACTTGGACATACATAAATACATATATTGCTCTTGCAATGAGCTGCAGCGAGTGCACGCTGCACACATTGACAGGCTACCCCAGGTGAAATCGACCGTCAGATCATAACACGCAGCGGGCGATCTGAATGTTATGTCACCTACGTGAGCTCTCTTCCGCATGACGCAGTGTCTGTCCTGCGACGCGCCGTCCACAAGACGTGTGTTGGTCAGGACACGCGTGCGGGGGTGGCTGGACACACCGCCAGCAGATGTAGACGTGATAAGTGCCCTGCTTCTCATTCATGTAATTTCATGACTGTACGTCTGAGGAACACTTGTACTTGTATTGCCCGCTTGATAAGAGGGATTCAATGAAATGCAGTGTTTTTATATGGTGTGTGGATTTTTTTTAAAAATACATCCTTGGCCTTCTTGATATCAGGCATTTTTCCGCACCTTTTACAGGACAGTGATGGTAGCACAGTGGTAAAGTTTCTGGCTGGCAATCAGAGATTTTGTACATTGCAGGTTTGAATCCCGAGGGTGGCATGTATTTTTTATTTATTTTGTTTCACAGCAACTGCGCGATTAGTGCAGCAGATAACTGAAACAATCCTTCACATGGTTATGCAAGCATCAGACTTGGCATGAATGTTCTACATAAATCAGTGTTTGGGGAAAAAGTGCTGGCCATGTGAAAGGGGCACAGTAAATTTATCTAAGTAAAAAATATAAGTTAAGACAATATTTAATTAATATGAAATTTAATTAAACCTCAAAAAGTTGCACTAACTGCGTATTTGGATTCGTAGGACGTCATTAATATTAATATTAGTCTGTCTTTGATCTGAAAGTCATACATTCCCAATACGATTGATCAAACCTTTTTCCACTGAACACAGTAAAACCACTGGCATAAATAATAGTTACACTTTTATTTACATATATACAGGAATAAACATAGGTGGCTGGAATTTTGTGAATATGAATAATGATTCATCTCTTTATTATGGAGACAGTCTGTTAATTATGAGTTGTTCAAAGATAAAGCAGTGAAAAGACAAAAAGTGTAAGAATTTTAAAGGAATAAATCTGATTGGAATTTAATGATGATTTTGGGTTCACAAATTATTATTATTTTTATGAAAATTGCCAAACAAATGTATAGCCAATTTGTATAATTTCACAACAAAGCCCTTCCGATCAGTTGGTGTCACTTATCTTAAGTCTGTTGGATTTGATGTGGTTCTGGTCGAATTCTTGATGGGCCTTTGCAGCCTTCATTTGCCTCCATCTGGGTTGAACTCAAATGATCTCCCAGATGACTACAGACAGCATTTCCGGCTCATTTTGCCGGCAGGGCCGAATATGATTGTTCGACGGTTCCGTTGAAGCTGGTAGTTACCCCATAGATGACGGCTTAGGTGTTTGTTCACAAAAATGCTCTGGTGGTTTCAAAACATGTGGAAGATGGATTTAAATGTTTGTATAAATTTAGAAAAAGGTTCAAGGCTTCATAATGAGAGTTGTAAAATTAAAGAAAGGAAACAAAACACCTTTGGCAAATTCACGTTAATCTGAAAAACGCGGCTAGGAAGTTGTCTTTGAAATGTAGAAAAATTGAGTCAAGCCTTAAAAGTGATCAAAAGTGGTACATTAATAACAAATTGTATGAAACAATGAAACAAAAGGACAATGGAACAAAACAACAAATGAACAAAAACCCATTTAGGTCTATAATTTCTGACCAATAGAAAACTATGGAAAAAGACAAATTCTCTTTTCTTATATTCTTCTCTAACTAAATATAAGATTACTAAGTTTCCCAAATGCATCCTAAGAACAAGAGAGCAATTTATGGAAGCAATTTCACCATGACATACATCAACAATAGTAAAAGACTTCATCTTAAAGAAGCATGTTAACAGATTACATTGGAATATAAGTTTGTCTTTTGATTAATTATACAAACAGGAAAGCACATTACAGATTTCTTCTTTGGATAAAAAGGTTATTTGTACATTAAAGTGTGTCTGTGTTCTTCCCAGTAGGTGGTACTGTGGTCCTGTCAGTGTTGGTCACTTTTATAACCCTTAATCCGTTGCATCTGGATGAATGCAATTGTGGGTTTATTGATCTGTTATCGATAGGGAGAGTGCCGTTCTGGCCTGGAACATTTCTGACTGAGACAGGTTAATGCTAAACTGTCCGATGAATCAGACTGAACTGGGTTTAACCCATCATGGCTTTGAAAGAACTTTTTGAAGTGTAAAAGGTGTTGTTGAAGACTAATCACTCGTGTGAGACGGTGGGGAAGAAAAAAGAGCTCCACAGGAAGCTCCCTGTGGAGTGGTAACACCAGGTCAAGTGACAGCAGTCGGCCTTAAGCCCCTTTCACACCGGGCCCACTTCAAGTTGCGTTGTGCGGCGTCATGACGACGCCACGTGGAAGCAACCCAGTGCCGAGGTGATGTAGCTCAACGCCACAACAGCGCAAGGGACGCAAAGGACAAAGCGAATCGGACGCCAAAAATTAAACATGTTTAATTTTTTTTTTGCGGCCCATCTCCAGTCCACTCACGGACGATTTGTTTGCGCGCCCACATGTGAACAATTAAAAGAAAGAAAGAAAAAAAAAAAACTGTCTGGCTGCTGCAGTTCCTCATTCTTCCCTCAAATTCTCTCATCATTCTGTTAAATAAAGGACAAAAAAGAAAATAAGTCCTGCTCACAGACTGATTGCCAGAGACGGGACCTGTCCACATCAAGTACAACTCCAGACATCTCTACATTTTGTTGTTCATGTGCGCACGGTCAGAGGAAGAAAGATAAACTATAAAAGAACTCACAGCATCAACCTGCAGCTCAGCACAAGAACAAATATAAACTAGAAGAGAAATCAGAGTGCACAGTCTGTCTGCTGCCAAATTGTGCACTCTGATTCCTCTGTGCAGAGAACCTGCAGGCTGTGTCCTCACCTCCTCTCTGCACCCCTGCTGCGCGCACCTGACATAAACATTCCTGTGTTGTCATGATGCCACAGGAAGCAACTCAAAGCAGGCCCGTGTGAAAGGGGCTTTCGGAAAGTTGGGAAGACAATTCTTTGAAAAGGGAGAAAATTCATGTATTTTTGATTGTTTGTGAAGATGAGTCTAGCCAGATTCATCACATCTGGTTGGAATTTATTGTTGAATTTTGGGTTCACAAGTTACTGTTATTTTTAAGAAAATTAAACAAAGAAAGCCACTTTGCATCACTGACAGCAAAGAACATCAAACAGTCGAAGGTTCACTTAACTGGGTCCTTTGGATTTGGTGTAGTGCTGGCCTTGTTTCACTTGTGTTGGGTTAACCCAGTGAGTTTCCCAGATGACTACAAGCATACAGACTGCTTAGTTGGTTTCACAGCGGGACCAAACATGATGGTTCAGCGGTTCCATGTAAGTTGGGTTCACCGAGTGACAGGATGAAGCTTTCACTGTTTGCTGTCAAAAGTGCTCTGGCAGCTTCCAAAACTTGTGGAAAATCAGGTAGAATTCTTTGCAAAAAGTCAGAAAAAGTTCAAGGCTTTGCAAAGAAAGTTTTGACGAAAAAAATTTGAATAGAAATCAAAGAATCTGTATTTTTTATTTATTTATTTATTTATTTTTTACAGTAGGAGGTCTGTTAGAAAAGTATCCGACCTTTTTTTTTTTTTTTTTTTTGGCAAAAACCTGATGGATTTGAATCACGTGTGCTTGCATGAGCCAACCTTGAACCTTCGTGTGCATGCGTGAATTTTTTCACGCCTGTCAATTGCGTCATTTGCTGGCAAGCAGCCTTTGTGTGAGGTCGTGTGTAGTGCTCTCGATGGATTTTCATTGCAAGGAAAATGACGGAACGACTGGAGCAGCGCTACTGCATCAAATTTTGCCAGAAACTGGGCGACAGCCAGGTGGACACCATTCGGAAGATTCATACGGCTTTCAGTGACGATCCTATGGGCATCACACAGACTAAGGAGTGGTACAACCGGTTTAAAGACAGCCACACAATGGTGGAGAGCGAGCCACGCTCCGGTCGGCCATCAACATGCTGAAATGACCAGGTAATTTCCAAAGTGAACGCTGTGGTGATGCGGGACCATCATGTGACTATCCGAGAAATTGCGGAAGAGGTGGACATCAGCACTTTTTCGGCGCATTCCATTGTGACAGAAGATTTGGCCATGAAAAGAGTGCCGAAATTTGTGCCGAAGCTGCTGACAGCGGAGCAAAAGCACCTTCGTGTTGAAGTCTCACAGGACATGCTGGACTCCGAAAAATGATGCTCACCTCTTCCACAATTTCTCGGATAGTCACACGACTGAAAAGCCACCGAAAGCCGTCTGAATCTTCCGAATGGTTTCCACCTGGCTATCCCCAGTTTCTGGCAAAATTTGATGCTAGTAGCGCTGCTCCATTCGTTCCGTCATTTTCCTTGCAATGAAGATCCGTCGAGAGCACTGCACACGTCCTCACACAACGGCTGCTTGCCAGCAAATGATGCAGTCAACAGGCGTGAAAAAATTCACACATACGCACGAAGGTTCAAGGTTGGCTCATGCAAGCACACGTGATTCAAATCCATCAGGTTTTTGCAAAAAAAAAAAAAAAAAAGGTCTGATACTTTTCTAACAGACCTCGTAAGTACAACGAATTTATGCGAAATGGTTGGAACATATATTGCACAAGATGTTTGACAATATCGCACATAACTAGATAACTTATTTAAACTCTATTTATGGCTTCATACCGCGTCAGAAGAGGGCAGACTTATACGGGCTGATTGTCACAGGTTAGGAACGACAATTCTGTGGTGCAACCTTCCCAATGGTTGGGCCTCAATCGATGACTGAAGGTGCTTGACAGGAATCTCAGGTGTGGCAGGCAAGGGGGTGGGAGGTGTTGTCCAGGATGCTGAGCAGTTTCCTCAACATCCTCACTCTCTGACACCCTCCACCACAGTAACGTCAGCTCAACCCCCAAGACAGAGCCAGCCGCTCCTGATGATCTTGTTGAAGTCGGTTCTTATCAGCATGCCTTCAGCCTGCTGCGCCAACACACTAAAGTGAAGATGTAGAAGATGTAGGCTGGGAGACCACCGAGTGATTCAAAAAAAAAATCTGCATCATATTTCTGCAGACAGAATTGAAAGATCTGATCCTCCTGAGGAGTACAAAGTCAACTGCCTGACCTTCTTCTTATTTTGAGCAGTCCAGCGTTGTTGTCTAATGATGGACACCCAGGTACTTGTGGTAGCCCACAATGTCCACCTCTTCTCCATTGATGGTAACTGGATTCAGATGATTGTCAGAGGGGTAAAACATCGATGGTGATGTTTGATGACGGCTTTTAAAAGAATCTTTGTTATAAGTCAAGTCATAAAGAAAAAATATTTAGAAAATGCAAATGTTTTTAGTTTTGTCTGAGTTATTGACTTCCACTCTTTGTGTGAGGAATTTGTAGCCACGTTTTACTTCCAGGTCATACATCTAGTAATAAGTATGAGTGTTTCCAGGCCAACAAATGCAAGCTGTGCTGTAGAAGTTTAAATGTGCTTAAATGGCTGCTTTCTTTGTGTGGGCTGTCATCGTGATAGTTTTTCATATTTGGTTGTTATTGTTTTTTACTGTATATGTACTTTGTGTGTGTCTCTTGTCATAAGTTTGTCAGTTTTTTTATTTAAGTTTCATAAGTGCATATTTCCTGTTTTCCTTGTGAGAAATGTCATTAAAATACATGAAAAGCCTTTTGTTGAAATGTCAGAATCGTTCAAACAGTTGTGCTTCCTGTGTGATTCAATCTCTTTCATGGCCTCTCTGTTGATTACATGGCCTCATTTTACTCCTACACAGGACTGAATGTAACAAATGGAGGCAGACCTCTTCCTGATAATAAATTCCAAACAACTCTCATTACTGATGAATCTTCAGGGTTGTGTAAGCCTTTTTCACTCTCGTCTTCTCTTGGTCTTAAATGTGTTGCTGTATTCCTCTTCTGGTTACATCAGCAGCGGAATCGATTCCAGTGAAACCAGATGAAAGTGACATGATTTCACACTGAACTGACAGATAATCTGAACAGTTTTTTGTCTGTGTTTGAACCATCATTCCTGATGTTTTTTGATCGACTTTGAGCTTGAATTTCACACTTCTGCTTATTGAAAGTACTTGAATTTTTTGTGCTTTTTTATAGGTCAGTAGATAGTATAGATCATTGTTCAGTGCTTTCTGGATCCTGTCTTTACCTTTGCAACAGTTATTTTATTCATGACGAAGTCTTGGCGATTCAGGACTAAAACTTTCTTGTATGTACAACAACATGAATACATCCACATTTAGGGAGCTCTCCTGACGACGCACAATCCACAATCTGAAAAGGCTGGGATGATATCAATAAATTACTTTGATTTCTGTTATTTTGTCCCATTCTTCCTGCAAACACATTTACAGTAGTGTTCAGAATAATAGTAGTGCTATGTGATTAAAAAGATTAATCCAGGTTTTGAGTATATTTCTTATTGTTACATGGGAAACAAGGTACCAGTAGATTCAGTAGATTCTCACAATCCAACAGGACCAAGCATTCATGATATGCACACTCTTAAGGCTATGAAATTGGGCTATTAGTAAAAAAAAAAAAAAAAAAAGGTAGAAAAGGGGGTGTTCACAATAATAGTAGCATCTGCTGTTGACACTACAAACTCAAAACAGTTATGTTCATACTGCTTTTTTAGCAATCCTGTGAATCACTAAACTAGTATTTAGTTGTATAACCACAGTTTTTCATGATTTCTACACATCTGCGAGGCATTAATTTTGTTGGTTTGGAAACCAGACTTTGCTTGTTACTAGTGTGCTTGGGGTCATTGTCTTGTTGAACACTCATTTCAAGGGCATTCCTCTTTAGCATAAGGCAACATGACCTCTTCAAGTATTTGACATATCCCAAACTGATCCATGATACCTGGTATGCAATATATAGGCCAACCCATAATAGTAGAAACATGCCCTATCATGATGCTTGCACCACCATGTTCATGTCTTCACTGTGAACTGTGGCTTGAAGTTCAGAGTGTTGGGGTCGTCTCACAACTGTCTGCCGCCCTTGGACCAAAAAGAAAATATTTACTCTCTCAGTTCACAAAATATTCCTCTGTTCTCTTTAGGCCAGTTGATGTGTTCTTTGGCAAATTGTAACCTCTTCTGCACGTCTTTCATTAACAGAGGACTTTGCGGGGGATTCTTGCAAATAAATTAGCATCACAACAGGCGTCTTCTAACCATCACAGCACTTACAGGTAACTGCAGACTGTCCTTTGATCATCCTGGAGCTGATCAATGGGTGATCCTTTGCCATTCTGGTTATTCTTCTATCCATTTTGATGGTTGTTTTCCATTTTCTTCCACGTGTCTCTCGTTTTAAAAGCGTTGGAGATCATTGTAGATGAACAGCCTATAATTTTTTGCACCTGCGTATAAGTTTTCCCCCTCTCCAATCAACTTTTTAATCAAACTACGCTGTTCTTCTGAACAATGTCTTGAACGTTCCATTTTCCTCAGGCTTCAAAGAGAAAAGCATGTTCACAGGTGCTGGCTTCATCCTTAAATAGGTGACACCTGATTCACACTTGTTGTTCCACAAAATTGACAAACTCACTGACTGAATGCCACACTACTATTATTGTGAACACCCCCTCCTTTTTTTTTTTACTAATAGCCCAATTTCATAGCCTTAAGAGTGTGCATATCATGAATGCTTGGTCTTGATGGATTTGTGAGAATCTATTGAATCTACTGGTACCTTGTTTCCCATGTAACAATAAGAAATATACTCAAAACCTGGATTAATCTTTTGAGTCACATAGCACAACTATTATTCTTAACACTACTGTAAGGCTGGCGTGCCCAACCAGTCCATCACAGTCTACCAGTTGATCACAAAAATAAATAAATAAATCACGCACTTTCTATCTGCACAATGCACAGGGTCGAAATGGTCTGAGAAGCCAGACTAGAGTGAGTGGATTGGAGTACAATGGTGGAGGCTAAAAAAGTCCACACTTATCATTTTATGTGGGAGGAGGATTTTTTTTTTTTTGAATGCCAAGTCCATCTGTCTTATCTGCAATGCAAATGTGGCTTTACCAAAGAAAGGGAATTTGTGGCATTTCAGTGGCAACAGTGGCATTCATGTCGATCTGCAAGAGCTATGATGCAAACTTCCCGGCTAAATCATCTCTGCGCGCCCGAAAAGTCCAGGAATTGAAAAAGCCGGCTAGCAGCACAATACTAGTAGTTCGTAAATATGGAAGGCGTGATGGATGTGACTAACAAGATTGTGTGTTCTGTTTGGGCCAGGAGTCTGCAGAGGCGATTATTTGGTGTGCAGATGGAGGAGACAGGTGCAGAACACACAGATGCTGCCGCACACAGACATTTGGTTGCTCAGCAGAGGTAAATTTCTGGAATGGTTTTCTGAATTGCTGCCTGAAACTAAAGAATTTCTGAAACATTGAAACCGTGTTGAATACGCACTGCTAGAAGACAGTGAGTAGCTGTTGGATTAGCCTTTCTTACTGTGATTCGCCCTGATTTGTACTTATTCGTACTATGGTGTGAAGGAGCCTTTACTGGTTATAGGTCAGTACTCCAGGTAGGCCAGTTTAGTATACATATCTTCTTCCACAGCCATGCTTTTGTATGTGTGCAGAATGTGGTTTACATTGTCTACTTAAAAAATGCATGGACTTTCCTGGAAATATGTTGATGGCTTCAGGCCAGTTGTAACAGATAAGCATGATTAGAGATCCCAAAACAGATTAATTAAGTGGTGACAGAGTTCTTTAGTTGTGGTCCAGGTACAGGCCAGGATAAAAGAACAAAACAAAACAGTAGTAGTAATAATGATGGAGCTGAACAAAACCTGAAGTACAGAAGGAAGAAGAGAACATCTTTGCTTTTTAAAATGTCAGGAAAGTGCCTCCAAAAACTCCACCAAGAGGTCAAAGCTGCGGCGTGGACCTTTATCTGGTTAAATGTCCTGAGGGTCCAGCTCACCTATCATCTCTAAAAAAACACCTGCTCTTTTATATTTCAAGGTTAAATGAATGAATCATTAAACCTGTCCATGAAGTCAAAGCTCAGTCAATAAGACACTTGCACAGGTAGAAGCCCCATCCCTATTGTGCATCATTTCAAAGCATTCGCAATCACTAGAATAGGCAAATTAATATTTTTTGTTTATGTCACATTGAGAAATCCTAATTAACAGACACACTGCAGTCATTGTTACATCATTTCCTGTTGTGTACATAATAATATTTATATTTACTTACTGTGTTTTTTTCCTGGGTGAATTGCAGATATGAACAAATGTGAATCTGCCAGACTTAAAAATGTACACATTACTTTTCATGCTTATTTGTCTATAAATAAATGTCCAAGGTTCATTATCATGTTAATCAAGAAATCATCTCTTCTGAACAGACAAGTTGAGGTTTTAATTTACAGATGAACATCAAAGTTTTTTTTTTTCTTAAAGCTATTTAATTACAAGTTTTCCAGCGTAAGAAAGATTTTTTTTAAAACTTCAAAATGTAATCAGAAATTATTCTTGACGTAAAAAAATCCAAAACATTTGTAAGGATGTTCTTTAGAAAATTGCTGTGTATAAATGAACAGTTTTGATGTTCCTCTGACACACATTCTGCACTCTGTCATCTTCCATGTTTTGGCCTGATACCTCATTTCTGTTGGAGGCACGAAGCTATGTCACAGCGCACAGTAAGTGAAAGCTGGATTGAGTTGAACTTTGACTATGTTGAATTTGGCGTCAAGCAGCGGTGAGTGCTCCCCGGCACTCATTGAAAAATACTGGGTTTTAGAGCAATGCGCGCCACATTGCGCGTCCAGTATGAAAGACCGTTTACACAGCCAGAGACCAAGGCAGCATATGAAGATCTGGAGTTGGTCACATAGCACTCCCTGTCTGATCAAATTGTTTTGAACGTGTCTATGCTTAGGATGGGTTAAATGCAGAGACATAATTTCCTTAAGGGGATTAATAAAGTATGAATTATTCTTGTTATTATTATTGATTTTGATCACTAATCTTAACTTGAACACCGGCCTTAATCCCAGTTCTTGAACTTTGATACAGATTGCTATACTTTGATCCTAATAATTAACCTTTGGTCCTGATTTCTTTCCTTTGATGTTCACAATGATTTAATGGTGCTTATAATGATTGGCTTTTGATCCTGAATACAGGATCAATGTAATAAAGATTAAAGCATAGCAAACAGGATCAAAGGTTCAGCCACCAAGTTTTAATGGATTCTTCCTAATGGGCCTTTCACACAGGACGTGTCGGAAGCGTCAGGGGCGTCACGAATCGGTCTAAAAAGCATTGTTTTCAATGAGATGCGTTGCTTTTTAGAGGCGTCAGAAGCGTCGCGTCAAAAGCTGAGCTAAAGCGATGCTTCTGACGGGAGCGCACATTGCCGCTTGTCGACAGGCTGATGCGGTCAAAGTTCAACCCAATCCAACTATTGCCGCTCTGAGCTGTGACGTAGCTTCGTGCTGTACAGTAAGAACGACGCGTCGGGTGAAAACACGGAAGACTAGTGGCAGAAACCACTGAACTCTACAAAACAGATCGGTGCAGATACCACTGATCTCTACAAAACAGAAACGTGTCACAGGACTGCTCATTTATAGAGCAGTATTCTGAAGAAAAATTCTTGCAAATGTTTTTTTACCTCAAAATTTCTGATTAAAAAAAAAGAGTTTAAAACACTTGTAATTAAAATAGCTAAAAATAGGTTTTTGAGAAACCTTTCTTCATCTGTAAAGTAAAACCACCTGTAACCTTGGACATTTTTTTAGACAAATAAAATAACATGTAAATTTGTACATTTTTAAAGTCTGGTAGATTATTCATACTTCATTTCAACCAGAAAAACAGACACTGTAAATAAATACAAATGTTTATTATAAATGCAACGGGAGATAATTTAAGAATGACTGCAGTATGATGGTAAATTAGGATTTCTGTGACATAAACCTCATGATTTTTTTTTTTTTTAATTGTCATTTCAACTTGTAATTACATCAAAATTTGTGATTGCCTTTAATGTTGTGATCAGGACAGTCACTTCTAAAATATGAATTTAACTAGTGATTGCGAATGTTTTAAAATTGTGCACAATAAGGGGAGCGTTTTGACCTGTGCAAATGTCTTTTGACTTTTAATGATACATTAATTTATTGTTAAAATCTAAAATGAAAGCTTTTTAAAAAATAATAAAATAGTTGCTGTTTTTATTTAGAAGCAGGTGATGTTATGCTGGATTCTCAGGACCAGATGAAGGTCTCTTCTGCAGCTTTAACCTCTGGTGTTGTTCAAGACACTTTTCTTCCAATTTTGAAGAACAGATGTTTTCTTCCAACTGGACGTCATGGTGTTCAGCTCATCAATAAAAGTTTTTGAAGAGCATCTGTATTTAGGTTGTCTGCACAGCAAATGTTCCTGATTGGGACAAAGAAAAAAAATTCTTAAAATATAAAGAAACATTAGTTATATATATATATATATTATATTAGCTTTATTTGGTAAAAATAAAAAAGGCTGAACCATTTACAAATTAAAGCCTTCACTCAGATCAACTGTGTTAAAAGGCTAAGCTAACGTTAGCCGATCATTAAACCTTCACAGCAATTCAGTAAACGTCACGTTTTATTTTTATATATTCTCACCTCAATAAAGCTGCAGAACTAAACTTCGTTGGTCAAACTGGGAGTTCGCATATATCCAAAAGTGGGAGATTTCGGACTGAGTGGGTCTGCTCCATCACCCCAGCTGCCTGCCTCGCTCTCCCCAAGAATGATGCCCAAACCCCGGCTTCTCCTTGCGGGTCGTCCCGCTGTCCAGGTTTGACCGCTATCCCATCAAGATATCCATTCTCCCTCGGTTGGTGTCACTCTGAAAAGTAGCTTAATAAAAGCTTCTCCCAGCCGGGTGATAGGAGAATCGTTCTACTGCTGTTTTTTAAAGCTTTTTTTGTGGTTCTACATATGCAAATGCAAGATGGCGATCGCTTCGACTTTTTTCGGGTTGTGAAAACAGCCAGAGTGTGATGTAGCCGCAATCTCTGCCCCCTTGCCGCTTCCAAAGCGAAGCATCTGACGTCACGATGCGTTGGGAAGGTTTGACGCATCGGGCTGACGCTTCCAGTGTGAAAGGCCCATTAGAACTATGTCCCACACCTCCACCAGATGTCACTTCATTAATTTTTGTGTAATCCTGATCCTCCACCAACAGACCTCGGTGGTCACATATCCTACTGGTTGATGGGGTGAATTTTTGGTGTAATGATGTCAGTATAAAAATCTGAGTGTAGATTTTGTCTTCTCGTTAACAGTGTATTTCTCTGTGCCAGTCTGCCGTCAGTGACAGGTGATGCAATAGAGAATCATTGTTCTGTGCTGCACCGTCTCACAGCCAGTGAAGCCTGTAATGCCTTCAGAAGCTTGTCTTTTAGTTTCTGTCAGTAGTCTCTGTCACGCACTGTAACTCTGGTTTTGAAGACAGCCTGCTCTAATCAGCTTTAACAGAATGTGCCACATTCTCCAGATTGAACACAGCTCCAGGAACATTCAGTGACTTGGAAATGTTCTTTTAACCATTTGGATTGGTCTCAAGCTAACTATCTGTAAAAATAGTCAGCTATGGTCTGTTAAAGTGGCTAAGTATTTATACAATCTATTCTTTTGTGTTGTACTTTTTTTTTATTTCATTCACATCTTGTTGTAGAGATGTGGTCTCTTTGTCTCTCTTGTACGCTTTGTTCTTCTGTCTCTCTCACTCTCTCACACAGGCCTTGAAGCCTTTTCTTAAGTAAATCCAAGCAAAATTACCAGGAAGTGGCGTGTGTGTGTGTGTGTGTGTGTGTGAGACAGCGAGCGAGAGAGAAAACATGGATTGTTGTTTGAGCAAAACAGCTGACAATCCAACACACACATGACCAGCACCAATCAGTTTAACGCAAGCCTGCAGACTGTTATCCTTCATGGTACATGGTTGTCCATCCCTGAATGAAATCCCTTTTTAAATAATAGAGCAAGTGTCTGCAGAGCTGACTCTGACATTCATGAGTGTATCGAGATATACAACCCTGGCAATAATTATGGAATCACTGGCCTCGGAGGATGTTCATTCAGTTGTTTAATTTTGTAGAAAAAAAGCAGATCACACACATGACACAAAACTAAAGTCATTTCAAATGGCAACTTTCTGGCTTTAAGAAACACTATAAGAAATCAGGAAAAATAATTGTGGCAGTCAGTAACGGTTACTTTTTTAGACCAAGCAGAGGGAAAAAAAATATGGAATCACTCAATTCTGAGGAATAAATTATGGAATCACCCTGTAAATTTTCATCCCCAAAACTAACACCTGCATCAAATCAGATCTGCTCGTTAGTCTGCATCTAAAAAGGAGTGATCACACCTTGGAGAGCTGTTGCACCAAGTGGACTGACATGAATCATGGCTCCAACACGAGACATGTCAATTGAAACAAAGGAGAGGATGATCAAACTCTTAAAAGAGGGTAAATCATCACACAATGTTGCAAAAGATGTTGGTTGTTCACAGTCAGCTGTGTCTAAACTCTGGACCAAATGCAAACATGGGAAGGTTGTTAAAGGCAAACATACTGGTAGACCAAGGAAGACATCAAAGCGTCGACAGAAACTAAGGCAGTATGTCTCAAAAATCGAAAATGCACAACAATATGAGGAACAAAGGGAGGAAACTGGAGTCAACGTCTGTGACTGAACTGTAAGAAACGCCTAAAGGAATGGGATTTACATACAGAAAAGCTAAACGAAAGCATCATTAACACCAACAACAAAGCAGCAATATGGTTTCATGCCGAGAAATAGCACTACAGATGCAATGTTTGCTCTGAGAATACTGTTGTAAAAGTACAGAGGACAGAAAGAGTTACATTGTGTGTTTGTGGACTTAGAAAAAGCTTACGATAGGGTGCCAAGAGAAGATTGTGGCATTGTATGAGGACGTCTGGAGTGGCAGAGAAGTATGTTAGGGTAGTGCAGGACATGTTCAAAAATAGTGTGACGGCGGTGAGATGCGCAGTCGGAATGACAGACTCATTCAAGGTGGAGGTGGGATTACACAAGGATCAGCTTTGAGTCCTTTCTTGTTTGCAGTGGTGATGGACAGGTTGCAGATGAGATCAGACAGGAGTCCCATGGACTATGATGTTTGCAGATGACATTGTGATCTGTAGTGAGAGTAGAGAGCAAGTTGAGTATAGTCTGGAGAAGTGGAGCTATGCTTTTGAGAGAAGGGGAATGAAAGTCAGTAGAAGCAAGACTGAGTACATGTGTGTGAATGAGAGGGAGCCCAGTGGAATAGTGTAGTTACAAGGAGTAGAAGTGGTGAAAGTAGATGAGTTTAAATATTGGGGTCAACTGTTCAAAGTAATGGAGAGTGTGGTAGAGAGGTGAAGAAGAGAGTGCAGGCAGGGTGGACTGGGTGGAGAAAGGTGGCAGGAGTGATTTGTGACCGAAGAATATCGGCAAGAGTGAAGGGGAAAGTTTACAAAACAGTGGTGAGACCAGCTATGTTGTATGGTTTAGAGACAGTGGCACTAACAAAAAGACAGGAGGCAGAGCTGGAGGTGGCAGAGCTGAAGATGTTGAGATTCTCTTTGGGAGTGACAAGAATGGAGAAGATTAGGAATGAACATATCAGAGGGACAGCTCAGGTGGGACGGTTTGGAGACAAGTCAGAGAGGCGAGATTGAGATGGTTTGGACATGTGCAGAGGAGGGAACCAGGGTATATAGGGAGAAGGATGCTGAGGATGGATCCACCAGGCAGGAGGAGAAGAGGGAGACCAAAGAGGAGGTTCATGGATGTGCTGCGAGAGGACATGCAGGTGGTTGGTGTGACAGAGGAAGATACAGAGGACAGGGTGAGATGGAACGATTGATCTGCTGTGGCGCCCTAACGGGAACAGCCGAAAGACAAAGAAGACATAGATAGCTTCTTTAACATCCATCTCAAATTCTCTATTCTCACTGCCCAAGATGTGCACCTTGTTGTCCTCAAAAGTATGTCCCTTGCATCATGACCTGTATGCACATTCATCACACAAAGCTCCATTATTGAAGAAGAATCATGTTGAAGCTCAATTAACATTTGCTACACAACATTTAGACAAGCCTGTGAAATACTGGGAGAATATAGTCTGGTCAGATGAGACCAAGATTGAACTCTTTGGATGCCATAATATACACCAAAATGCCCTGCACATCACCCCAAAAACACCATACCAACAGTGCACATAACAACAACCTATAAATATCTGGTGTGCTGTTGGATTGGATTCTCATCTTAATTACAAAGAACACGTCAACTCTCTGACCAAGAAACTGCAACAAAAATTGTATGTCTACAACAAAATCAGACCATTTTTGACAACCTCTGTTTCTCACACGTACCTCCATGCCGTAGTCTATCTCTCTAATTGTTTGCCTATATGGTCTCTCACCACAAATGATGTTCTTGATCCTGTGGCTCGACTGTACAACAGAGCTTTTAAATTCACTGTCAACTTCCAGGTTGGACCCACCATTGTATAGCTCTGTCCAGATCAAATGGTCTGACCTTCAACAACTATACGAGGTCTCTTAGATAAAAACCGACCCTTTTATTTTTTTTTAACTATATGGATTTGAATGACATGCGATTACACCAATCATGCTTGAACCCTCGTGCGCATGCGTGAGTTTTTCACGCGTCGGTGACGTCATTTCCCTGTGGGCAGGCCTTGAGTGAGATGTGGTCCCGCCCTCTCGGCTGAATTCCTTTGTTTTCACACGCTGCTCGAGACGGCGCGCGTTGCTTTATCAAAATTTTTTCTGGACCTGTGAGGAATATCCGAGTGGACACTATTCGAGAAATTAAGCTGGTTTTCTGTGAAAAGTTTAACGGCTGATGAGAGATTATAGGGTGTTTCTGTCGGTGTAAGGACTTCCCACGGAGCGGGACGTCCTGCGGCGCTTCCAGGCGCTGTCGTAGGCCTGTTTCGAGCTGAAACATCCTAATTTAAGGCTTAATTCACCCAGGACATCGTGAGAGAACAGAGAAGATTCAGAAGAGGCCGGCATGAGGAATTTATGCGGACATTCCACTGTTTAAGGACATTTTTTTAATGAAAGACTTGCGCGCAAATTCGCCGAGTCGTTTCCATGACGACTCGGCAAATCTGTGTGCGCCGCGACAGGAAAAACACCTCCGTGTTGAAAACATTTGTAGAATTCAGGCGGCTTTTAATGGCTTTCAACAAGTGAGTAACTGAGAAATTGTTTAACAGCTTGGGCATGTTCCAACTTGCCCGTTAAGATTTCCAACGGAGGTGTTTTTCCTGCCGCGACCCCCCGCGGTCGGGTCCAGCCGACATGCGACTCTGCCCGCACGTTCTTTCATTACAAAATGACCGTTAACAATGGAATGTCCGAATAAACTCCTCATGCCGACTTCTTCTGAAAGTTCTCTGTTCTCTGACGACTTACTGCGTCAACAGAGCCTGAAATGTGGAAGTTTTCAACTTGAAACGGCGAGACGCTGCCGCCTCGAAGCGCAGATCGCCGTCAGGCGCCGTGGACCATCCTTAAAGCGACACTACCAGACCAAAATCTCTCATCAGCCGTTAAAATTTTTACCGAAAACCAGCTGAATTTATTGAATGGTGTCCACTCAGTTGTGCCTTACAGTTTTGAAAAATTTTTTATCAAACAAAGCAACAGTCTCTGAGCCATTCCTAAACAATGAAAAAAATCGACGAGCGGGTGGACGACTCCTCACTCAAAGACTGCCCACAGGGGAATGACGTAACCGACAGGCGTGAAAAAACTCTTGCATGCCCACGAGGGTTCAAGCATGTCTGACGTAATCACACGTGATTCAAATCCATATGGTTTTTGAAAAAAATAATAAGGTCGGATACTTTTCTAATAGACCTCGTATAAGTAATATGGCTATTAGATTCTATTTTCAGTTAAAAAACTTCAACCTGCCACCAGCTCTGTTGGCTCTAGTACCAACTACAAACTCTGAAAGGAGCACCAGATCATCATCGGCGGAACATCTCCAAGTCCCTTCTTATAAAAACACTTATGGACAAAGATCATTCTTCTACATTTACTAAGGTGTGCAACGATATCCCTCTGGGCACTAGATCTATCAGCTCAGAGATACTATTTAAAAAAACTTACAGAGACGATTTATTGAATAGTTATTCGTGTAACCACTGATCTACCTTTCTCACTTGTCTGATCTTTTTATCTTTTATTTATGTATTATGATTTTATGAATCTGTGCTGTACATGTTAGGTTTATTGTCCACATGATTGAATGAAATGATTGTTGTATGTAGGTTTATGTGTAAAACCGGAACCTGCTGTAAACAGTTTTAACTGAGTCCTGCCTGGGGTAATGTGCAACTGTGCTTTTAACCTTTTTCCTGTATAAATGAAATGAATGAATGAATGAATGAAGTTTGGAGGTGGGAACATGGTGTGGGGCTGTTTTTCACCGGACAATGCTGGTGAACTTCAGATAATTGAAGGAAGGATGAATGGAAAAATGTACAGACATTCTTGATTAAGAAAAAAAAATCTACCAGGATGATGACAATTAAAGTAGGATGGACATTTCAGAAAGACCGACCCACACAGCCAAGGAAACTCTGTTGGTTTCAGAGAATAACTAAAGCTGCTACAATGGCCCAGACTTGAATTCAGCAGAAAATCTATGTAAAGAAGGACTTCATAGAAGAGGTCCACAGAACCTTCAACATTTAAAGACTGTGTGGACAAATGAGCCAAAATCACACCTGAGCAACGCATGTGATAAGTTTCTTCATACAGGAGGCATCCTGAAGCTGTCATTACAAATAAGACTTTTGTACGAAAGATGAAATAAAATTCAGTAAGCGTATTCAGTACTTTTCCCATGTCATTCCATTTTATTACACATTACTTTATTTCTATACTTATTTGTTTTGGTTTCTTTACATATATGGATTGTGTGGGTTATTACCAACATCTCCTGAAAATCTCATGTCAGTAGCACTTTCAGAAATATATTTACAGAGAAAAATGGTAATGTGTTTGTCAGGGCGGGCGGGAGCCCATCACCAGGAGTGGCTGTACCCGCAATTCAAATTCCCAGAGTAGGTTTAGGTGTTGGCGAAATCATGGTCTTTATTCCAGGCTTGGTTTCGCTACACATGTAGTCAGTCAGCGCAGCAGAAGTACAAGCAGGATTAGGCGGAGACACAGTCATGAACGAGCAGGGGTCAGAGGCACGAGCAAACACTGACATCTGGGATGAGGCCAGCGGCATAAGGTCGAGGAAACACAAAGCAGAAGTACGATACATGGCTCGACAAAAACAGGACTGTGAAGGGCGCTGGAAAGTGTACTGAGACAACATCTGGCGGGGAAGTGAAGGACTGTGGGGTTTAAATACAAGTGAACTAATTAGTGTGAAATGAGGGACAGGTGGTGTCAACGAGGTGCACGTGAGGAACAATCTAGAAGGGGGCGTGGCTAGTGAGCAAAGATAATGCGCAGACATGATAGTGAGGAGGGGAGTGCACAAACAGAAGTGATAATATACAGAGAGCAGGTGCCAAGACTGAGAGTGAAAGACAGACATAAGGCAAGTGCAGAGATCTGAAGTTCAGGGCAAGAGTGTGGTGATCAGAGGGAGACTGTGATATCAATGAAGCTTGGTGTGAGAACTGAAATGAGTGCAGACAAAGACAGGATGCGACAGACAGGTGTAAGTGAGCAATGAAAAGAATTACTGACATGACAACTAATGACTATACAAAGGAAACATGAACAGGACTGAAAAGCAAACCAGAAGATACTAAACACAGAAGATACATTGCACAAAAACTGATAAGAAATACAACACTAAGACAAAACTGAACTGGAACTGATTAAGAAACAAACTATAAATAAGAGACTAAGTGATAACAAAATCTGACATGAAAGCATTACAGATAACAGAAATGGGAACCGCAAAATAAGCAGATGACAACTAAATGATAAATTAATGAACAATAAATGAAAATACATCTGACAGAAGAAAACTAGAACTGAACGAAAGGCCAAAGTAAAAAGTAACAACATAACAGAGAATAAACAACTAATAACTCAAAGGGGTTAGAAAGAGAACAGAAGGGGGGATGGGCTCAATACCCAGATCAGACCAAAACCATGACAGTGTTCAGTACTTATCGTACCCCCATATGCTGGATTTTGACATATTTCCTTACTGTTCATGGCACTAGGATGCATCATTTCCCCCCTTAGTCATAGATTTCTATGCCCCCAATTTAAAAGGTTCCATTCCAGAAAATAAGTGTGAATTTTGAGGGGACATGGTTAATGTTTAGGGGACCACAGTGAGGTTATAATGCTACACAAATTTGCAATTTTCCTGATTGATAGTGGACTAGTGGCATATATGATCCTCAGATGAAATAAAGATGGTGCACTCTGCCGATTGAAACTTCTGGAAAAAAGTTTCAGACAGTTTTACTTCCCGACTTTCAATATCTGTTTCACTTTCAGTTTTATACCTCATGTCATTCTGTTACAGAAATTAGCACAGACTACAGAATTTGGGAAGGACACATCTCTCTCTGCCTTCTATTGTGCTAAGAGTCAATATAAATAATAAACAATGTGTATATTGACAGTTCTTTGAAATCATAAATTTATTTATTTTTACTGTTTTTGAATTATTTCAAAGCCTTGGTGGTCCCCTTAAATATATTTTGATTTTGCTGAAATTTGTATTATAATTTCTTGGGAAGTGTAACAAAATAAACCTATAGTTAAGGTGATTTTCAAAACTTTTGGAAAAGGGGTTAAGTGCTGCACCCTAATGCTCGCTCAGAGAGAGCGAGCGCTGACAAAACAAGCTAAATATTTCATGGTCAATTTTTCACACTCTTCATTTTGGATTTATCTTGTGTATGTGTTTTTCTCCATCATTCATGCGCGGCGTCAACTAAATCTGCACAAAAATTAGGTCATTGGATTTAACATGATTCACTGGACATTTTATGGCTAGAAAGCAGCTGACACATGAAAAATAAAAAAATGTTTTTTTTTAACCATTCCAGGGACTAAATGAACATGAACGTGGAAAAAAGATTAATATTTAGCTCATTTTGTCTTTAATGTTGACAGGTTTTTAGTTAGCTAGTGCTACAGGTTTTCATCATAATAGTCACAGTGCATATTACTTGTCTGAAGCGACACACACTTTCTATGACAGCCGAGCTGCTGATGCTGAATTGGCATCAGAGCATTCAGAAACCCATAATGAACCATCAGCTGCAGGAAATGTAGAAGACAAAGCTCTCTGCCTGATCTCTGCTCAAAGTTTTGAACATGCATAAAACATCAGCTAACAAGGAACTCATTTTAAAGTTTATAATAGTGCTTTATAAAATTAACATTATTCATTAAAATCATGTAACACAGTTGATCATTGCGCCCATTGTTTTTTTTGTTTGTTTTTTTTTTAAGTTGACATCAAAACTCACGTCTCTCTGGCCATGTTACAGTGGACAATCTGCGACAACACCGCAGTCATTGTGTGCCTGTCGGGTGGTCATTGGGTGCTTTGTGAGGGTGTGTGTCCTGTGTGGTATTTGTGCATGTTACAGGCTTGGTGACTCTTCTGCAGAATTCAGGTGCAGCTTTATACTTCATAGCAACCATTGTGATCATATCGGTTTGCGAGGGGATACCGAGTGCACCTTTATATGGTTCTGGCGGCAGCTGAGCGCCTTTTTGGTGTTATGTTGCATTCTGTGTTGTTTCATGACTGCACAAGGACCGCAGACTGGACCCCATCCCAGTGTAAAGGAGGTTTTAGTGATTGTCTTTTTGTAGCTCTAGCAATGGTGGGTTTAGAGAGGATTGATGTAATGCCATTCACTGTACTATAAAAGGTATCTGAAACACCATTGTGCTGCAAAAGTTAATTTAACTGCCAAACTAGGAAGAGAAAGCATTTTTAGCTTTTTTTTTTTTTTTTTTTTTTTGGCTCTTGCAACAACATTGCTAAAGGTGAGAACATGCCAGTAGCGTTGCATATCTTTGACAAATCCACCAAATTTACTTGTTTTCCTCCTTTCTTTATTCAAACACATAAAAGGCCCACATCTCGACTTAAATAACAATGAGCTTTTCTTGAACAGTGGTATTCCCACTAGAGCAACTTGGCATGGTGAAAGTCAAGTTTGAAATCTTTCATCCATAAAATAAGCAAGTGGTCTCCATCTGACTTTGATGCACATAAATGCACTTTATTAGAAAATGTAAGCAAGCAGTGGCTCAGTAGTGCAGTGCAGTAGTCACCAAATAGTGTTCCAGCAGCTCAATTAAGGCTTCACAATATGTTGTTTTAGCATCACTCTCACAATACAGTATATGTTCAGGTACAAAGATACAATATTTGGCATATCACAGTGAACAAAAACATAAATGCAGCACTTTTTGTTCCCATTTTTCATGAGTTACAGCACAAGATCTAAGACTTCTTCTATGCACACAAAAGGTTTATTTCTCTCAAATTAAGTTCTCACATTTGTTAACTAGAGTACTGTGCTCGCAGAGCACAATCCTCTGCCAACTCTAGTTTCCAATTCCACAAAATTTTACCTTAAAATTTTTCATGGTCATAGTCCTGTTAGAAGTGGCTTTTCATAAGCTAGTTATAAGTTAGATGTGATCAAATGTCAGGAGTACAGTGTTCAGAATAATAGTAGTGCTGTGTGACTAAAAAGATTAATCCAGGTTTTGAGTATATTTCTTATTTTTACATGGGAAACAAGGTACCAGTAGATTCAGTAGATTCTCACAAATCCAACAAGACCAAGCATTCATGATAAGCACACTCTTAATGCTATGAAATTGGGCTATTAGTAAAAAAAAAAAAAAAAGTAGAAAAACTAGTATTTAGTTGTATAACCACAGTTTTTCATGATTTCTTCACATCTGCGAGGCATTAATTTTGTTGGTTTGGAACCAAGATTTTGCTGGTTTACTAGTGTGCTTGGGGTCATTGTCTTGTTGAAACACCCATTTTAAGGGCATGTCCTTTTGAGCATAAGGCAACATGACCTCTTCAAGTATTTTGACATATCCAAACTGATCCATGGTACCTGGTATGTGATATATAGGCCCAACACCATAGTAGGAGAAACATGCCCATATCATGATGCTTGCACCACCATGCTTCACTGTCTTCACTGTGAACTGTGGCTTGAATTCAGAGTTTGGGGGTCATCTCACAAACTGTCTGCGGCCCTTGGACCCAAAAGAACAATTTTACTCTCATCAGTCCAAAATATTCCTCCATTTCTCTTTAGGCCAGTTGATGTGTTCTTTGGCAAATTGTAACCTCTTCTGCACGTCTTTTATTTAACAGAGGGACTTTGCGGGGGATTCTTGCAAATAAATTAGTTTCACATAGGCGTCTTCTAACTGTCACAGCACTTACAGGTAACTCCAGACTGTCTTTTGTCATCCTGGAGCTGATCAATGGGTGAGCCTTTGCCATTCTGAATATTCTTCTATCCATTTTGATGGTTGTTTTCAATTTTCCCACGCGTGTTTTTTTTTTTTTTTTTGTCCATTTTAAAGCATTGGCGATCATTGTAGATGAACAGCCTATAATTTTTTGCACCTGCGTATAAGTTTTCCCCTCTCCAATCAACTTTTTAAAAAACTACACTGTTCTTCTGAACAATGTCTTGAACGTCCCATTTTCCTCAGGCTTTCAAAGAGAAAAGCATGTTCAACAGGTGCTGGCTTCATCCTTACATATGAGACACCTGATTCACACCTGTTTGTTCCACAAAATTGATGAACTCACTGACTGAATGCCACACTACTATTATTGTGAACACCCCCTTTTCTACTTTTTTTTTACTAATAGCCTAATTTCATAGCCTTAAGAGTGTGCATATCATGAATGCTTGGTCTTGTTGGATTTGTGAGAATCTACTGAATCTACTGGTACCTTGTTTCCCATGTAACAGTAAGAAATATACTCAAAACCTGGATTAATCTTTTTAGTCACATAGCACTACTATTATTCTGAACACTATTGTATGTATTAGTTCATGCACTTTTTTGTGGTGTTGTCAGGTTTTTTTTTTTCAGCTTTCGGTTTCTGAATTCTTTTTCAGATAATTTTCACAGAACATTGGTTATCTAGTAATAGGTTATCTTATAATTTCCTTTGGGATTAATCAAGTTCTTTCTTATTCTTATCTCTGTTATGCGTAATTTGTCTTTGCTTTCTGGCACTTGGTTTCCGACTGATAACTGGAAGACAGACAAACAGGCATAAAATTGGAACCTCCATCCAATTTTGGTGGTGTCAGTAAATCCATAACAGAAAAATGAGTGATTGAGGCACTTTTGATTGGGATATAATGGAAAATGTATACCAAAACAAAATCTGTAATCTGGATTAAACTTTATCAATCGATAAAGGTTACCATCCTAGATAATGCTGTTAAATATGATAGAAATTTGATCTTTTTTTGACAGAAGTGTGAATTTTTTAATATTGGTTCAATGTTAAAGATGGGGATTTGTCCAATTTTCCAAGTTTTTTTCCTGACTTTGACCTATGACAGGGGTGTGCTAGGAGGGCTGAGACACTGCATGTTTTCCTTGGGTTGCTGATGAGCTTCTGAACACCTGATTGTCAATGAAATCACCTGCTGAGACACCTGAGCATTGACAAAATCCCCCGCTGAGGTGATTGATAGTAAGGAAAACCTGCAGTGTCTCGGCCCTTCATGGCACATGATTTCGCACCCCTGACCAATGACCTTGAAAATTGAATCAGTTCTTGCCTGTCAGGATATGAATATTTAGAAACATTTATAATGATATATGAAACATTGTGGGTTCCAGGCTGTTCAAACAGACAGATGGACAAACGAACAAACAAACGGGCGAAAACGTAACCTCCAACTTCGTTGGCAGAGGTAAAAATGAGCTGTTCACCTTTGCCAAGATAATCCATCCACTTGGCAGGTGTAGCATATAAGACGCTGATTTAAAGCAGTATGGTTATTGCTCAGATCTGCCTGCAGCTGGTTACTATAAAAGGCCACTCTTAAATGTGTGGGTAATCTTTAAAAAAAAAAGACCTTATTAGTTAATGGGGGGAATCAGTACTCACAATATCACAATATATCTTTTTAGGATATGAGCATACATTTTTCAAGTGCAGAATCAGTATAATCCAGTTACTTGCTTTATAGGTGGGGTGGAAATCATTTTGGACAGCTTTCATTCAGCAGAGGGTGTATTGTATGACTAATCTAAGTATTATGTAGTATCACCTACATTTTAAACTTTTAAAAATAACTGGACTGAGAAATTTTCCCAGAAATCAGTGCACACTGTTTTCGTGAACATGGCCAAAAACATCTTTTCAGAAACAAAAGTTTACTTCACTTTCCACTTTTAACAAAGAACTGGACTGTCCAGACAGTCTTGAGTTTGGAATGTACTTAGTACCAGGCAAGTGACCGAGTCTTCCAAATGGCCTCCATTTATACAGTGCTTTTCCATCTGTATCAGGAGCTCAAAGCGCTTTACAAGTATGCCTCACATTCACCCATTCACACAGGCACACTCACACACCAATGTCAGGGTGCTGCCATGCAAGGTGCTCGCTACACACTGCGATCAACTAGTGTATTGAGGACCTTGCCCAAGGGCCCTTACTGATTTTCTGGTCTGGCTGGGTTTTGAACAGAGGATCCTCTGGTCTGAAGCCCAATGCTTAACGATTAGACCATCACCTCCCCACCTTCCAAACACTTCCTGGCTGATTTTATGACACCTCAGGAAAACTTCAACAAACAGTCCCTATCTTGGATAAAGAATCAAAAGACTTGTTCCAAATTGCTCCAGTTCCAACAGAATTTATTAGACAGTTTTGTTATGATCCGGTTTGGATCAGAGGCAAAGTAGAACCCCAAGTAAGCAGGTAGCCAGGACACTAAACTGAGTGTGCAAAAACCAAGTTACTTTTAATATCCAAGAGTGAGGAAAAAAGGACAAACAGCTGGTGCAGGTATGTGCATATACAAAAAGTCCAACATAAAAAACTGGCAGACAATAACTGGGAGGTAGGATGAGGGATGATTAAACTAAATGCAGAATGACAATCCAGTGTGTGAAAACCAAAGCAGTACTTACACACATAGAAAAACTGAGACAGATCAAGAGAAGACACTGCACTTGATCATACCGACAAGTTTAATGAAACCCATCCAATTTGGAGAACATCCAGGCACCAGCAGGACACTTTCTGCCAATAACATCTCAATAAACATCGTTCCTCCTGCAACTAAATGACCAAAAGATCAACATCGGGATGGAATCACAGTGCCCCCTTTTGGAAAGACACAAACCCATTAGTACACAAATATACTTTTAACAAAGAAAAGGGAATTGTAATTTCTCCTCCTGGTATTATACTTAACCAAAGATGAATTTATGTTCTGATTTAATCTTTTACACATTTCTTCCAAGTGATGTTAAGTCATTCTTTTACATAATCTGTTGATGCATGCTTCAATATTCTGTTTATTATGAATGAATGTAAATCATAAACAGGTTTTTGTTAACCACTTTCCTTTTTCTAGTATGTGTTGAGATGACTTTCTTCCAGCATTTTTAGTTAATTAAGAAAGAAGGTATATGCCATTTATATTCCAATGTATTTTCTCAAATAACTTTCTGGTAGAAAGCAATCTGATGCCAAGTGAGTGGAGTTTGCGAACCATGTGCAAATGACTTTTAAAACAACTCTGTAATAAAGAAACTGCTCTTATGCGTACCTCTGCTCTTCCTTTTAACTCACGTCTTGACCCTCCATCTTTGTCTTATCCTCGTAACTTTTTCTTTGGTCATGGCTCTTTGCTCCGTAGCTTTCTTTATTTGGATTCCCACTTTTTTCTGCTTGATGAAGTACTTTTCCAAGTAACTTTTAATGCTGAGTCAAGTCATCTGAGCTTTTGAAGACAACTTCCTAGCCGAGTTTTTCAAATATGAGCGCATTTCTCCCTGTGTTTGCGTGGATTTCCTCTGGGTGCTGTGTGGTTGTGTGCTGGGTTCCACTCACATTTAAATACATGCAGGTTAGGTTAATTGGAAACTTTATAAGTGTCCAGATCTCGGTTGCAAAAGAGGTCTCGATCTCAGCGGGATTAACCTGTTTAATAAAGATTAAATTAAATCGAGACATCTCATTGCACGCTTGAATGGAATGAGCTGCTAACATTAAGAACGGAGCCACAGATTAATTCCAAAGGATACATGAGTGTGATGTCATGTTGCAATGTTGTTTTTAAGTCATAACTGTTAATTTTGATGCAGTCATGGTAAAACCGAGCAGCGATGAGAAGACTTGGTGCACCTACACAGCCATTAGTCATAAACGCAGCTTGTTAAAAACAGTTTCTGCTAGATGCTCTGCTTAAGTGCATTTTCATAAGAGTTGTTATCAATATAACTGAATATAAAAAATATACATGTCTGTGAACAGAAAGCTGAAAACAGTGAAGAGGTCTGCATGCACTTTAAGACAGGGTGCTGCTCCGCATACATCAAGATCCATAATCCGACAGACTCTCTCACAGTAAAATAAAATAAAGCCAACCAGCTCCACTGAGAAGAACAAAACACTAAAGTGGAAGAATAACCTGAACAGAGCACTCACTCACTTGTAGAATAATTTCCCAGATTAAATATGGGAAGTCCCCACCATCAAAGACCCCACACACAGCTCGCACAGGATTGCCAGCAAGAGAACATGTCCAGGTCCACTATAACTACTCACACATGGATCACCCCGATCGCCTGCCAGAGAACATGTCGAGGCCCACTATAAGTCCTCACACACACACATCTCGCACAGTTGCCGGTGTAGAATAATGTCCAAATGCATCTCCGCTGTCAGCTCCTCAAGTTCTCCAATGATTCTGAATGTAAACTGTAAAGTTCATTATCTCCTGAAAATAACATCATCTGACTTGTTTCCAATGTAGAAATACATCTGCATTTTCAGGCCGTCTGTAAAAACAGCGTTGTGGAGACAGTACACATCCATGTTCACCTCAGCAGTAAAACTGCATCCTGTACACAAACAGCAGTGTCACCACACGTTAGGATCCAAAATCCGACAGACTCTTAAAAAGTTCAGCGTTTTGGGGTGAAGTGTGTCGTGTCCCTCTGTAAATCGGAGGCCACCACTTTCAAATGAAAGCTCAGAAGCTTCATTATCGGACATAACCACATTCATTTGGCTCTGTCTGTCAGCCATCTGGATGTTTTCTGCTCATTCTAAGATGTACGTCATGCCGAGAATTGCAGAGGAAGATGTTTTCCGTAATTCACCTGCTAACCTGCTCAGCGAAAGGGGATAATTAACAATAAAATACATCAGTGGACCACTAATTATTAGCACGTGTGCAGATAATCTTACACTATGAATACTTTGAGGTTGTGTTGCTACCTGGGACGTAAAATAACATGTGACAAGTCCTTTAAATTGATTTTCCACAACGTTGGAAGCCACCGGACCATGTTTGACAGCAAACACTGATCATTTTCCTCCTGCGTCGTTACCTTGCTGAGAAAATGAACCGAATCCACATCTTGGCGACCCGGTTACCTCAGTGCAGGTCGATTAAAGAAGGCCAGCAAAGGTCCGAGGACCGGACTGAATCTCTTCACTCCAACCGATCCAAACGGCTCACATAAGTGAACCTTCAAGTGCTCTGATGGTCTTTGCTGTCAGTGATACAAAGTGCATTTGTTTAACTTTCTCAATAAAAATAACAACGTGTGAACCCAAAAATCCACTAATAAATTCAAACCAGGTTTATTCTTAATTTCTGTAGCTTCTCCTGTGCGTTCCCCTTTTCTGGATGTCTCACATCTCATCAGCTCAGTAATAAAAACTGTGAATCATTACCCATATTGTCAAGATCTCAGTCGCGTGTTTGTTACCTGAAGATATGTACAGTGAGTAAAATACATATTGAACACCCTGCGGTTTTGCAAGTTCTCCCACTTAGAAATCATGAGGGGTCTGAAATTTTCATCTTAGGTGCGTGTCCACTGTGAGGGACATAATCTAAAAAAAAAAAAAAAAAAATCTGGAAATCACAATGTATGATTTCTTTTTTTTTTTTTAATAATTATTTACTGCTGCAAATAAGTATTTGATCCCCTCCCAACCAGAATTCTGGCTCCCCCTGGCAGGTCCCCCTGCTCAAGCCAGCACATGTCCAGGCTTGTTTGAAGTTCACCAGTGACCATCTGGATGATCCAGAGGAGGCATGGGAGAAGGTCATGTGGTCAGATGATGCCAGAATAGAGCTTTTTGGAATAAACTCTGCTTACCATGTTTAAAGGATGAGAACAACCCCAAGAAACCATCCCAACCGTGAAGCATGAGGGTGGAAACATCATACTCTGGGGGTGCTCTTCTGCAAAGGGGACAGGACGACTGCACCGTATTGAAGGAGGATGGATGGGGTCATGTATTGCGAGATTTTGGCAAACAACCTCCTTCCCTCAGTAACAGCATTGAAGATGGGTCATGGCTGGGTCTTCCAGCATGACAATGACCCCAAACACACAGCCAGGGCACTAAGGAGTGGGCTCTGTAAGAAAATTCAATGTCCTGGAGTGGCCTGGCCAGTCTCCAGACCTGAACTCAGTATAAAATCTTTGGAGGAGCTGAAACTCCAAACCTTACAGATCTAGAGAAGATCGTATGGAGGAGTGGACCAAAATCCCTGCTGCAGTGTGTGCAAACCTGGTGAAAACTACAGGAAACGTCTGACCTCTGTAATTGCAAACAAAGGCTACTGTACCAAATATTAACTTAGATTTTCACAGGTGTTCAAATACTTATTTGCAGCAGTAACATACAAATAAATTATTAAATAATCATACATTGTGATTTCCAGATTTTTTTTTTTTTAAATTGTGTCTCACAGTGGACATGCACCTAAGATGAAAATTTCAGACCCCTCCATGATTTCTAAGTGGGAGAACTTGCAAAATCGCAGGTTGTTCAAATACTTATTTTCCTCACTGTAATCTTACCAAATGGCAATGCTAAGCTTGCCATTTGGTAAATGGTACCAACATGAGACTTAACTCACTCATGGTAAGTGCAACATAACACTTAACTAAACTGACAACCAATTGAATTACAAAAACACACCAATAACACTAGCAACACTGTGAAACTAAACTGACTAAACCAATTGAACTGCAAAAACACAACAATAACACTAGCAACACTGTGAAACTAACATGAACCACAATAACATTTAAAACCTCAAAGCCCTGAACTCCCATGGTGCATTGCAGCACAATGTCCATTTTTTACTGGTTAGCTAAAATTACTGATTTCTCTGAAACTATTTGTCCTATCAAGTTTCCATTTTCGCAGCATTAATCCCCGACCCAAAATACATAAGTATACCAATCTGCAAATGTCTGCTCTCCATTTTTGCACACACACACACACACACACACCACACACACACACACACACACACACACCACACACACACCACACACACACACACACACACACACACACACACACAACACACACACACACACACACACACACACACACACAGAGGCCACTTGCCTATTATAATATAGATTAGTAAGACGATATTAATCTTCGTCTATAACCATATATATTTTTCAAATATTTTTGCAGTTTGAGCCATTACAGCTTTACACAGTTGAAGCAAATGATCAACATTAACTCATCGTGAGTACTGTCAGCTTGTTCTTAATGGTAATTACCAAGTCAGGTAACGGTGTTGGAACTGTAGCCTTTTGAAATTACAGTGAGGCACTTAAATACGCTGTTTTTATGTTTTGTTTTTAAAAGGATTTATTGATTCCACTTGACTCATTTAAAGCAACATTTTCTTTGACAGTTACGTTATGTTAATATAAAGTGTCCACTTGCATTGTTGAAAACTTGTCGGTGATGCTGTTAACATTGCAAGTAGTATTTGCACCCATTTGGATTCAGGTGCTGTCCCAACAGACTGGAAGAAAGGATTTTTCACTCTTTTGTAAAGGAAAGACTAGGTAGTTCAGTGGGAGGTGTTGGACCACCATTGTAAACCTGGATTGATTCCTGCTAATGCAGTCAGAATTTTGAAGTTGTTGTGAGAACTGTAATTCCAATAGTCATGGTGATGGATTATTGAATTCCACTGAAAATTGTTTTTGTGTTGTTTTTTGTTAATCCAATATTGCCGTAGTGTCATCTCTTATACATGACTTTTAACAGGCTCTTTGTTTCTAACTTTCTTTCCCCTGTACTGCGCCTATAATAGTGGAAAAAAAGTGTTTCCACTGCAATTTTTCAGAATAAGACTTTTTCAAACTGCCTCAGAACAACCTCGTGCAAGCACAAAACCATTTTTGTGATATTTGAGGGTTTTTTTTTCCCCCCTGAAATGCTCGTTTCCCTTCAGGGTATTTTCAATTCACTACTTAAATTGTGCAATTTGAAGGGTGATTGAAAACTGCTTTCTGTCACTTCATTTTGTTGCTAAAGATTGCTGAAGGTTACATCACATGGACATAGAACACAGTCAGTCAAAAAAATTACCTTCACAAAATTTTAAATAATGAACAGTCACAACGAATACATTTCGAATCATTCTTTTCATCAAATTTCATCACTAATAAAAGTTGGTATAGTAAGATAAACTTATTGCAGAAGAGATTATCAAGATGGGGCTCCTAGACTCTAATTTATACAAGTTGTGCCAAATTAACATACAGATTTACTTTGGATCTGCTGTGGAAACCCCGAGTGAAGCTGAACGGACGTACTTACATTACATTTCAGTTGATTGTAGGCCTGAAACGATTGGTCGAGTAACTCGAATAATTTGATTACAAAAATGTATGAGGCAAATTCTGTGCCTCGAAGCTTCATTTAACATTGTCGTACATATGCCAGGCCTGTGTGTGGCGCTGCAACGTCCCCAGAAAAAAACAGAGGAAGACTAGAGCATAACAGCTAATGAAATTAGCAACTATAACTGCCGCTTTTCAATGTGACACACAGAGTAAAATAAAGCCTTTAAAGAGAAAGACGGTCCACGCTGATCATCTGAAATAGACTTACTGTGCATTTAAAGCGAAGCAGTGTGTTTGTCTATTTTTAAAAACCACACGGTCTGCTCTATGTGGGGAGTGACCCGGCAGCCGGCTGCTGTCTCTCTCTGTCCAGTGTGATGGGCTCTCATACTGGGCGAGTCACAGCTCCGTCCCCGGCTACACTGACAAACAGCAGAAGTCCACTCTTTCTTCTGTGTTTTGCTCAGACTTGCACTGAGTGTTAAACTTTTTATTTTGCTTTTTTTGGGCAACACACAATGCTTCACAAACATGGTAACTTAATACAATAATAATAATAAAAAAAAAAACCTGACTGCAAGACTTGCATGTTCAACCTCCAGCTGAAATGCATCTGCTGAATCGCAGAGAAAGAGGGATAAAAAAAAAAAATCACGCAGGGACCCAGTCCACCAACATTGATTACCCAGTCCACCAACATTGATTAAGAAAATAAATTAAATTAAAGAATAATCGATAGAATACTGGATTACTGAAATAATCGATATCTGCAGCCCTAGTTGATTGTTTCAGTTCCATAATCATTATTTCTCTGTCTTTCTGTACTTTAAGTGGCTGTGATCACGTGTCCTCCTTTTCCTAGTACTAAATTATAATTATTCAGCTATCCTTGCACTGCTGCACACAATATAAGGAAAAGAATAATCTTCCTGCTGTCTCCTGACAACCAAAGGAAAGGACCGTCTGTGGTGCTATTTAGAATGTTTGCTGTATGTCCCTATGTGAAGCACTAGAGAGGTGCACAGATCCAAACTATTTTTTAATCATCAAAGAAACATATTTTTCTCTACAAAGTTATGATGCTGCTTAGAGCCCCTTCACACATAGTACGAATGTGGTTGAATTGTGCATGAATTGCGCATGAAGCAGGAATCGTATGCAACACGTGTAAAATCGTAGCTTCCTCTTATGCTTCGTACACTATTGCGACAACTATTTCCACACACCAGCAGCTGAAAGACAGTGTGCGCTGTGAGAGCCGATTCGATCCCTCTCACGGCAGGTCTCAGCCAAATTCCAGGTGAGACACACCAACATCTACACCATTCACTTGGCACTTGTGTGGCCATTCGTGCCGTTAGCATGAAAACGGTCAGCAGACGATCACTGTCGAGCTGGATGTAAAATATGTCTAAGTGCCCACAATGTGGTCTGCATGTGTATCGCATGTGCGCGCGTGTCACCCCCCCCTCCCTGAGCACATGTGCCTTGCGTGTAGTTCGTGCACTCCCCCCGCTCCCCCAACACGTGGTGTGCCGGGGGTGGGGGGGCACACTTGCATAAAATGCTGATATATATGCTGCACAGACATGATCACATGTGGGTCGGACAGACAGGTCAAAGCACACACAGTACAGCGAAGTGCCTGTCAGCTGCTGACCAAAGACTCACTGACAGCTCACATAACACAGAAACAGATTGACCTATTGGTTGTGTGCACTGAACTGACAGGTTGTGTGTCCGCTGACAGGTGCAGTTGTGGAGATCTCTGGTTCTGGGCGTCCAAGCTGGAGAACACATACTGTTTGGACGGACATGAACTAATAACTGCCCACCGTGACATACGTGTGTCTGCTTGCTGTCCTCACTTGGACATACATAAATACATATATTGCTCTTGCAATGAGCTGCAGCGAGTGCACGCTGCACACATTGACAGGCTACCCCAGGTGAAATCGACCGTCAGATCATAACACCGCAGCGGGCGATCTGAATGTTATGTCACCTACGTGAGCTCTCTTCCGCATGACGCAGTGTCTGTCCTGCGACGCGCCGTCCACAAGACGTGTGTTGGTCAGGACACGCGTGCGGGGTGGCTGGACACACCGCCAGCAGATGTAGACGTGATAAGTGCCCTGCTTCTCATTCATGTAATTTCATGACTGTACGTCTGAGGAACACTTGTACTTGTATTGCCCGCTTGATAAGAGGGATTCAATGAAATGCAGTGTTTTTATATGGTGTGTGGATTTTTTTTAAAAATACATCCTTGGCCTTCTTGATATCAGGCATTTTTCCGCACCTTTTACAGGACAGTGATGGTAGCACAGTGGTAAAGTTTCTGGCTGGCAATCAGAGATTTTGTACATTGCAGGTTTGAATCCCGAGGGTGGCATGTATTTTTTATTTATTTTGTTTCACAGCAACTGCGCGATTAGTGCAGCAGATAACTGAAACAATCCTTCACATGTTATGCAAGCATCAGACTTGGCATGAATGTTCTACATAAATCAGTGTTTGGGGAAAAAGTGCTGGCCATGTGAAAGGGGCACAGTAAATTTATCTAAGTAAAAAATATAAGTTAAGACAATATTTAATTAATATGAAATTTAATTAAACCTCAAAAAGTTGCACTAACTGCGTATTTGGATTCGTAGGACGTCATTAATATTAATATTAGTCTGTCTTTGATCTGAAAGTCATACATTCCCAATACGATTGATCAAACCTTTTTCCACTGAACACAGTAAAACCACTGGCATAAATAATAGTTACACTTTTATTTACATATATACAGGAATAAACATAGGTGGCTGGAATTTTGTGAATATGAATAATGATTCATCTCTTTATTATGGAGACAGTCTGTTAATTATGAGTTGTTCAAAGATAAAGCAGTGAAAAGACAAAAAGTGTAAGAATTTTAAAGGAATAAATCTGATTGGAATTTAATGATGATTTTGGGTTCACAAATTATTATTATTTTTATGAAAATTGCCAAACAAATGTATAGCCAATTTGTATAATTTCACAACAAAGCCCTTCCGATCAGTTGGTGTCACTTATCTTAAGTCTGTTGGATTTGATGTGGTTCTGGTCGAATTCTTGATGGGCCTTTGCAGCCTTCATTTGCCTCCATCTGGGTTGAACTCAAATGATCTCCCAGATGACTACAGACAGCATTTCCGGCTCATTTTGCCGGCAGGGCCGAATATGATTGTTCGACGGTTCCGTTGAAGCTGGTAGTTACCCCATAGATGACGGCTTAGGTGTTTGTTCACAAAAATGCTCTGGTGGTTTCAAAACATGTGGAAGATGGATTTAAATGTTTGTATAAATTTAGAAAAAGGTTCAAGGCTTCATAATGAGAGTTGTAAAATTAAAGAAAGGAAACAAAACACCTTTGGCAAATTCACGTTAATCTGAAAAACGCGGCTAGGAAGTTGTCTTTGAAATGTAGAAAAATTGAGTCAAGCCTTAAAGTGATCAAAAGTGGTACATTAATAACAAATTGTATGAAACAATGAAACAAAAGGACAATGGAACAAAACAACAAATGAACAAAAACCCATTTAGGTCTATAATTTCTGACCAATAGAAAACTATGGAAAAAGACAAATTCTCTTTTCTTATATTCTTCTCTAACTAAATATAAGATTACTAAGTTTCCCAAATGCATCCTAAGAACAAGAGAGCAATTTATGGAAGCAATTTCACCATGACATACATCAACAATAGTAAAAGACTTCATCTTAAAGAAGCATGTTAACAGATTACATTGGAATATAAGTTTGTCTTTTGATTAATTATACAAACAGGAAAGCACATTACAGATTTCTTCTTTGGATAAAAAGGTTATTTGTACATTAAAGTGTGTCTGTGTTCTTCCCAGTAGGTGGTACTGTGGTCCTGTCAGTGTTGGTCACTTTTATAACCCTTAATCCGTTGCATCTGGATGAATGCAATTGTGGGTTTATTGATCTGTTATCGATAGGGAGAGTGCCGTTCTGGCCTGGAACATTTCTGACTGAGACAGGTTAATGCTAAACTGTCCGATGAATCAGACTGAACTGGGTTTAACCCATCATGGCTTTGAAAGAACTTTTTGAAGTGTAAAAGGTGTTGTTGAAGACTAATCACTCGTGTGAGACGGTGGGGAAGAAAAAAGAGCTCCACAGGAAGCTCCCTGTGGAGTGGTAACACCAGGTCAAGTGACAGCAGTCGGCCTTAAGCCCCTTTCACACCGGGCCCACTTCAAGTTGCGTTGTGCGGCGTCATGACGACGCCACGTGGAAGCAACCCAGTGCCGAGGTGATGTAGCTCAACGCCACAACAGCGCAAGGGACGCAAAGGACAAAGCGAATCGGACGCCAAAAATTAAACATGTTTAATTTTTTTTTTGCGGCCCATCTCCAGTCCACTCACGGACGATTTGTTTGCGCGCCCACATGTGAACAATTAAAAGAAAGAAAGAAAAAAAAAAACTGTCTGGCTGCTGCAGTTCCTCATTCTTCCCTCAAATTCTCTCATCATTCTGTTAAATAAAGGACAAAAAAGAAATAAGTCCTGCTCACAGACTGATTGCCAGAGACGGGACCTGTCCACATCAAGTACAACTCCAGACATCTCTACATTTTGTTGTTCATGTGCGCACGGTCAGAGGAAGAAAGATAAACTATAAAAGAACTCACAGCATCAACCTGCAGCTCAGCACAAGAACAAATATAAACTAGAAGAGAAATCAGAGTGCACAGTCTGTCTGCTGCCAAATTGTGCACTCTGATTCCTCTGTGCAGAGAACCTGCAGGCTGTGTCCTCACCTCCTCTCTGCACCCCTGCTGCGCGCACCTGACATAAACATTCCTGTGTTGTCATGATGCCACAGGAAGCAACTCAAAGCAGGCCCGTGTGAAAGGGGCTTTCGGAAAGTTGGGGAAGACAATTCTTTGAAAAGGGAGAAAATTCATGTATTTTTGATTGTTTGTGAAGATGAGTCTAGCCAGATTCATCACATCTGGTTGGAATTTATTGTTGAATTTTGGGTTCACAAGTTACTGTTATTTTTAAGAAAATTAAACAAAGAAAGCCACTTTGCATCACTGACAGCAAAGAACATCAAACAGTCGAAGGTTCACTTAACTGGGTCCTTTGGATTTGGTGTAGTGCTGGCCTTGTTTCACTTGTGTTGGGTTAACCCAGTGAGTTTCCCAGATGACTACAAGCATACAGACTGCTTAGTTGGTTTCACAGCGGGACCAAACATGATGGTTCAGCGGTTCCATGTAAGTTGGGTTCACCGAGTGACAGGATGAAGCTTTCACTGTTTGCTGTCAAAAGTGCTCTGGCAGCTTCCAAAACTTGTGGAAAATCAGGTAGAATTCTTTGCAAAAAGTCAGAAAAAGTTCAAGGCTTTGCAAAGAAAGTTTTGACGAAAAAAAATTTGAATAGAAATCAAAGAATCTGTATTTTTTATTTATTTATTTATTTATTTTTTACAGTAGGAGGTCTGTTAGAAAAGTATCCGACCTTTTTTTTTTTTTTTTTTTTTTGGCAAAAACCTGATGGATTTGAATCACGTGTGCTTGCATGAGCCAACCTTGAACCTTCGTGTGCATGCGTGAATTTTTTCACGCCTGTCAATTGCGTCATTTGCTGGCAAGCAGCCTTTGTGTGAGGTCGTGTGTAGTGCTCTCGATGGATTTTCATTGCAAGGAAAATGACGGAACGACTGGAGCAGCGCTACTGCATCAAATTTTGCCAGAAACTGGGCGACAGCCAGGTGGACACCATTCGGAAGATTCATACGGCTTTCAGTGACGATCCTATGGGCATCACACAGACTAAGGAGTGGTACAACCGGTTTAAAGACAGCCACACAATGGTGGAGAGCGAGCCACGCTCCGGTCGGCCATCAACATGCTGAAATGACCAGGTAATTTCCAAAGTGAACGCTGTGGTGATGCGGGACCATCATGTGACTATCCGAGAAATTGCGGAAGAGGTGGACATCAGCACTTTTTCGGCGCATTCCATTGTGACAGAAGATTTGGCCATGAAAAGAGTGGCTGCGAAATTTGTGCCGAAGCTGCTGACAGCGGAGCAAAAGCACCTTCGTTCTGAAGTCTCACAGGACATGCTGGACTCCGAAAAATGATGCTCACCTCTTCCACAATTTCTCGGATAGTCACACGACTGAAAAGCCACCGAAAGCCGTCTGAATCTTCCGAATGGTTTCCACCTGGCTATCCCCCAGTTTCTGGCAAAATTTGATGCAGTAGCGCTGCTCCATTCGTTCCGTCATTTTCCTTGCAATGAAGATCCGTCGAGAGCACTGCACACGTCCTCACACAAAGGCTGCTTGCCAGCAAATGATGCAGTCAACAGGCGTGAAAAAATTCACACATACGCACGAAGGTTCAAGGTTGGCTCATGCAAGCACACGTGATTCAAATCCATCAGGTTTTTGCAAAAAAAAAAAAAAAAAGGTCTGATACTTTTCTAACAGACCTCGTAAGTACAACGAATTTATGCGAAATGGTTGGAACATATATTGCACAAGATGTTTGACAATATCGCACATAACTAGATAACTTATTTAAACTCTATTTATGTATTCATCCCGCAGAAGAGGGCAGACTTATACGGTCTGATTGTCACAGGTAGGAATGACATTCTGTGGTGCACCTCAGTGGCCTCAATCTATGACTGAAGGTGCTTTGACAGGAACTCAGTGTGGCAGGCAGGGGGTGGGAGGTGTTGTCCAGGATGCTGAGCAGTTTCCTCAACATCCTCCTCTCTGACACCTCCACCACAGACTTCAGCTCAACCCCCAAGACAGAGCCAGCTCTCCTGATGAGCTTGTTGAGTCTGTTCTTATCAGCTGCCTTCAGCCTGCTGCGCCAACACACTAAAGTGAAGATGTAGAAGATGTCGCTGGAGACCACCGAGTGATTAAAAAAAAAATCTGCATCATATTTCTGCAGACATTGAAAGATCTGATCCTCCTGAGGAAGTACAGTCAACTCTGACCTTTCTTCTTATTTTTGAGCAGTCCAGCTTGTTGTCTATGTGGACACCCAGGTACTTGTGGTAGCCCACAATGTCCACCTCTTCTCCATTGATGGTAACTGGATTCAGATGATTGTCAGAGGGGTAAAACATCGATGGTGATGTTTGATGACGGCTTTTAAAAGAATCTTTGTTATAAGTCAAGTCATAAAGAAAAAATATTTAGAAAATGCAAATGTTTTTAGTTTTGTCTGAGTTATTGACTTCCACTCTTTGTGTGAGGAATTTGTAGCCACGTTTTACTTCCAGGTCATACATCTAGTAATAAGTATGAGTGTTTCCAGGCCAACAAATGCAAGCTGTGCTGTAGAAGTTTAAATGTGCTTAAATGGCTGCTTTCTTTGTGTGGGCTGTCATCGTGATAGTTTTTCATATTTGGTTGTTATTGTTTTTTACTGTATATGTACTTTGTGTGTGTCTCTTGTCATAAGTTTGTCAGTTTTTTTATTTTAAGTTTCATAAGTGCATATTTCCTGTTTTCTTGTGAGAAATGTCATTAAAATACATGAAAAGCCTTTTGTTGAAATGTCAGAATCGTTCAAACAGTTGTGCTTCCTGTGTGATTCAATCTCTTTCATGGCCTCTCTGTTGATTACATGGCCTCATTTTACTCCTACACAGGACTGAATGTAACAAATGGAGGCAGACCTCTTCCTGATAATAAATTCCAAACAACTCTCATTACTGATGAATCTTCAGGGTTGTGTAAGCCTTTTTCACTCTCGTCTTCTCTTGGTCTTAAATGTGTTGCTGTATTCCTCTTCTGGTTACATCAGCAGCGGAATCGATTCCAGTGAAACCAGATGAAAGTGACATGATTTCACACTGAACTGACAGATAATCTGAACAGTTTTTTGTCTGTGTTTGAACCATCATTCCTGATGTTTTTTGATCGACTTTGAGCTTGAATTTCACACTTCTGCTTATTGAAAGTACTTGAATTTTTTGTGCTTTTTTATAGGTCAGTAGATAGTATAGATCATTGTTCAGTGCTTTCTGGATCCTGTCTTTACCTTTGCAACAGTTATTTTATTCATGACGAAGTCTTGGCGATTCAGGACTAAAACTTTCTTGTATGTACAACAACATGAATACATCCACATTTAGGGAGCTCTCCTGACGACGCACAATCCACAATCTGAAAAGGCTGGGATGATATCAATAAATTACTTTGATTTCTGTTATTTTGTCCCATTCTTCCTGCAAACACATTTACAGTAGTGTTCAGAATAATAGTAGTGCTATGTGATTAAAAAGATTAATCCAGGTTTTGAGTATATTTCTTATTGTTACATGGGAAACAAGGTACCAGTAGATTCAGTAGATTCTCACAAATCCAACAGGACCAAGCATTCATGATATGCACACTCTTAAGGCTATGAAATTGGGCTATTAGTAAAAAAAAAAAAAAAAAAGGTAGAAAAGGGGGTGTTCACAATAATAGTAGCATCTGCTGTTGACACTACAAACTCAAAACAGTTATGTTCATACTGCTTTTTTAGCAATCCTGTGAATCACTAAACTAGTATTTAGTTGTATAACCACAGTTTTTCATGATTTCTACACATCTGCGAGGCATTAATTTTGTTGGTTTGGAACCAAGACTTTGCTTGTTTACTAGTGTGCTTGGGGTCATTGTCTTGTTGAAACACTCATTTCAAGGGCATGTCCTCTTTAGCATAAGGCAACATGACCTCTTCAAGTATTTTGACATATCCAAACTGATCCATGATACCTGGTATGCAATATATAGGCCCAACACCATAATAGGAGAAACATGCCCATATCATGATGCTTGCACCACCATGGTCACTGTCTTCACTGTGAACTGTGGCTTGAATTCAGAGTTTGGGGGTCGTCTCACAAACTGTCTGCCGCCCTTGGACCCAAAAAGAACAATTTTACTCTCATCAGTTCACAAAATATTCCTCTGTTTCTCTTTAGGCCAGTTGATGTGTTCTTTGGCAAATTGTAACCTCTTCTGCACGTCTTTCATTTAACAGAGGACTTTGCGGGGGATTCTTGCAAATAAATTAGCATCACACAGGCGTCTTCTAACCATCACAGCACTTACAGGTAACTGCAGACTGTCTTTGATCATCCTGGAGCTGATCAATGGGTGATCCTTTGCCATTCTGGTTATTCTTCTATCCATTTTGATGGTTGTTTTCCATTTTCTTCCACGTGTCTCTCGTTTTAAAGCGTTGGAGATCATTGTAGATGAACAGCCTATAATTTTTTGCACCTGCGTATAAGTTTTCCCCTCTCCAATCAACTTTTTAATCAAACTACGCTGTTCTTCTGAACAATGTCTTGAACGTTCCATTTTCCTCAGGCTTTCAAAGAGAAAAGCATGTTCAACAGGTGCTGGCTTCATCCTTAAATAGGTGACACCTGATTCACACTTGTTTGTTCCACAAAATTGACAAACTCACTGACTGAATGCCACACTACTATTATTGTGAACACCCCCTCCTTTTTTTTTTTTACTAATAGCCCAATTTCATAGCCTTAAGAGTGTGCATATCATGAATGCTTGGTCTTGATGGATTTGTGAGAATCTATTGAATCTACTGGTACCTTGTTTCCCATGTAACAATAAGAAATATACTCAAAACCTGGATTAATCTTTTTAGTCACATAGCACTACTATTATTCTTAACACTACTGTAAGGCTGGCGTGCCCAACCAGTCCATCACAGTCTACCAGTTGATCACAAAAATAAATAAATAAATCACGCACTTTCTATCTGCACATGCACAGGGTCGAAATGGTCTGAGAAGCCAGACTAGAGTGAGTGGATTGGAGTACAATGGTGGAGGCTAAAAAAGTCCACACTTATCATTTTATGTGGGAGGAGGATTTTTTTTTTTTTTGAATGCCAAGTCCATCTGTCTTATCTGCAATGCAAATGTGGCTTTACCAAAGAAAGGGAATTTGTGGCATTTCAGTGGCAACAGTGGCATTTCATGTCGATCTGCAAGAGCTATGATGCAAACTTCCCGGCTAAATCATCTCTGCGCGCCCGAAAAGTCCAGGAATTGAAAAAGCCGGCTAGCAGCACAATACTAGTAGTTCGTAAATATGGAAGGCGTGATGGATGTGACTAACAAGATTGTGTGTTCTGTTTGGGCCAGGAGTCTGCAGAGGCGATTATTTGGTGTGCAGATGGAGGAGACAGGTGCAGAACACACAGATGCTGCCGCACACAGACATTTGGTTGCTCAGCAGAGGTAAATTTCTGGAATGGTTTTCTGAATTGCTGCCTGAAACTAAAGAATTTCTGAAACATTGAAACCGTGTTGAATACGCACTGCTAGAAGACAGTGAGTAGCTGTTGGATTTAGCCTTTCTTACTGTGATTCGCCCTGATTTGTACTTATTCGTACTATGTGTGAAGGAGCCTTTACTGGTTATAGGTCAGTACTCCAGGTAGGCCAGTTTAGTATACATATCTTCTTCCACAGCCATGCTTTTGTAATGTGTGCAGAATGTGGTTTTACATTGTCTACTTAAAAAATGCATGGACTTTCCTGGGAAATATGTTGATGGGCTTCAGGCCAGTTGTAACAGATTAAGCATGATTAGAGATCCCAAAACAGATTAATTAAGTGGTGACAGAGTTCTTTAGTTGTGGTCCAGGTACAGGCCAGGATAAAAGAACAAAACAAAACAGTAGTAGTAATAATGATGGAGCTGAACAAAACCTGAAGTACAGAAGGAAGAAGAGAACATCTTTGCTTTTTAAAATGTCAGGAAAGTGCCTCCAAAAACTCCACCAAGAGGTCAAAGCTGCGGCGTGGACCTTTATCTGGTTAAATGTCCTGAGGGTCCAGCTCACCTATCATCTCTAAAAACTCACACCTGCTGCTCTTTTATATTTCAAGGTTAAATGAATGAATCATTAAACCTGTCCATGAAGTCAAAGCTCAGTCAATAAGACACTTGCACAGGTAGAAGCCCCATCCCTATTGTGCATCATTTCAAAGCATTCGCAATCACTAGAATAGGCAAATTAATATTTTTTTGTTTATGTCACATTGAGAAATCCTAATTAACAGACACACTGCAGTCATTGTTACATCATTTCCTGTTGTGTACATAATAAATATTTATATTTACTTACTGTGTCTTTTTTCCTGGGTGAATTGCAGATATGAACAAATGTGAATCTGCCAGACTTAAAAATGTACACATTACTTTTCATGCTATTTTATTTGTCTATAAATAAATGTCCAAGGTTCATTATCATGTTAATCAAGAAATCATCTCTTCTGAACAGACAAGTTATGGTTTTAATTTACAGATGAACATCAAAGTTTTTTTTTTTTTCTTAAAGCTATTTTAATTACAAGTTTTCCAGCGTAAGAAATATTTTTTTTAAAACTTCAAAATGTAATCAGAAATTATTCTTGACGTAAAAAAATCCAAAACATTTGTAAGGATTTTCTTTAGAAAATTGCTGTGTATAAATGAACAGTTTTGATGTTCCTCTGACACACATTTCTGCACTCTGTCATCTTCCATGTTTGGCCTGATACCTCATTTCTGTTGGAGGCACGAAGCTATGTCACAGCGCACAGTAGTGAAAGCTGGATTGAGTTGAACTTTGACTATGTTGAATTTGGCGTCAAGCAGCGGTGAGTGCTCCCGGCACTCATTGAAAATACTGGGTTTTAGAGCAATGCGCGCCACATTTGCGCGTCCAGTATGAAAGACCGTTTACACAGCCAGAGACCAAGGCAGCATATGAAGATCTGGAGTTGGTCACATAGCACTCCCTGTCTGATCAAATTGTTTTGAACGTGTCTATGCTTAGGATGGGTTAAATGCAGAGACATAATTTCCTTAAGGGGATTAATAAAGTATGAATTATTCTTGTTATTATTATTGATTTTGATCACTAATCTTAACTTGAACACCGGCCTTAATCCCAGTTCTTGAACTTTGATACAGATTGCTATACTTTGATCCTAATAATTAACCTTTGGTCCTGATTTCTTTCCTTTGATGTTCACAATGATTTAATGGTGCTTATAATGATTGGCTTTTGATCCTGAATACAGGATCAATGTAATAAAGATTAAAGCATAGCAAACAGGATCAAAGGTTCAGCCACCAAGTTTTAATGGATTCTTCCTAATGGGCCTTTCACACAGGACGTGTCGGAAGCGTCAGGGGCGTCACGAATCGGTCTAAAAAGCATTGTTTTCAATGAGATGCGTTGCTTTTTAGAGGCGTCAGAAGCGTCGCGTCAAAAGCTGAGCTAAAGCGATGCTTCTGACGGGAGCGCACATTGCCGCTTGTCGACAGGCTGATGCGGTCAAAGTTCAACCCAATCCAACTATTGCCGCTCTGAGCTGTGACGTAGCTTCGTGCTGTACAGTAAGAACGACGCGTCGGGTGAAAACACGGAAGACTAGTGGCAGAAACCACTGAACTCTACAAAACAGATCGGTGCAGATACCACTGATCTCTACAAAACAGAAACGTGTCACAGGACTGCTCATTTATAGAGCAGTATTCTGAAGAAAAATTCTTGCAAATGTTTTTTTACCTCAAAATTTCTGATTAAAAAAAAAGAGTTTAAAACACTTGTAATTAAAATAGCTAAATAAATAGGTTTTTGAGAAACCTTTCTTCATCTGTAAAGTAAAACCACCTGTAACCTTGGACATTTATTTTTAGACAAATAAAATAACATGTAAATTTGTACATTTTTTAAAGTCTGGTAGATTATTCATACTTCATTTCAACCAGAAAAACAGACACTGTAAATAAATACAAATGTTTATTATAAATGCAACGGGAGATAATTTAAGAATGACTGCAGTATGATGGTAAATTAGGATTTCTGTGACATAAACCTCATGATTTTTTTTTTTTTTTAATTGTCATTTCAACTTGTAATTACATCAAAATTTGTGATTGCCTTTAATGTTGTGATCAGGACAGTCACTTCTAAAATATGAATTTAACTAGTGATTGCGAATGTTTTAAAATTGTGCACAATAAGGGGAGCGTTTTGACCTGTGCAAATGTCTTTTGACTTTGATTTCGTGGACATTTTTAATGATACATTAATTTATTGTTAAAATCTAAAATGAAAGCTTTTTAAAAAATAATAAAATAGTTGCTGTTTTTATTTAGAAGCAGGTGATGTTATGCTGGATTCTCAGGACCAGATGAAGGTCTCTTCTGCAGCTTTAACCTCTGGTGTTGTTCAAGACACTTTTCTTCCAATTTTGAAGAACAGATGTTTTCTTCCAACTGGACGTCATGGTGTTCAGCTCATCAATAAAAGTTTTTGAAGAGCATCTGTATTTAGGTTGTCTGCACAGCAAATGTTCCTGATTGGGACAAAGAAAAAAAATTCTTAAAATATAAAGAAACATTAGTTATATATATATATATATATATATATATATAGCTTTATTTGGTAAAAATAAAAAAGGCTGAACCATTTACAAATTAAAGCCTTCACTCAGATCAACTGTGTTAAAAGGCTAAGCTAACGTTAGCCGATCATTAAACCTTCACAGCAATTCAGTAAACGTCACGTTTTATTTTTATATTATTCTCACCTCAATAAAGCTGCAGAACTAAACTTCGTTGGTCAAACTGGGAGTTCGCATATATCCAAAAAGTGGGAGATTTCGGACTGAGTGGGTCTGCTCCATCACCCCAGCTGCCTGCCTCGCTCTCCCCAAGAATGATGCCCAAACCCCGGCTTCTCCTTGCGGGTCGTCCCGCTGTCCAGGTTTGACCGCTATCCCATCAAGATATCCATTCTCCCTCGGTTGGTGTCACTCTGAAAAGTAGCTTAATAAAAGCTTCTCCCAGCCGGGTGATAGGAGAATCGTTCTACTGCTGTTTTTTAAAGCTTTTTTTGTGGTTCTACATATGCAAATGCAAGATGGCGATCGCTTCGACTTTTTTCGGGTTGTGAAAACAGCCAGAGTGTGATGTAGCCGCAATCTCTGCCCCCTTGCCGCTTCCAAAGCGAAGCATCTGACGTCACGATGCGTTGGGAAGGTTTGACGCATCGGGCTGACGCTTCCAGTGTGAAAGGCCCATTAGAACTATGTCCCACACCTCCACCAGATGTCACTTCATTAATTTTTGTGTAATCCTGATCCTCCACCAACAGACCTCGGTGGTCACATATCCTACTGGTTGATGGGGTGAATTTTTGGTGTAATGATGTCAGTATAAAAATCTGAGTGTAGATTTTGTCTTCTCGTTAACAGTGTATTTCTCTGTGCCAGTCTGCCGTCAGTGACAGGTGATGCAATAGAGAATCATTGTTCTGTGCTGCACCGTCTCACAGCCAGTGAAGCCTGTAATGCCTTCAGAAGCTTGTCTTTTAGTTTCTGTCAGTAGTCTCTGTCACGCACTGTAACTCTGGTTTTGAAGACAGCCTGCTCTAATCAGCTTTAACAGAATGTGCCACATTCTCCAGATTGAACACAGCTCCAGGGAACATTCAGTGACTTGGAAATGTTCTTTTAACCACCTTTGGATTGGTCTCAAGCTAACTATCTGTAAAAATAGTCAGCTATGGTCTGTTAAAGTGGCTAAGTATTTATACAATCTATTCTTTTGTGTTGTACTTTTTTTTTATTTCATTCACATCTTGTTGTAGAGATGTGGTCTCTTTGTCTCTCTTGTACGCTTTGTTCTTCTGTCTCTCTCACTCTCTCACACAGGCCTTGAAGCCTTTTCTTAAGTAAATCCAAGCAAAATTACCAGGAAGTGGCGTGTGTGTGTGTGTGTGTGTGTGTGTGAGACAGCGAGCGAGAGAGAAAACATGGATTGTTGTTTGAGCAAAACAGCTGACAATCCAACACACACACTGACCAGCACCAATCAGTTATAACGCAAGCCTGCAGACTGTTTATCCTTCATGGTACATGGTTGTCCATCCCTGAATGAAATCCCTATTTTTAAATAATAGAGCAAGTGTCTGTATCAGAGCTGACTCTGACATTCATGAGTGTATCGAGATATACAACCCCTGGCAATAATTATGGAATCACTGGCCTCGGAGGATGTTCATTCAGTTGTTTAATTTTGTAGAAAAAAAGCAGATCACACACATGACACAAAACTAAAGTCATTTCAAATGGCAACTTTCTGGCTTTAAGAAACACTATAAGAAATCAGGAAAAATAATTGTGGCAGTCAGTAACGGTTACTTTTTTAGACCAAGCAGAGGGAAAAAAATATGGAATCACTCAATTCTGAGGAATAAATTATGGAATCACCCTGTAAATTTTCATCCCCAAAACTAACACCTGCATCAAATCAGATCTGCTCGTTAGTCTGCATCTAAAAAGGAGTGATCACACCTTGGAGAGCTGTTGCACCAAGTGGACTGACATGAATCATGGCTCCAACACGAGACATGTCAATTGAAACAAAGGAGAGGATGATCAAACTCTTAAAAGAGGGTAAATCATCACACAATGTTGCAAAAGATGTTGGTTGTTCACAGTCAGCTGTGTCTAAACTCTGGACCAAATGCAAACATGGGAAGGTTGTTAAAGGCAAACATACTGGTAGACCAAGGAAGACATCAAAGCGTCAAGACAGAAAACTTAAGGCAGTATGTCTCAAAAATCGAAAATGCACAACAAAACAAATGAGGAACAAATGGGAGGAAACTGGAGTCAACGTCTGTGACTGAACTGTAAGAAACCGCCTAAAGGAAATGGGATTTACATACAGAAAAGCTAAACGAAAGCCATCATTAACACCTAAACAGAAAAAACAAGGTTACAATGGGCTAAGGAAAAGCAGTCGTGGACTGTGGATGACTGGATGAAAGTCATATTCAGTGATGAATCTCGAATCTGCATTGGGCAAGGTGATGATGCTGGAACGTTTGTTTGGTGCAATTCCAATGAGATTTATAAAGATGACTGCCTGAAGAAAACATGTAAATTTCCACAGTCATTGATGATATGGGGCTGCATGTCAGGTAAAGGCACTGGGGAGATGGCTGTCATTACATCATCAATAAATGCACAAGTTTATGTTGATATTTTGGACACTTTTCTTATCCCATCAGTTGAAAGGATGTTTGGGGATGATGAAATCATTTTTCAACATGATAATGCATCTTGCCATAGAGCAAAAACTGTAAAACATTCCTTGCAAAAAAGACACATAGGGTCAATGTCATGGCCTGCAAATAGTCCGGATCTTAATCCAATTGAAAATCTTTGGTGGAAGTTGAAGAAAATGGTCCATGACAAGGCTCCAACCTGCAAAGCTGATCTGGCAACAGCAATCAGAGAAAGTTGGAGCCAGATTGATGAAGAGTACTGTTTGTCACTCATTAAGTCCATGCCTCAGAGACTGCAAGCTGTTATAAAAGCCAGAGGTGGTGCAACAAAATACTAGTGATGTGTTGGAGCGTTCTTTTGTTTTTCATGGTTCCATAATTTTTTCCTCAGAATTGAGCAGAGGTGTCAAGTAACGAAGTACAAATACTTCGTTACTGTACTTAAGTACACTTTTTATGTATCTATACTTTACTCCTTTACTTATTTTTCTGCCTACTTCTGACTTCTACTTATTACATTTTCACACAAGTATCTGTACTTTCTATTCCTTACATTTTTTAAAACAAAGCCTCGTTACTCTTGGCTTCAGTTTAATGTTTTTATATATATATATATTTCACGTCATGTGCGCCTGTAATCAACTTTTCTGCAGCATGGCTTTGCTTTGAACCTTGAACCAATCCAAGCAGTGGTTCGCAGATTGAAGCAATGCTTCGACCTATTGCTTCGTTTATTCCTTCTTTCTTTCGCTTAATTTTCCCCCGCTAAAACCCTAAAGAGCATACGTCTGTGAGTATTATTTACCTTTTCTATGTTAAACCGACCTGTTATGGTCTTCTGAAACAGTTGATAGATGTATTTTATAACTTCAAAACGGGAGCGACGCTAACGCGTTAGCATTAAGCAATTGCAGCTCTCATAACTTTCGGGTGCATTTGTTTTCAAATTGTAATATTTCTTAAATTTATTTTTGTTTATATATTAATAATCTAATGATTATTATATACAATTTTAGAGAAAGAGGCAAAAAGAACCTGAATAGAAACACAACAGAAAATATAAAAGCAACTAACAATGATCATACATAAATAAATACATACATACATACAGAAATAAATGTTTCCTGTGAACACCTAGTGACTTTTACACCTCCACTTCATCCCTGTCTTATTTAATGACAATTTGTTTCGGTCAAACCATATTTTCAATGTGTTAATTTCTTCAGTGATTTCCTCCAGAACTATCTGCCAAACTAGAAAACTGCTGTGTCCTTGTAAGAGCAGAATACTACTGGAATGAATTTGAATAAGGAAAGTTTTTTTTTTTGTTTGTTTGTTTCTTCACTAAATGGATGCTGCACTCACTGCAGTTTGTCTGGAATAGTCCCAGATTGCATTTCAGAGCTTCTAGAATTGAAACATTTTCGTGCAGGTGGTGTTGGGGGGTAATTTTGGGTTTTGGGTCTTGGGCCACATGTAGAACGAATCAGTTTTTAAATTAAGCTTTCAATTCATATAGTGGCATCTACCTTTTTTTTTTTTTTTTTTTAAAGGTTACTTTATACTTTTATACTTTAAGTAGGTTTTGGAGCACATACTTTTTCACTTTTACTTGAGTAAAGAGGTCAAGTTGATACTTCAACTTTTACCAGAGTGTTTTTAAACTGCAGTATCTGTACTTCTACTTAAGTAACAAAAGTGTGTACTTTTGACACCTCTGGAATTGAGTGATTCCATATTTTTTTCCCTCTGCTTGGTCTAAAAAGTAACCGTTACTGACTGCCACAATTTTTTTTCCTGATTTCTTATAGTGTTTCTTAAAGCCAGAAAGTTGCCATTTGAAATGACTTTAGTTTTGTATCATGTCTGTGATCTGCTTTTTTTTCTACAAAATTAAACAACTGAATGAACATCCTCCAAGGCCGGTGATTCCATAAATTTTGCCAGGGGTTGTAAGTATTTAACTGAAAGAGAGAGCCAGTATATCTGAGAGAAGTATGAAGTCAGTTAATTAGGCACAGGGAACACATTACATCGTCAGTGTTTTCCTTTTTGGAACAAATCAGACAGATTTACACACACCTGCCTGGTTTCTGAACATTGGCAACTAAACATCTAATAAGGCATTCCTCATCCGTCTCACCACAAAATGACAACAGGGCTGTCATCAAAGAGCTGATAGTTAACACGTGTGCAGTCATGGTTTGTCAGGTGATGTTACCAGGGCCGGGTTTCATAAAGCAATCTAATCTTTCAGTCTAGTAAACTTTCTTAGTCGACTACAGTTAGTCACCGAACATTATCTGTGTAATCACCATTTCACATTGATGGCTAAACTTGTATATTAACTGTCTTACCTTAGTCGACTATTTTTACAGGCATAACGGCCTCGCGTGTGCCATTGCTGAGAGACAGCTCCATGCTCAACAGTTTTGTTTACTTCTGGGTTTGTCGTTGTCATGAACTATCCAGCCTTTGTTTTGTTAACTGGCTTTATTAACATTTATGGACCCATAGGAACTGCAGAACGACATGCTTAACACTTAGCCTAACAGTTTCACTCTTGAGTTTCTTCTTCTACACTTTCGGCAACCTTTTTGTGCACACAACGCTGCTCAGCATAACAGCAACGCCCAGTGGCTGGCGTGAGAACTGTAACAAACACATCATGACAGTTGTCTGCTGCAACCACAGCCAAAAGCAGAGGAAGTTCTCCTACTGAAGGAATACGAGCGATGTAGGGGAGCTTTTGAGTGTTCAGTCAAGTGGTGGTACATGGTAGCTGCCATTTTTTGAGGTAAAACATTGATGTTTTTTTTTTTTTTTTTTTTGAACAATATTTTTATTATTCTGCAACAACATACAATAAGTATTACATTTACACGTTATTTTTCAAAATCATACCCGGTCCCTCCCACCCCGCTCTCTCCAGTCAACATATACTCAACAAAAATATAAATGCAACACTTTTGGTTTTGCTCCTATTTTGTATGAGATGAACTCAAAGATCTAAAACTTTTTCCACATACACAATATCACCATTTCCCTCAAATATTGTTCACAAACCAGTCTAAATCTGTGATAGTGAGCACTTCTCCTTTGCTGAGATAATCCATCCCACCTCACAGGTGTGCCATATCAAGATGCTGATTAGACACCATGATTAGTGCACAGGTGTGCCTTAGACTGTCCACAATAAAAAGCCACTCTGAAAGGTGCAGTTTTGTTTTATTGAGGGGGGATACCAGTCAGTATCTGGTGTGACCACCATTTGCCTCATGCAGTGCAACACATCTCCTTGGCATCATCTGTGAAGAGAACACCTCTCCAACGTGCCAAACGCCAGTGAATGTGAGCATTTACCCACTCAAGTCGGTTATGGCGATGAACTGGAGTCAGGTCGAGACCCCGATGAGGACGACGAGCATGCAAATGAGCTTCCCTGAGACAGTTTCTGACAGTTTGTGCAGAAATTCTTTGGTTATGCAAACCGACTGTTTCAGCAGCTGTCCGAGTGGCTGGTCTCAGACGATCTTGGAGGTGAACATGCTGGATGTGGAGGTCCTGGGCTGGTGTGGTTACACGTGGTCTGCGGTTGTGAGGCTGGTTGGATGTACTGCCAAATTCTCTGAAACGCCTTTGGAGACGGCTTATGGTAGAGAAATGAACATTCAATACATGAGCAACAGCTCTGGTTGACATTCCTGCTGTCAGCATGCCAATTGCACGCTCCCTCAAATCTTGTGACATCTATGGCATTGTGCTGTGTGATAAAACTGCACCTTTCAGAGTGGCCTTTTATTGTGGGCAGTCTAAGGCACACCTGTGCACTAATCATGGTGTCTAATCAGCATCTTGGTATGGCACACCTGTGAGGTGGGATGGATTATCTCAGCAAAGGAGAAGTGCTCACTATCACAGATTTAGACTGGTTTGTGAACACTATTTGAGGGAAATGGTGATATTGTGTATGTGGAAAAAGTTTTAGATCTTTGAGTTCATCTCATACAAAATGGGAGCAAAACCAAAAGTGTTGCGTTTATATTTTTGTTGAGTGTATATATATATATATATATATATATATATATATATATTAGCCACACACAAATAGAGGCTGCGTGACATCTTATATACATTGATGAAAACACAAATTGTAAATAAAAAAACAAATTAAGATTTACTTCTGTAGGAATTGTCCGATATCTTCTTTTTTGATAAATTCTGCAAATGGTTTCCAAATGTCCTCATATGAATCCAGTCTGTTCTTAAGAAAATGTGTAATTTTTTGCATAGCCATACAGTCCGCCATGTACTTAATCCAAGCTCCTATAGCAGGAGGTTGAGACTTTTTCCAATTTAATGATATCAAACGTTTAGCCTGCAAGATAGCGTAATTTACCAGTTTAAGTTGATGAGGTCTCAGCTTAACATGTTTTGAATATAAATGAAATATAATCATCTTGGCATCAAAAGGGATGCGCATGCCTACAGTTTGGCTAGTTATAGTCATCACCTCCTGCCAGAAGTCCTGAATCCTTTCACATTCCCAAATACAATGCACAAATGTCCCTCTGTGTTCTGCACACTTGAAACATGTGTCAGGAATTCTACAATTGTATTTATTCAATTTCACCGGGGTTACATATGTTTGCATTATCCAATTATATTGTATTAATTTTAAATTAGTATTAAATGATTGTTTTTGAGATCTGAGACAAGTTGTTCTCCAATCATCTTCGGACATGTCGACATTCAAGTCCGTTTTCGAGGATGCAAGTTTAGAAAAAGATGTTTCATGGGAACCTGTAATAAGCCAATTATAAAACAACAAAATCAACCCTTTCTTTGTGCAACGTTTTGTAATCAACTCTTCTAAGGGATTAAGGGTTGGAATTTGGATAGATTGCTTTTAAATTGAAGCTAAAAAGTTCCGAATTTGCAAGTATTTAAAAAAATGTTTGCGTGGAACATTGTATTTCAGGATTAATTCCCCAAAAGACATAATTACTCCATCTCTAAAAAGGTCCCCAATTTTCCCAAGTCCCTTCCTAGCCCAGATACGGAAATCTGCATCCATCTTTCCTGGTTTAAATAGCGCATTTCCCCAGATAGGGCTAAATTGTGAGATATTGTTATCCATATTCATTAATTCTTTTACAGTATACCATGCATCAATCATATTTCGGATTATTGGGTTATTAGTATTAGCCTTAAGCTGTTTTGGTTTTAGAACGTCATTGGTTATTTGGTCAACTTGCAAACTTCTCTCTTCTAATATTTTTATTCTTTCTTCCAGACATTTTACATGCTTGTTTTTCTCTCTTGTCTTCGTTCTGGTGTAGTTAATAATTTGTCCCCTTAAATATGCCTTGAAGACTTCCCATGTCACAGTAGCCGCTGTTTGAGATGTGTTGTAAGTAAAGTATTTGTCAATCTGTTTTCCCACTAATTCAAGGAATTGTTTATCTTGCATCCATCTTATTTGAAATCTCCATTTGCCTTGTGTTTTAATTAATTGTGGTTCTGTAAATGTCATAGAAACAGCTGCGTGGTCGGAAATTACTATACCATTATACTGACAAGCTTTTATATAAGGGATTAACTCCACTGATACCAAAAAATAATCTATGCTAGAATACACTCTGTGTGTGCTTGACCAACATGAGTATTGTTGTTTCATAGGATTTTGGAATCTCCATACATCCATAATATTTAAATCTTTTATAAACTGGTGTAACACTTTCCTGGTTCTCTTATGTGTATTATCACTGCCAGATGACCTGTCCTTGTCTGGGTCTAGCACACAATTAAAATCACCAGCAATAATATGTTTTCCTTAGATAGCAGCGATCCTCAAAAACAAGTCATTAAAAAAGCCAGGATTATCATCATTCGGACCGTATATATTAATCAGATTAAGCCGTGATGATAGGAGAGTTCCTTGTATTATCAAGAACCTACCATTTTGATCATTTATCACTTTTTTGACTTGAAAAGGAACAGATTTATGAATCAGTCATTACTCCCCTAGAGTTGGAGGAATAAGGTGATGCGAAAATTTGACCTGGCCATCTACGTTTTATCCTAACCATTTCAGAAGCTAATGTGTGTGTTTCTTGCATAAACACAATTTTACCTTTCAAGTGCTTTATCCTAACTTGTTTTGTCTTTACCAATTTGCGTATACCTCTACAATTCCAAGAAATACAATCTATAAGGTCATCAGTCATACTCTATGCATCAATAAGCTCAATTAACGAAAGGATTTTTACAGAAACAAAAAGAATCAAATTCTCTATAACGTTATCCCAAATACATATAAAACAAAAACGAGAGAGTGGCCCTCCCCATTCCCAGGCCTGTATAAGAACATACAGGCACCCCTGAACCCCTGAAATACATCCAATGCTCATCTGGATGTAAAAAAACAAACAAACAAAAACAAATAAATAAATAAAGCAGAACTCTTCACATTCTTCTACTTTCTTGCTACAGTTGCTTGTAAACAAAGAAAAATGTAAAAAAATAAAAATCCACCTCATGATTATATTTAACACCTGTACTTTTGGCACAAATGAAATTGTCAACTATAGGCGCGTTTAAAATACAACTAAGAAAAACCTCAAAAAGAAACAAACATGTCCCACAGTAACAAAGATATGTTACAACATAACGGTGCCATCAGTGATACCGGTTACTCATCTGGTCTCTCCATCTTCTTTATGAAGTCATCCACTTCGGCAGGACTGTCAAACACATGCGTGCGCTCCTCATTGGTCAGCAGCAGCCTCGCAGGGTAGATGATCCGGTGTTTGGACAGCCCTCTCTCACGCAGCTTCTTCCTCACTCCGTCGTATTTTCTTTGCTGTTGGTATATCTCAGTTGGCAAGTCCGGAATGAATCTTATCCTATTGCCTTTGAATGTTAGCTCTTTCTGCATTCTTGCTGCGTTCATAATCTTCTCTCGATCTCTGTAGTTTAAACACTTTACGATCACGGTCCTCGGAGAGGCGACTGGGAGCTTGTTTGTTTGATCTGGTGCGACCTCTCTAGGACTGGGGGACTAATCTTCAAGATGTCCGCTATCCATTTTTCCATAAAGGAGCATAATTCTGTACCGTTTTCTTCCTTTTCTGGCAGCCCTAGTATGCAGATATTAGAACGTTGACTTCTTGCTTCCAGGTCTTCCAACTTAGTGGTCAGGCTTGAAGATTTCTTCCTTAAACTCTGCACTTCACTTTTCAGCGCTTCTATTTCGTCTTCAGCACTGGAAATTCGTGTCTCTGCCTCGGAGATATGTCCTCCGCACTGTTGGATATCAGATTGAGCGTTTTGGATTGCCGACATAACTCCGCTCATTTCTTCATGAAATTCTTTCTTAAATGTCTGGATAGCCAACATCAGATCCATTGTGGAAGGCATAACCGAGCCTGCGGCATCCACCTGTTAAGTCCTGGGCGTCTCGGACACAGGCTTCACATGAGCAGAGCCTGCTTCCTGGTCCTCTCCACCTGCAGCCACCTCCTCGTTTGGCTCGTTAATACTTTCGGTGGTAATATGCCTTGGTCTCAAATGTTTCGGCATATTTGCACTCTCTATTCGCCCGTACACAGTTTGTGCCAAAATTAAAGCTTAGTTGTGGATTCTAATCAGTATTTACAGAAAGTGCAACCAAGCACAGAAAAAACACGACTGCTCAAAGTGCCACCATTACCGGAAGTCAAAACATTGATGTTTTATCGACCAAAATAAGATTAGCCTCCTCTGTACCAGGCTAAAAACTTTAGTCGGGAAATGTGAAACTTCAGCCGACTAAGCGCTTTGTGCAATAACTAACATAAAAAAACTAGTCAACTGAGTAAACAAGATTAGACTGCTTTATGAAGCACTGGTGCGTTTGTGTTAAAGTACATGCCGCATGTTATTTAATTTGCTTGTAAGCTTGAAAGACTGTTCGCGCACGTGGTCATGATCAGTGGTTGGTGATGTACTTTATTGCTTTGCAAGTCAGCAGGTGCATTTCCGGAAAACATTTTACTCTGCATTTCTCAGCGCATGACGTCAGTCTTAGTAAACGGAGAAACAGCTCAATAGTGAAGCTCATGGCCTCGATTTGTCCTAATAAAATAAATGCATTAATGCTGTCTCCATAAAAACCTGAGTTTTGAACTGCAGACAGATGGTGCTCACTCCCAGTTGAGAAATTCCTGTCATCTGGTCATCAATTTCTCTCAAAAATTCTTGAAAGGGTAGTTGTAAAACAGCTAACTGATCATCTGCAGAGGAATGGTCTATTTGAAGAGTTTCAGTCAGGTTTTAGAATTCATCATAGTACAGAAACAGCATTAGTGAAGGTTACAAATGATCTTCTTATGGCCTCGGACAGTGGACTCATCTCTGTGCTTGTTCTGTTAGACCTCAGTGCTGCTTTTTGATACTGTTGACCATAAAATTTTATTACAGAGATCAGAGCATGCCATAGGTATTAAAGGCACTGCGCTGCGGTGGTTTGAATCATATTTGTCTAATAGATTACAATTTGTTCATGTAAATGGGGCAATTCTACGGTAACGGAATTACAATCTCAGCTAATCTGTCGTGGTTAGATGCCATATGTCCAGATTTTGCTGCTGTTGTAATTCCGTTACCATAGAATTGCCAAGGTACAGGTACTATCAAAATAAATATAAAAATAGTTAAGGTATCAAATTTACATAAATTAAAAATGTCTAATGATTCATTTAATTAATTTAAGGCCTGATTTATGGTTTTGTAGCTCTGTAATTCCATTTCATGCGTGACAGTTTTAAAGTTCTCCTTCCCTGGATTATGCCTTATTCTGGACTAATTTGTCCCTCAACAAGCTTTTCTTTATACAATATCACCTCCAATTCAAAGGTAGATGTACAATTTACTCTTTTTCTGACTCCATGTTGTAAATTTGTGGACTTTTCTGATCCATTTATAATCAGCGTGCGCACTGCAAAAACTATTAAAATATGAGAGGAGAGAGTAAAACCAGAAGTGTCATATCAGAGCCTTTTGTGTCTGATTTAACAGGTGTAAGTCCAGGCTGCAGGTCCGAGTTTGAGCACGATTTGAAAACGGTTAGGCTTTTAATCAGGGAAATGACTCCGGTCCCACTTCCCTCGAATCAGCAAGTGTCAGAGTGCTGAACTTTAATTTCGTACCTCTGTTACTGTGCACGTCCAGACTGATCTGTCTGGTTGCCTGCAAGGCATTTTTATGGAAATACATTGCAACCGGACAGGACACTTTATCCGATGTGAGCAAAAGATCCGTTATACAAAATCTGTTATATACGGTGTTTATTACATGGAAAACAGTACAAAAACATTGGGACTTTTTTTCCGATGAGTGCGAATATCTGGTTTATATGATTTTGGTGAGTTTCGCTGTACATGGATGGGACTGAACAATAAATTTACCTCACAAAACTTTGATGATGAAGTCGCTTCTATCACACACAGCACACTTTATTTGCACAAATCTTTCTTCTGATCTAAAGGAAATCTGTACATCTTGAACCCCTTCTTGTCTATTTCTGCATCCAAATGCACAACAATTCGGCATTTTCAATAAATAAATTAATAAAACAGTTGGATTTACATGCAGACAGCTTAACAGCAAACGCTGTATTGGCCCCAAGATAGCACCTTGAGTCATGACGTTTTTGTTTTTTTTCTGGCTCATCATGTCGCTATTCTCTGAATAAAGGGACTCTCATACATAGGAATCACCCCATCCACTGTCTGTCCATCTATCCAAGAGTCTTGTGAACTCCTAAACTGTTTGGTGGATTTCAGTAGAACTTCACACCATGGTATGACTCTATGCAAAGATGTGCATTAAGAAAAATAACTCCAGTCCAACGTCTTCAAGAGGAGATATTTTGTTTACTGTAATTGATTCACTATGATATTGACCTTGTAAGGACAACTCCAAAACTGGAAGGAGAGGAAAGGAAAATAATTCTTATCCAACATCTTCAAGGAGATGTAATTCTTTAATTAATGCAACATCATGTATGAAATTCAGGGCAACTCTTCCAAAACCACTTCATACATTTCAGTGAAATTTCGCACAGTGGTAGCACTTATGGTAACGATGTTGTTTTGTTGCATCATATTTGTCTATTACATCTGCAGAGGTAGGGCAGCACCGTGGCTTTGTGGTTAGCACAGTTACCTCACAGCAAGAAAGTTGGGGGATTGTTTCCCACCTGGGGCTTTTCTGTCTGGAGTTTGCATGTTCTCCCTGTGTTTGTGTGGGTTTCCTCCGGGTGCTATGGCTTCCTCCCACATCCAAAGACATGCAGGTTAGGAGAATTAGAAACTTTAAATTGAAATCTTTCCTTGAGGATTACAGCCTCACAGATCCTTGGTGGTTTTTGTATCCTACTGGTAGAGATTCTTTCTTTTCTCATGTAATTATGTACTTATACCATAATAGATCTTTTTTTTTATTGACAATTTGATTAATAGTATTTCTTGCAGCTATGAACGTATTACCATTTGTGATCATGTCCCCCTTGTACTGAAAATGTTGTTTCAGGGCTGTGACATTGTGAGCAAGCACTGGAAACTAGAACCATTATTGCTAACAGATGAACAATTTGTTAGTGACATTTTGTCCAAAATCAAAATCTTTTTGAATGAGAATAGAACACCTGGTGTGTCTGACAACACTGTGGGAGGCTATGAAGGCATTTCTGAGAGGTGAAATTATTTCATTGGCAGCATTCAAAAGACGGTCCACAACGCAGGACCAAATTTTGAGCATTGACAGGAAGTATGCTCAATCACCATCACCTGTTCTGTACAAAGAATCCTTGAGCTTACAAACCAAACTCAATTTGCTTTCGACTCGCCAAGTTGAAGGCTGTTTGATTAGAAATACGTTTTTTGAACATGGGGAAAAGACTGGTAAGTTTCTGGCTAATTAGTTGCATGGTATTAGGGTGAAGCAAATAATAACTGGGGTTAGGACAAACAACCGAGAGGTGACATCAGACCAGAAGGTGAATATTGATGCATTTAGGTCATTTTACAAAGTATACACATCAGAATCTACAGTAAATTTAAAGGATTTGCTTGATTTCTTTGTCTCTGTTAATATACCTTTGCTTTCCCCGGAACTTAGACAAACTCTTGAAGCTATCATCATAAAAGAGGAAATTCACTTGGCAATATCGTCTATGCACTTGAGAAAATCTCCAGTTCCTGACATGTTTTCCGCTGTTTTTTTGTTTTTTTTGTTTTTTTTAAATTGGCCCTTTTCTTCATCAAATTTTCAAAGAGTTGCTTGACTCTGGTGCACTTCCTACATCATGTTACCAGACCTGTATCTCCATGTTGCTTAAAAAGGATAAAGATCCCACTGATTGCACTCCTTACTGACCTATAGTTTTGTTGAATACTGATTTTAAAATTCTGTCAAAACTACTGGTGTGTAGGTTGGAAAAATTTTTTCCTTTCATAGTATCACCTGACCAAACTGGCTTTATTCAGAAACAGCATTCTTTTTTAACATGAGATGGCTTTTTAACAGCATTTACACTCCTAAGCACAACATACCCAAATGGCTCATTGCTATGGATGCTGGAAAAGCATTTCATAGGGTTGAGTGGAAAAAAATAAATAAAAATAAAATATATATATATATATATATATATAAAACTTTAGAAAGGTTTGGTTTCCACCCTTTATTTTGTTCCTGGATTAAACTTTTTTATACCAGTCCTTTGGCTTCAGGTTGTCGCTATTCTGACTATTTTAATCAATCAATCAATTTTTTTATATAGCGCCAAATCACAACAAACAGTTGCCCCAAGGCGCTTTATATTGTAAGGCAAGGCCATACAATAATTATGTAAAACCCCAACGGTCCAAACGACCCCCTGTGAGCAAGCACTTGGCGACAGTGGGAAGGAAAAACTCCCTTTTAACAGGAAGAAACCTCCAGCAGAACCAGGCTCAGGGAGGGGCAGTCTTCTGCTGGGACTAGTTGGGGCTGAGGGAGAGAACCAGGAAAAAGACATGCTGTGGAGGGGAGCAGAGATCGATCACTAATGATTAAATGCAGAGTGGTGCATACAGAGCAAAAAGAGAAAGAAACAGTGCATCATGGGAACCCCCCAGTAGTCTACGTCTATAGCAGCATAACTAAGGGATGGTTCAGGGTCACCTGATCCAGCCCTAACTATAAGCTTTAGCAAAAAGGAAAGTTTTAAGCCTAATCTTAAAAGTAGAGAGGGTGTCTGTCTCCCTGATCTGAATTGGGAGCTGGTTCCACAGGAGAGGAGCCTGAAAGCTGAAGGCTCTGCCTCCCATTCTACTCTTACAAACCCTAGGAACTACAAGTAAGCCTGCAGTCTGAGAGCGAAGCGCTCTATTGGGGTGATATGGTACTACGAGGTCCCTAAGATAAGATGGGACCTGATTATTCAAAACCTTATAAGTAAGAAGAAGAATTTTAAATTCTATTCTAGAATTAACAGGAAGCCAATGAAGAGAGGCCAATATGGGTGAGATATGCTCTCTCCTTCTAGTCCCCGTCAGTACTCTAGCTGCAGCATTTTGAATTAACTGAAGGCTTTTTAGGGAACTTTTAGGACAACCTGATAATAATGAATTACAATAGTCCAGCCTAGAGGAAATAAATGCATGAATTAGTTTTTCAGCATCACTCTGAGACAAGACCTTTCTGATTTTAGAGATATTGCGTAAATGCAAAAAGCAGTCCTACATATTTGTTTAATATGCACTTTGAATGACATATCCTGATCAAAAATGACTCCAAGATTTCTCACAGTATTACTAGAGGTCAGGGTAATGCCATCCAGAGTAAGGATCTGGTTAGACACCATGTTTCTAAGATTTGTGGGGCCAAGTACAATAACTTCAGTTTTATCTGAGTTTAAAAGCAGGAAATTAGAGGTCATCCATGTCTTTATGTCTGTAAGACAATCCTGCAGTTTAGCTAATTGGTGTGTTTCCTCTGGCTTCATGGATAGATAAAGCTGGGTATCATCTGCGTAACAATGAAAATTTAAGCAATACCGTCTAATAATACTGCCTAAGGGAAGCATGTATAAAGTGAATAAAATTGGTCCTAGCACAGAACCTTGTGGAACTCCATAATTAACTTTAGTCTGTGAAGAAGATTCCCCATTTACATGAACAAATTGTAATCTATTAGACAAATATGATTCAAACCACTGCAGCGCAGTGCCTTTAATACCTATGGCATGCTTTAATCTCTGTAATAAAATTTTATGGTCAACAGTATCAAAAGCAGCACTGAGGTCTAACAGAACAAGCACAGAGATGAGTCCACTGTCCGAGGCCATAAGAAGATCATTTGTAACCTTCACTAATGCTGTTTCTGTACTATGATGAATTCTAAAACCTGACTGAAACTCTTCAAATAGACCATTCCTCTGCAGATGATCAGTTAGCTGTTTTACAACTACCCTTTCAAGAATTTTTGAGAGAAAAGGAAGGTTGGAGATTGGCCTATAATTAGCTAAGATAGCTGGGTCAAGTGATGGCTTTTTAAGTAATGGTTTAATTACTGCCACCTTAAAAGCCTGTGGTACATAGCCAACTAACAAAGATAGATTGATCATATTTAAGATCGAAGCATTAAATAATGGTAGGGCTTCCTTGAGCAGCCTGGTAGGAATGGGGTCTAATAAACATGTTGATGGTTTGGATGAAGTAACTAATGAAAATAACTCAGACAGAACAATCGGAGAGAAAGAGTCTAACCAAATACCGGCATCACTGAAAGCAGCCAAAGATAACGATACGTCTTTGGGATGGTTATGAGTAATTTTTTCTCTAATAGTTAAAATTTTGTTAGCAAAGAAAGTCATGAAGTCATTACTAGTTAAAGTTAATGGAATACTCAGCTCAATAGAGCTCTGACTCTTTGTCAGCCTGGCTACAGTGCTGAAAAGAAACCTGGGGTTGTTCTTATTTTCTTCAATTAGTGATGAGTAGAAAGATGTCCTAGCTTTACGGAGGGCTTTTTTATAGAGCAACAGACTCTTTTTCCAGGCTAAGTGAAGATCTTCTAAATTAGTGAGACGCCATTTCCTCTCCAACTTACGGGTTATCTGCTTTAAGCTACGAGTTTGTGAGTTATACCATGGAGTCAGACACTTCTGATTTAAAGCTCTCTTTTTCAGAGGAGCTACAGCATCCAAAGTTGTCTTCAATGAGGATGTAAAACTATTGACGAGATACTCTATCTCCCTTACAGAGTTTAGGTAGCTACTCTGCACTGTGTTGGTATATGGCATTAGAGAACATAAAGAAGGAATCATATCCTTAAACCTAGTTACAGCGCTTTCTGAAAGACTTCTAGTGTAATGAAACTTATTCCCCACTGCTGGGTAGTCCATCAGAGTAAATGTAAATGTTATTAAGAAATGATCAGACAGAAGGGAGTTTTCAGGGAATACTGTTAAGTCTTCTATTTCCATACCATAAGTCAGAACAAGATCTAAGATATGATTAAAGTGGTGGGTGGACTCATTTACTTTTTGAGCAAAGCCAATAGAGTCTAATAATAGATTAAATGCAGTGTTGAGGCTGTCATTCTCAGCATCTGTGTGGATGTTAAAATCGCCCACTATAATTATCTTATCTGAGCTAAGCACTAAGTCAGACAAAAGGTCTGAAAATTCACAGAGAAACTCACAGTGACGACCAGGTGGACGATAGATAATAACAAATAAAACTGGTTTTTGGGACTTCCAATTTGGATGGACAAGACTAAGAGACAAGCTTTCAAATGAATTAAAGCTCTGTCTGGGTTTTTGATTAATTAATAAGCTGGAATGGAAGATTGCTGCTAATCCTCCGCCCCGGCCCATGCTACGAGCATTCTGACAGTTAGTGTGACTCGGGGGTGTTGACTCATTTAAACTAACATATTCATCCTGCTGTAACCAGGTTTCTGTTAGGCAGAATAAATCAATATGTTGATCAATTATTATATCATTTACCAACAGGGACTTAGAAGAGAGAGACCTAATGTTTAATAGACCACATTTAACTGTTTTAGTCTGTGGTGCAGTTGAAGGTGCTATATTATTTTTTCTTTTTGAATTTTTATGCTTAAATAGATTTTTGCTGGTTATTGGTAGTCTGGGAGCAGGCACCGTCTCTACGGGATGGGGTAATGAGGGGATGGCAGGGGGAGAGAAGCTGCAGAGAGGTGTGTAAGACTACAACTCTGCTTCCTGGTCCCAACCCTGGATAGTCACGGTTTGGAGGATTTAAGAAAATTGGCCAGATTTCTAGAAATGAGAGCTGCTCCATCCAAAGTGGGATGGATGCCGTCTCTCCTAACAAGACCAGGTTTTCCCCAGAAGCTTTGCCAATTATCTATGAAGCCCACCTCATTTTTTGGACACCACTCAGACAGCCAGCAATTCAAGGAGAACATGCGGCTAAACATGTCACTCCCGGTCCGATTGGGGAGGGGCCCAGAGAAAACTACAGAGTCCGACATTGTTTTTGCAAAGTTACACACTGATTTAATGTTAATTTTAGTGACCTCCGATTGGCGTAACCGGGTGTCATTACTGCCGACGTGAATTACAATCTTACCAAATTTACGCTTAGCCTTAGCCAGCAGTTTCAAATTTCCTTCAATGTCGCCTGCTCTGGCCCCCGGAAGACAATTGACTATGGTTGCTGGTGTCGCTAACTTCACATTTCTCAAAACAGAGTCGCCAATAACCAGAGTTTGATCCTCGGCGGGTGTGTCGTCGAGTGGGGAAAAACGGTTAGAGATGTGAACAGGTTGGCGTTGTACACGGGGCTTCTGTTTAGGGCTACGCTTCTTCCTCACAGTCACCCAGTCGGCCTGCTTTCCCGGCTGCTCGGGATCTGCCAGGGGGTAACTAACGGCAGCTAAGCTACCTTGGTCCGCACCGACTACAGGGGCCTGGCTAGCTGTAGAATTTTCCACGGTGCGGAGCTGAGTCTCCAATTCGCCCAGCCTGGCCTCCAAAGCTACGAATAAGCTACACTTATTACAAGTGCCATTACTGCTAAAGGAGGCCGAGGAATAACTAAACATTTCACACCCAGAGCAGAAAAGTGCGGGAGAGACAGGAGAAGCCGCCATGCTAAATCGGCTAAGAGCTAGTAGCTACGCTAAGCTAGCGGATTCCTAAAAACACGCAAAGTGAATAATGTGTAAATAATTTAGAGGTGATTCAGCAGAAGGAGTGCTTTAGTTAAGGCACGTAAAGATTACACTGGGAAACAAATCGTAATCTAGATAACTAGATCAATCTAACTGCGCAGATTAAACAGCTAACAGATACAGCAAAACACCGCTGTGCTCCTGAACAGGAAGTGATACAATACCGCAGTGAGAGCCAACCACCAGTAGAGGCAAGCAAGAGAGCTTGCCTCTACTCTATTTTAGGGTTTAACCGTGGGATGAGGCAGGGCTGTCCTTTAAGTCCTTTGCTTTTTGCCCTAGTGATTGAACTGCTAGCAATTGCGGTCCATGTCAGTGGAGACATACAAGGCATTTGGAGGGGTGACATCGAGCACAGGGTTTCACTTCACGCCGATGATATTTTGTTGTTCCTTTCCAATCCTTTCACACCTACCTGCTGTACTTGATATACTGGAAGGTTTCATTAAGCTTCCTGGGTACAAGATTAATATGAAGAAAAGTGAATTATTTGTGATTAATGATAAGGTTCGAGTCAAGGGCCTTGCAAATGTTCCTTTTAAAGTCGTTACTGATTGCTTCAATTACCTTGGAATACGTGTCACCTAACAATTTAATAATTTGCTTAAGAATAATTTTCTCTCCTTACTTGACCAGTGCAAGCAAAAACTGTGTAAACGGTTCCCATTATCTTCGTCTTTAATTGGCAGTATTAATTCTGTTAAAATTACGCTACTTCCAAGAAATTCTATACTTTTTTCAGTGTCTTCCCATTCTGATTCCTAAATCCTTTTTTAACTCTCTGGATTCTTCAGTTATTTAATTTAATTACAATAACATCCAAGATTGAGCAAGGCTCTTCTTCAGAGACCTAAGATGATGGGAGGTAGGGCTCTGCCCAACTTTCAATATTATTACTGGACTGCAAATATCAGGTATATGTTATACTGGAAACACTTTTACTTGAAACCAGCATCACCTGTCTGGGCCATCATGGAGTTCCACGTGGACAGTAAGATTTCTTTACCTGCAACTTTTGGTTCATCACATCCTCTTGTTTGGTCTTTACCTAGTAATAATAGTAGTAGAATCTCTTCGAAGTTGGTCTCAGTTTAGGAAACGTTTTGGTCCCCAGTCTTTCTCATTTCAAAGTCCAGTTGCTGCAAATCACTGATTTGTTCCTTCAATGACAGATGCTTTTCAGATTTGGCAGAGAAAAGGTTAAAAATGTTTTACTGATTTATATTTAGATGGAAAGTTTGCAGATACTGTACGCAAACAATGACAGCACAATTTCCTCAAAAACCTCCAGACAATCCTTTTTGACATTCTGTTAATCTGTAATCTCAGTTTTGTACAATTTTATCTCAGACCTTCAGTGTCCTTCTGTAGCCTATTATTAAATCCAAATGGGAACAAAATCTCAATCTTACCATTACAAATGAACTGTGAGATTCTATCGTTGGTCAGGTTCACACTACATCGATGTGTGCTCGACATGCACTCGTTCAATTTAAGATTGTTCATCGTGTGCACTTGTCCAAGGCATATATCCAGATGTTGATGCAACTTGTGGAAAGTGTAGATGTGCTTGTGGTACATTGCTTCACATGTATTGGTCTTGTCTGTCGTTGGTCAGTTTTTGGAAATCTGTTTTTTTTTTTACACAATCTCTGAAGTCCTGCAGCATCAAATTAACCAGATCCACTCTGTGCTTTTTTTTTTTTTTGAGTGTAAAGCACTATACAGAATAAGCACTAATAATAAAATAATAACTGCCAAAAATAAAAATGCAGAAAACGCCAAAGTTAAACAGCTGAATTAATCTGCTGTGACTTGTATATGGGGTTTTCCTCTTCAAGAGGCAAGTGTAATTTATAATCTGTAATCTGAAAGTGTTAGCTGTCATGATCACCGTGGCCTGAATTTGGGTGGGGTGTGTGTGTAAAATGCTTTACTGGAACACTTCTATTTCTTTTTACAGGCTCATAAATATGACGAATTACACAGCCTTTTGTAAACCTGTGAAAGCCCTGTGTAACTGCTGAGTGATAGAGTTGTGTAGTGTTACTCAACCCCTGGTTCACCTGGCAGTGATGTTTACTTGTTTGTTTTGTGTATTCAGGCTGCAGGGAGCTCAGATAATGTCAAAACCTGTCGGCGAGCATCTGTCCAGCACCACGATCAGCGAGGCCTCCACTGTCGTCACATCCTCCACTGTGGACTCCACATCTGCCTCCAAGGTTAGCCTGTGTTTTGAAACAGATTTAGCGTGCCTCTGTAAAATGAAGATGTCCACATTTTGTTTGGGTTACCCTGTTGCAAAAATATGCAACATTGTAATATAAATTGTGCATTTGTTCATACAGTGCATCCAGAATAAATGGATGAGTAAATGGAATAGTTTTGACAGTGTTGAATGTTTGGTCTCCAAAGTAAAGGTCAAATAAGCTCAACGTCCATTGGATTTTATGACATGTCACACATGTCAACCTGTAACAATGTAACTAAGCATGACACATGGTCAAAACTATTCCTTTTTAAAAGTCTGTCATCTAATAATTTGCATCACTTTTTACCAAAATTGGGGCAACTTTAACTTTTGACCCCTGTACAAACTGAAACTGACCTTTGTCACCATTCTTGCTATTTTTAACCAATAACTCCATAACATTCAGTCACAGATAGTCCAAACTATACCTTTTTGGAATCGTTATGATCAAGCGAATAATGTGCTATAGTTTTCAATATGATTCGAGCATCTTTTTATTTTGACCCTTGTGTAATTCTTCAGTTGACCCCTACCTGGCTGCCTATTGAAAATTCAGGTGGCTAATTGGTTATTTCAATATTACTATGGAAACCACCTGGACAACTGAGAGCCTTCACAGAATTATTTCAAAAGAGTAATGTCTTAGGAGTATTTGTGCCAAATTTGATGCTTGTATCACCATTTGCAGGATTTCGCTCTAAATATTCTCTTATCTGCTGCACTGTCCTGAATATGATGCCATAAGCTTGGTGCACCTATCTTGGGGAAGTTTTGCCCATTTCTCTTTGCAGCACCTCTCAAGCTCCATCAGGTTGGATGGGGAGCGTCGATGCACAGCCATTTTCAGATCTCTCCATAGATGTTCAATCAGATTCAGGTCTGAACTCTGGCTGGGCCACACAAGGACATTCACAGAGTTGTCCTGAATCCGCTCCTTTGATATCTTGACTGTGTGTTTAGGGTCATTGTCCTGCTAAAAGATGAACCGTCACCTCAGTCTAAGGTAAAGAGCGCTCTGGAGCAGGTTTTCATCCAGGATGTCTCTGTACATTTCTACATTCATCTTTCCCTCAATCCTGACTAGTCTCCCAGTTCCTTCCACTGGGAAACGTCCACACAGCATGATCCTGCGACCAACATGCTTCATTGTCAGGGTGGTGCCTTGTTTCCTCCAGACATGGTGCCTGGTATTCACACCAAAGAGTAGTCTTTGTCTTGTCAGACCAGAGAATTTTGTTTCTCATGGTCTGAGAGTCCTTCAGGTGGCTTTTGTCAAACTCCAGGTGGACCTTTTACTAAGGAGTGTCTTCCGTCTGGCCACTCTACCATACAGGCCTGATTGGTGGATTTCTGCAGAGATGGTTGTCCTTCTGGAAGTTTCTCCTGTCTCCACAGAGGAATGCTGGAGCTCTGACAGCGTCACCATCGGGTTCTTGGTCACCTCCCTGAATAAGGTCCTTCTCCACCAATCGCTCAGTTTAGATGGGCGGCCAGCTCTAGGAACACTCCTGATGGATCTGAACTTCTTCCATTTCAGGATGATGGAGGCCACTGTGCTCATTGGGACCTTCACAGCAGCGGAAATGTTTCTGTACCCTTCCTCAGATTTGTGCCTTGAGACAATCCTGTCTCGGAGATCTACAGACAGTTCCTTTGACTTCATGCTTTGTTTGTGCTCTGACATGTACTGTCAACTGTGGGACCTTATATGTAGACAGGTGTGTGCTTTTCCAAATCATGTCCAATCAACTGAATTTACCCCCAGTGGACTCCAGTTAAGCTGTAGAAACATCCCAAGGATGATCTGTGGAAACAGGATGCACCTGAGCTCAATTTTGTGCTTCATGGCAAAGACTGTGAATACTTATGTACATTTGATTTCTTAGTTTTTTATTTTTAATAAATTTGCAAAAATCTAAAAAAAACAAACAAAAAAACTGTTTTCACATTGTAGAGGACACTTGCACACTACGAGAATGAATAGAACATGTGACTGTGGATGGTGCAAAAAAGGATTAAGGATTTTTTGTGTTATCTTGGTATCATAATAAAGGTAACACCTGTGAGAGTACTGCAAAGGTGTAAGAATCAGTATATATGTTTCTGGGTCAGAGTACAGATAAGATAGCACACAACAAAAATTAAAACTTCATTTGTGCCTAAAAACAGTCATGAATGATGCAGCTGCAACCCAAAACCTCTATAAAATCATATTGCAGCTTCTGACCACTAATTGCACACATACACCGATGCCAAAAATTAAAGCAGACATTCTGGAGAGGTATATATAGAGTATTAGCATATACCTATAAATGATACGCCAATATGATTGGATAAAACACTAAAGAATAAATGGCAATACACCCTTTTCGCGGACGGGTAATATTTTTCATACCACCCGAGTAAAACCCACAAAATGAATGTCGCCGTGGTAATCAGCCAATCCGGACAGTGGAGTGGTGCCACGACGAAGAGGCGTGGTCAGAGGAACTGTGAAATACTGGTGAGTCAGTATTAATAATTTCTTACGTGTCCAACCTCGTAGGTTGATCGTTAAAATTAAATTTGTTAGTTCTAAAAGCCATCATAATTATTTATAGGAAAATGTTCTATTTTTTTCTACTAAGATTTGAACTTTGAGTGTTTACACAGGAGAGAAAAGTGAGAAAATGTTAATGCCTGTTTGAGATACGTGTATAAAGTGTGTAGTGAGGGGTTTTACAGCCTTAAAACCTCTATAATAATTGTAAAAAATAACGCTGACTACTTCACGGATTTCACCTATTGCAGGTTATTTTTAGAACGGAACTCCCGCGATAAACGAGGGACCACTGTATATGATAAAATCGTTATCAAGTTGTTCAACAATGAATATGGCTTTTTACACCCTTCAGAAAACCATACACCCTAACTGGTAATATTTAGGCGGACTCTCCAAATTGGCTATTTTGGCACATTTGGTGCAATGTGTGCCATTTAAAATTTCTCAGGTGCCAAACAAAACTACTCATTTTGTTTCACTTATATGTCACTGTAGGTAATTATTCCATCTATTAATTAGTGCTTTTTAGGTTGTTTTGAAAAAAATCCACCACACAAAAGTGCTCTTCACCCCCGTGCGTAAGGTTCAGCGTACCTCTGAACACACAATGAAGGTTACGCATGGCATTATCTCGGGAACCGATTGGTCTATTTGGATGATTGACACCTCTCTCGAACCTTCAGAGCCAGTAGTATTGAGATGCAGCCACCAAATCTGTCAGCAACATCATACGCCAATCACAACAAAGAATACACATCATATGTCAAGAGAAATCACCGCCTTATTCCCCCTTGTGTTCCATCTCCTGGAACGAAAAGTTATCCAAAACTCTATGGAATCATGTCAGTGTGACACAGCGTTACAGGATCACTCATTTCTAATGGACATTTGCACTAGCACATGATTTATGATCACAAAACTGCAAAGGTAGGATGTAATTTATGGTTATGGTTGTGTGAAGTTTATTTTTAGTCTTTTTTAGCTGTTGGTTTAGTGAATTTTGACATTGGGTGATTAAAACTTACACCATTGTTATTTGTGCAACCTCTGCTTTCATATGGTGTTTGTATCGGTAGCATGAAGTAGGGCAAATTGCAAATGCTGGTTTTGCGGGCGTGCGCCCATAGCATCTTTTTCCTGTTAGTTCATTTAGTTGCTTGGTGTTGGAATTGTGTTTTGCTTTGGTAGAAATGGTTGTTTTAGTGCTTCTAACTGTTAAGTTGATGTGCAATATGCCTTGGATGCTGCATGCTAGCATGGTTTTAAACATTTTTTTTTCTGGAAATGCCACAGCCCCCAGCCCCAGTGGTGCTCAGGTTTGAAAGGTTAAGGACTTTCTTCAACTGCACCTTAGTGGTCTTCATGTCGGATAAGAAATTTGAACCCTTGGCACTCTGATTACAAGCCCACTACTCTAACCAAACCAGTTACTTTGAGTTTTAGCACTGTGGGCAGGTGCCAAGTCCTGCTGGAAAAAGAAATCAGCATCCCCATAAAGCTTGTCAAGTGCTCTAAAATCTCCTTGTAGACAGCCGAGTTGACTATGGACTTGATAAAACACAGTAGACCAACACCAGCAGATGACTTGGCACCAAAAATCAACACTAACTGTGGAAACCGCTCACTGGACTTCAAGCAACTTGGATTCTGTGCCTCTCTGCTCTTCCTCCAGACCCCGAGAGCTTAATTCCAAATGAAATGCAAACTTTTATCTGAAAAAAAAGGACTTTGGATAGGTTAAGAGTGGTCCAGTTATTTTTCCCCTTAGCCCAGGTAAAACGTTTCTCACATTGTTAATGGTTCAGGAGCAGGATGACATGAAGAATCCTACATTTGTAGCCCATTTCCTGGACGTGTGTTTGTGTTGGCTCTTGATGCACAGGTTCATCCTCAATCCATTACTTGTGACGCTCCCCTGATTTCTTTAATCGCTTTTGCTGTCTTCTCCAGCCTGCGGTTTTCCCTGTTGCTTGTGCATATTTTCCAACCACACCTTTCCCTTCCAGTTAACTTTCCATGAATATGCTTTGACACAGCATTCTGTGAACAGCCATCCCTTTCAGCAGTGACATTCTGTGCCTTCCCTCTCCTTCTGGAAGGTGTCAACGAATGTCTTCTGGAGAACTGTCAACTCAGCAGTCTTTCCCATGATTGTTGTTGTGCGTACTGAGCCAGAGTGTGAGATTCATGGCATTTTATACTGCGTAAATACTGAGTTACTCAAGCTTGAAATAAAATTTCTAATATTCTAAGATATATTAATTCTGCTTTTTTGGAGCTTGTTGGCCATAATTGTTATAGTTAAAGTAAAAAAAAAAAGATCTTGAAACATTACAGTTTATATGTAATGACTCGAGAATATGTCGTTTCACTTTCTGAAATATTTTACAACAAATATTGAAGTTCACATTGTTTTAGGTTTTGGAATGATTCCTGTATTGGGGAGCAAACACTGATTCCTATTTTTTATTCTTCAGTCATCTGGCTGCACTTCAAAATGCATAAATTGAACTAAGTATGCTAACATGGCAGTCCTGTCAACATGGTACATCCAGACCTCCATGAAGAGGCCCACTCTCATGTAGACATGAAGGTCACATTCTAACGTTATGAAAACAGATCAGTTTATTGTTGCAGGTAAATTATTCACTAATGAACAGATGATTATGAAGCTATATTAATTTCTGCTAATAAATACCCACAGACCCTATGGACTTTAACTTTAAAAAACAAAACAAAACATGGTGGTCACTACCTTGAGGTTTCTTCGGCACACGATCAAAATCACATGTCAGAATTTACAGTTAGGAAAATAAGTATTTGCACACCCGCGATTTTGCAAGGTCTCCCACTTAGAAATCATGGAGCGGTCTGAAATTTTCATCTTAGGTGCATGTCCAATGTGAGAAAAAAAAAATCCGGAAATCACAATGTATGAGTTTTTTAATAATTTATTTGTATGTTACTGCTGCAAATAAGTATTTGAACACCTCTGAAAATCAATGTTAATATTTGGTACAGTAGCCTTTGTTTGCAATTACAGAGGTCAAACGTTTCCTGTAGTTTTTCACCAGGTTTGCACACACTGCAACAGAGATTTTGGTCCACTCCTCCATACAGATCTTCTCCAAATCTTTCAGGCTTGGAGTTTCAGCTCCCTCCAAAGATTTTCTATTGAGTTCAGGTCTGGAGACTGGCCAGGCCACTCCAGGACCTTGAAATGCTTCTTACTGAGCCCCTCCTTAGTTGCCCTGGTTGTGTGTTTGGGGTTATTGTCATGCTGGAAGATCCAGCCTTGACCCATCTTCAATGCTCTAACTGAGGGAAGGAGGTTGTTTGCCAAAATCTCGCAATACATGACCCCATCCATCCTCCCTTCAATACGGTGCAGTCGTCCTGTCCCCTTTGCAGAAGAGCACCCCCAGAGTATGATGTTTCCACCCCCATGCTTCACGGTTGGGATGTGTTCTTGGGGTTGTTCTCATCCTCTAAACATGGTAAGTGGAGTTGATTCCACAAAGCTCTATTCTGGTAACATCTGACTACATGACCTTCTCCCATGCCTCCTCTGGATCATCCAGATGGTCACTGGTGAACTTCAAATGGGCCTGGACATGTGCTGGCTTGAGCAGGGGGACCTTGCTGCCCTGCAGGATTTTAAACCATGACAGCATCATGTGTTACTAATGTAATCTTTGTGACTGTGGTCCCAGCTGTCTTCAGGTCATTAACCAGGTCCTCCTGTGTAGTTCTGAGCTTTCTCAGAGTCATCCTTACTCCACAAAGTGAGATCTTGCATGGAATCCCAGACCGAGGGAGATTGACAGTCATCTTGTGTTTCTTCCACTTTCTAATAAATAATCATAACAGTTGTTGTCTTCAACCAAGCTGCTTGCCTGTTGTCCTGTAGTCCATCCAAGCCTTGTGCAGGTCTACAGTTTTGTCCCTGGTGTCCTTAGACAGCTCTTTTGTCTTGGCTATGGTGGACAGGTTGGAGTGTGATTGATTGAGTATGTGGACAGGTGTCTTTTTTACAGGTAACAAATTCAAACAGGTGCAGTTAATACAGGTAAAGAGTGCAGAATAAGAGGGCTTCTTAAAGAAAAATTAACAGGTCTGTGAGAGCCATAATTTTTGCTGGTTGGTAGGGCGTCAAATACTTACTTTGCAGCAGTAACATACAAATAAATTATTAAAAAAATCATACATTATGATATCTGGATTTTTTTTTTTTTGATTATGTCTCTCACAGTGGACATGCACCTAAGATGAAAATTTCGGACCCCTCCATGATTTCTAAGTGGGAGAACTTGCAAAATTGCAGGGTGTTCAAATACTTATTTTCCTCACTGTAGTTGGGTACATCTGAGAGCAAATTGCTATCAAGAGGGTGCTTATTGTGACTGAGTACTGGGTGCAAAGGTTCTGCAATAATGGCCTACATTATTCAAGGGCCTGTTCTGTAGGGATATCATCGTCATCAATCTATCAGAGTGTTTACTGCAATCCCCTTTAAAGAGGTGCACATAAGGCGTTCAGTGCAGTTGAATGGAGTGAAGTGAAAGCTGTGGAAAGGAAGGAGTTCTGGGGACAAAACAGATCTGTGCAGGCAGGGCAAGTGAGGACATGCTCATCCATGGCAACATAACTCTGGAAGTTGGCATGAGATTAATACCTACCTGAGTAATGTTTGAATATTGCATCCTTTCGGGCCCCTTCACACATAGTACAAATGTGGTCAAATTGTGCATGAATTCCACATGAAGCAGGAATCCTATGCAATACGTGTAAAATCGTAGCTGCCTCCAACGCCTCGCACACCTGTTGCTACATTATTTGCGCACACCAGCGGTGCCAAGCCACATTCTGCACGTGTTACAACAACGTGGTTTCATAGTAAAAGAGTGCGGGTATTAGACTGGCCTGCCTACAGTCCAGACCTGTCGCCCATTGAAAATGTGTGGCGTATTATGAAGCGCAAAATACGACAACGGAGACACCGAACTGTTGAACAACTGAAGTCGTACATCAAGCAAGAATGGAACGAATTTCACCTACAAAGTTTCAACAGTTAGTGTCCTCATTTCCCAAACGCTTATTGAGTGAAGGAAAGGTGATGTAACACAGTGGTAAACATACCACTGTCCCAACTTTTTTGAAGCTTGTTGCAGGCATCCATTTCAAAATGAACAAATGAAGAGTTCATATGCAAAACCATAAATTTTTAGTTGAGGCCAACATGTACTTGGCTGTCAAGGGCACCATCAGTGTACTAAATATGAAAGAATTTGAACAAACTGTTTTCATTTTATTGATGAAAGTCTGTGCATTTCCGAATAGGGTTTCCTTTAAATCTCCATTTTCAACTGCATTTTTCTCCATGTAGAAGGTAGGGCCTTACATCTTCGGCCAAGGTAATAATCATCCTAAAACAAACAAACAAAACAAACTTTCATAATTGTATTTTGTCGTGTTTATTTTGACATAGTGTGTTTTATGACTCTAATTTAGAAATAATTTCTTAAGTCAGTTTTGTTTTATAAGTTAAACAATGTTTGCAGTGTATCAAGTACAGTTTAACATTTTTAATGCTGTTTCTTAAAGAGAAATGAAACATTTAATCCAGTTTAGCCTGGGGGCACACAAACATAAAACACAGTTGAAAGACTGGCAGTGAGGCATCTCCTCAGCAGTGAGCAGTCCACTAACATCACATTGTTCTGTTATCTGAAAATGAATAGACTCAAGTGAAAAGTAATGATAAAAAATGATAACCATTCAACTGCTAACTTTGAACATGATTGTAGCTGTAGTTGATCTCATAAGTGATGCCTCTAAAGCTGACAGGGACACACACGTTTGCTTTCAGGCTCTTTAGACTGTGAAGACTATGAAGGTTTTACTTGAGCCATTTAAGTTAGCAATCCCTGTCTAATTTTAATTAGCCTTAAAATGCACTTTGAATGTCTTATACCACGTTCACACTGGGCGCGACGCGAGCAACTGCAGCCACAGGTTGCCATGTAATCCCTATGTAAGGATGTGTTTTGGCGCCAAACCGCTCAGCGCGACGCGATGGATGCGAGTGAAGCGATTTTGAGCTTTTGCGCGCTTGTGGCGCGATATTGCGTCACGTCGCGTTGCCCTCCTCCCCAAGTTCAAAAATCTGAACTTTTTCGTCTCGTCGCGCCGTGATGACCAATCAGGGACTGAATATGTAGTGATGTGGAGATGTCTGGAGTTTGACTTAGATGTGAACATGTCCTGTATCTGGTAGCAGCCTGTGAGCAGGACTTATGTCTCTTTTGTCCTTTATTTCACAATCATGACAGTTTTTGGAGCGAACAGCAGCAACACAGCAGCGGGGAGCGGAGTTTCTTTTTCTTTTACGTGCGCCCGTGAATCGTCCTGGAGATTATTTTACTTATTAACTACACAGCTGTATAATAAAGCAAATGGTGACTGGTTTCTTAACACAATTATGACAGAGTTTTTGGAGTGAGCAGCATCCCTACTTGCAGCAGCGGGAGTGGAGCTTTTTCCTTTTTTTTTATGTGCGCGCGCGAATCGTCCTGGAGATTATTTTACTTATTAACTACACAGCTGTATAATAAAGCAAATGGTGACTGGTTTCTAAACACAATTATGACAGAGTTTTTGGAGCGAGCAGCAGCCCTACTTGCAGCAGCGGGAGCGGAGCTTTTTCCTTTTCTTTTTTTTTTACGTGCTCGCACGAGCGAAACGTCTGTAGAGAATATCTTATTAATTAACTACACAGATGTATAATAAAACAAATGGTGACTGGTTTCTAAACACAATTATGACAGATTTTTTGGGGGGAAGAGCCAGCTGCAGCAAGCAGAGGAGTTTCTTTCTTTCTTTTTTTTTTTTTTTTATTATTTACATGTGCGCGCGCGAATGGGACAGTTGATCCTCAAACTGGGTCCCGCAGAGGTGGAAGGACCGCTGAAAGCGGCCGTCACCCACACACAGCTCCTGGAGCAAATAATGATACTCTCTGTATTGGGTAGCTTTCCACAGCAACTCGCTCCGTGTGATCAAGGTCCGTCATGTTAGCTTGACTGACAACCGGAGCCGGCGAGCGGAATGGAAGCTCCTCCTATTTGATGCCGCACCGGGGCGAATTTTCGCAGCGAAAGTCCACCCAAGCAGAGCGACACACCGGGCGAAGGAGGCGCGTCCGTCGCCTGGCGACCCACGCTAATTTGTAGCATCTGATCACGCCCAGTGTGAACGCGGCTTTACATTTAATTAAACATTTATTGAACCACTTTGTTCTGCTATTTCTGTTTTTTTTTCTTCTTCTTCTTCTTCTTTCAGACAAGCACATAGCACAGGAATAAAAGTGATTCCTAATAGCAGATATACCATTAGGAGAATGACAAGTTGCAGAGTTGATCCTGACTGCACACAGAGGAAGACTCAATTCTAATTTGGTTCAAGTACAACAGGCACAGAGATGGGATGTAATTACTGTCTAACTGTACCTATGCATTTGCAGAAGGGGGTGTTGAAAGACAGTTTTTTCCCATATGGGGCTGTGTTGGTTTAGGTATTTAAGTTAGTGAGCTATTATTAATTACTATTATCACTTACTGAGGCGCTGCTGGGCTGGTAGCATAGATTTACATTTAAGCTACCTGTCCATACCTGCCCGCAATTGGGGGCGGGTATTGGGTAGCGGGCGGATATCCCAATACCCGCCCGCTGTGCATAAAGTGATGACGTCATAGCATGTGCAACCTAAGAACTGTCTGCAGACGATCGTGCGAAAAGAAGAGAAGTGCGTGTTGGTTCCAATATGGATATTCGGATGATTTTATCATGGATAGTATGACAGTGAACAGCAGCCAAAGCAGCCAGCTTGATGAGGACGCCCTGACGAATTTGGAGAGCAGCGCGGTACCAGCCAGCACGACAAAAGTTAAAGTGAGCCAACTTTTTATGTACACATTTGCTGGGTCTCATGCATTTTGAAATGACATTAAATATTGTTAATGTGATTCCACGTGTTGTGTATCTCATTAAGTGATAATAATGCAAATAACATGCAGTTGTCGTGCAGTATGCATTTTCTGAGTCCCTCCGTCCATGCCCAGTCGCCCAAAATGACAGGTACCGCCTTCCAAAAGCATGTAATTGTATTATTATAGTAGTTTAAAACACTGACATGACAGTCTGACCTGCTTGATGCTGGACATGTGTGAACAGTGAACAGCTGTGGGGTACCTCAGGGTGGATCATACTTGTCCACTTCCATTCCCAGCAACACTAAAGCTGCTATTTTTAATACGGACACTGTGGTGATGTTTTTGCTAGCAATTAAATAAATAACATAATAATAATAATAATAATAATAATAATAATAATTAAAAAATTAATAAAGAAATGTTTTAAAATCTGGTTAAAATCTGGGGTGTGGCCTTGATAAGAGCTGATCTTAAGCAAGAAATAATGGCAAATCTCCATCTTTTTTGAAAATCATACATGCGACTGGTCGGGATTCCTTTGCCTTATTCTACAGCCAACTGCAGTCCACCAGTCGTTAGTGGGCTTGCAAAATCAGTGAAACTGATTGAAAGCTGATAGTCTAGTTCCTACTTTAGACATGTACACGCATCTTTTAGGAGAGGATAACTCATCTGTTCTAGACTAATGTGACCTCAATGAACAACTTGGGATATGTGCCGAAATCTCTGTCCAGGACAAATGGGCTGAAAATTAGAGTGCCTTATTTGAGAGAGTGGCATCAGCTCAGAACATGGTGCACTGAACTACTGAATGAACCTTTTATGTTTTCTACATTTTTTTAAATCGTTTAACCACATACAGCAACACATCCAGGTACAGGTACTATCAAAATAAATATAAAAATAGTTAAGCTATCAAATTTACATAAATTTACAATTTATGATTTATTTAATTAATTTAAAGCTTTATTTATGCAGCTGCACAGTTGTAATTCCGTGTCATGCAATGATGTGCGTGACAGTTTAAAGTTCTCCATCGCTGGATTATGCTTTATTCTCGACTAATTAAACCTCAACAACGGTAATTATACAGCTGTACAATTACCGACTTCATGCTGTAAATGTGCAGACTTTTCTGATCCTTTTATAATCAGCATGTGCACTGCAAAAACTATCATAACGTGATGGCAGATGAAGTAGTGAAAGCAGAAAAGTGTCAAATCACAGCCTTTTGTGTGTAATTTAACAGGTGCATGTCCAGGTTGCGGGTCCGAGTCTGAACACAAAAAATAAACTGTTGGGTTTTTAATCACAGAAATGACTCCGGCCCCACTTTAGTCAGAGTGTCAGAGCTGAACTTTAATTTGTATCTCTGTTAGTTTGCATGTCCAGACTGCTCTGGGTTTTCAAATGGAAATAAATTGCAATCGGACGGGACATTTTATCCAACATGAGCGAAAAATTTGTTACACAAAATCCATTATACGAAATCCATTATATGCGGTGTTTATTACATTGAAAGCAATACAAAAACACTGGGGCTGTTTTTGTCCGGTGACTGCGAATATCTGGTTTATACCATAATGATTTAGGTGAGTTTTACTGTACATGGGACTGAACAATAAAAGCTTTGACGATGAAGTCGCTTCCATCCAACACGGCTGATTTTATTTTCACAAATTTTTCTTCTGTTCGGATCTGAAGGGAATCTGTACATCTTGAAGCCCTTGTTGTGTCTGTTTGTGCCTCAAAATGCACAACAACCTGTCATTTTCAGTGATTAAATAGATAAAATAGCTGGATTTGCATGCAGACAAATTAACAGGGAACGCTATTTTGGCAGCAAGATGGCATTATGAGTGACGTGACCATTTTTTTTTTTTGACTCGTCATGTCGCTACGCTCTCATTTAAGACACTCTACAGAAAATGACCACACCCTTTATTGTCCCGAGTGTTACTTCAAATACACCTGTATTTTTGGGTTGCTGGAATCCATTGTTGCAAGTACTACAAATGCAAGGGAGGTGATTGCTGCAGAAACCCTAACACTGAATGAGCATAATCTTCATATCTGGATTTTGTTGTGTTTACGTGTTTGAAAAATAAACAGTAATGTGGTGTTATAAGTTGTATTATTGGCTGTTGGGAATTTTCCCTGATAATCTTTCAAACATTTAAGATCTCTAGATACTGCTGTCTGCTAAAGAAACACATTTTGTTTATATTTTTTACTTTAAATCAATATTCCATTGATAACAGTATAACTGAAAGTAAAATTTCATCATATTTGGCAAATGTTCATTTTCTTTCGATGTATTACCATACATCGACCCACTTATCTTGGCCATTTTTTCTTAAAATATCAAAATAAAACTTTTACACTTTTCTATGACCCTCCCTAACATGTAATGGTCATTCTGAACATTATGAATACCTTAGAAAATTTCCAGCTGCTACAGTTTAGAAAATACAGCTGTTTTTGAAGTAGCACTCGGGCGTGTTGTTGGGGTTGTCTGCCTGGGTGGTTGTTATGTGGTACCTAAGGTAGGTCTGTGGTGTCTAGGATGCGTAAATATGTGACACCTGCTCATCTTCTCAGACCTGATTAGAATGAACCCAGTCTAATTAATGGTGGCATGGTGACTTAGTGGTTAACACTGCCTCACAGCAAGAAAGTCATGGATCGCTTCCTGGCCTTTCTGTGTGGGGTTTGCATGTTCTCCACATGTCTGTGTGGGTTTCCTCCAGGCACTCCAGTTTTCTCCCATAATCAAAACATGCTTATTTAGGGTCTGCTCCTTTCTCTGCCTATGACCAAGGCAGCATCTCTGCTCTGGAGTTGGTCACTGGACACCGAAATATGTACAATGACAATAAAAGGCTGTATTAGTATTATTATTATTATTATTATTGTTATTGAGAATTTGAATTTGAATTTATTAGGCACCAATGCAAAAACAAACACTCATTTGCAGACCACAAAATCACACAACAAAATATAAAATTAAACAAAAGTTACAGGAAAGAAAGAACAAGAAAACAATAAACAATAAACATGGTGCCCGAAAAGTGTAGGCAGAAGCAACGCTTATCAATACCTACACCCACTCATACAGTCAAATCAACCCAGGCTAGATGCCAGTTCATACACGTTCATTTCCAACAAAGCCTGAACAGTAGTAGCTCATAACTACCGCTGAGGGAAGTGAGTATTTCATAACAGCTCCTATTTTGTTCTAGTTACCCCAGTACATTCAATAGTAAGAATTTAAATGAAGCACATTACAACACAACTCAACGTTTTCCATCAGATACATATCCGTCAAACACCATTTCTTTGTATAAATATTTAAACTGATTGATATTTGGACATCGTTGGAGTTTCTCAGGTAGCTTATTCCATTTTTTGGGCCACAAATAGAGAGACAGAAGCATTTCCTGGTCGTCCTTCCGCCTGCAATTTTAAAATGATACAAACCCCTTAAATTGTTAATTAGGATTTCAGCTTCGACAACATAGGAAATCTACCCAGTAGGTCTCAAGCAATATATTGTCTATTCAGGGTTCCTGCAGTTCCTTGAAAAGTTTTAAAATACACTGAATTTGTTCATTTAAAAATAAGGTAATTGTCATTGAAAGGTTTTAAATCAGGTTTTCAGAAGTCTTAAAATGCAAGATAAGGGAATTAGGTTTTTATTCATGTTTTCTTCTGACATTACAGTTGAGAATATCAAAATAAATGGCAATATCTGTTTATGATTCAGTAAAAGCCTAGTCTAGTATTGCTACCCAAAGTGATATAGCAGAATCAAGATATCTCTGGTTTGTGGCAGGAATGCTCAAATCAGAGACACTTTCAAGTAGTTAGATGTAATGCACAGTTATTGGAATGCTGCTGTTAAATTCATTCCAACCGGCACAAAAAAATACTGTATGTGCATATGTGAGTTTCTAGATGAGCGTGATATCTTCATCCTAATTTGTAGCCTATACTCTTAATTTAGTTGATGATAGGAAATGTTCAAGTTTCTATTTTTCAGTCTAACAGTTAAAAAGTTGAACACTGAAAAACATTTCTACATCTTAGATCTTGTCTTTGGAGCCATCTGTCTCTGTGATAACTGGACTCTATATGTCTGTGGTTGCTTAGCTGTAATGTTTCTCTCTGCATGTTTGACAGTTGTGTTTTATTTTGTTATTGGTATGGTCAAAGCAGATGGTGACTTCACCGAGTCTGGTTCTTCCTTACCCGTGTGTAGCACCTTGGAGTGACATGTTGTGATTTGGTGCTACATAAATAAATTTATGTGAATAGTTAAATTATTCATTTATCCAGTTTTTTTGTTTGTTTTTCTTTTTTCTTCAAAATGGAAATCGCATGGAATAGCATATTATTTTCAGTGGCGTGCATGTGTGTCTGCGTGTGTGTGGGGGGACAAGACAACTCAAAAGAGGCTGGTGGGTGGCTTGTGGGAATACTACTTGTATTGAGGAATAGAAGTGAATGGGGGATTGCATACCCGCCATATTGGATTTTGGGCACGCAGAAGATTGTGGGAAATGTGTGCCTGCTACAGATACACACAGGAAGTAAACAAAACGCTGTGATTGCTTGTTGTCTCCCTGGATGCTTCAATAACCATCTCAGGGATAAACATGTGAACACCTATGTTTTTCCTAAGAATGCAATGCTTAGAAACAAGTGGATACACAATATTGAAAGGGCTGTAAATAAGTGAAAGTTTATTAAGTTCAAGCTGATTCAACCCATCGAGACTGCAGCAGCCAGAAAACTTACATGGTAGAAACACCACTGGTTTTTCCACTCAAACCACTCCATCAAAACCACCTATATAGTGGTTTTGTCCACAACTTGAGGCAAAATCGCATCATAAAAAGTGCATCGGCCATCTGATGCCTTTCAATAAACTTAGTGTTACAAATACACCTATTGTATTTATTTTTCTCTTTTCTCCATATTTTTCTCATCATTATGTAGCTTTCCTCCTCTTTTCTGCTTGTACAGACTGCAGGCCTTCTTGCTGAATCACATTTATGAATGAATTTATATTCATTCTAGAATATAACCCTTGTTGATCCCAAATTTGATCTGAGAGTGATGGTAAGCAGATGTGTGCAGAATAACAATAAAAACAAGTGGTTTTGGTGTCTGTGCTTTTCTTTTCGCTCTTTACCTTGTGTATTGTCCTTCAAGTTGTCCTTTGCTCAGGCAATTTACATAAATTTGTTGAAGTGTTTCAGCATGAGCAAAGTGCTCAAACTTCAATTTAAGCTTCCGAATGAAGGAAGCTCATGTGCTGTAGGCTGTGGCTTGGGTTTGTACAAGAGTACAGTAAGCTGAAGACTAGAATTAGTCCGTATCACTCAGCAGCCCACCTGCGTGTACTGAATGTCCACACATGGCTTCACATGAAATCTCATCCTGCCCTATCAACAGGTGCTGCGGGACTAAGATGGAACATGTGTCATTGGGCGCCGTAGCCAGATGACAAGGCATCCATCATGACACTGTGTTAATGCTGCAGACCGTGTTTTCTGCCCTGCACTCCAACCCCCCAGGTGCTGTGGCTCATCACCCCTGCCACAGTCCAATGGGAAAATCAAACCGATTTCTCATTCTGACAAGTAAAACCATCATGGTGCAAGTAAAAGTAAAAGACCTTCTTCAATTGAAAGATGGATCATTTGTGTGAAATTAATCCATGTCTTGAATAAGTCTCCACCATTCTGCCTGTGATAAAACATCAGAGGGAGCTTCAAGGCAGAATCAATCCTGTAACACCCCCTACGAGCTGTATGTCACAGGCTGCCTTGACCACTTGTATCTCTGCAGCTGTATGCACATTTAGTCATGCTGTGGTTCATAATAATTCAGCACGGCATCTTTGATAATTATCAAAGCCACTGTCATTTAGACGTTCCAGGTAGGTCCTAGTTTTCAGTTAGAAATATATGTACCTCTATGTTTTGCTCGAGGATACCGCTAACAACATCTCTATTTTCCTCAGGTTGTGTCACTTTGTTGAACAGTGACAAGTTAAAGGATTGACTTTTCTCTAAAACAGTGGTTTTTAAATCAGCTCTCAAGGACCACCTAACCCACACATGTTCAGATGTCTCTTAGTACTTGATTGGTCACATAATCAGCTTGTGGCAGAAGCGGGAGAGATAGAAAATGTGCAAGATAGGGGACCAGTTTGAGAGGCACTGCTCTGCTTAAAAGGTCTCAAATTTGAGTCTCTTGATTGCTATATAATATGAACAGAGAAATACAAAGACTGTTTCTCTCATGTAACAAGAACACTGTCAGTAATTTGCCTTAAACAGCATTTCCACCTTCATAATGTTTAACAACATACATGTCTAACGTAGGCTAATCCATCTAAGGACTTGACGAGTCCTCTGGCATCTTGCTAACGTTAGGCACCACACTGGTATGATGTGATTTGTTGTACACACTGCTACTTTTTTTAAAACCCTACGGTCAGATTAGCCAGAAATGAGTGTGACAATCAGTTGCTGTCATTGTATGATGGGCGTGCCCAGCTATTTGGTACTTTAATGTTTCCCATATTCCTCTGGTGGCCCCCTGCACTTCTCAGAATGCACTGCGGCGCCAGCAGAGCTCCGGCGTCTCACAGCGCATGTAAACAATGGCTAGTGAGGATGTGGATGGCGTTGAGTCAGCGAATTCACGGGCGATTATGTTGATGACACGTTCACCCACGTTGAGAGGGTTATCTAGAGGAGGTGCTATGCCCGGTGTGTCTTACTTCACAAGGTTTGTTTACATTATGCCCTGAACCGGAACTCTGCTGAAACTGACCTCTCGCGTGTATCACGGAACTCACAACTACGAAACAGCAAATATAGTTACTTGCATTTACTGTGCATAATGTCTAATGACAAACAAAGAATGGGAACACAAAATTGTCACTTTGAGCTTATCTTCCATGCTTAACTGCTTGGTGGAACAAAGTTTGATTGATTTGTTTCAGTAAACCATGGGTTACCTCCGTGCATCTATATGCATTGCAAACATTTGTGTACAATGTCTTACAAATCACCTCCTGGGCAGTTACAAAAATATAGTTTTCAGATGTGCCTGTGTTTATTTCATGCATTTACAAATGTATGACAAAAGTACCAAACATGCTAGATTTACACATAAATACAATACATGCATTTATAACTTCTTCTTAAGATAAGATTAGATAAACTTTATTACCTCCGCCAAGAGGTTATGTTTTCGGTCGCGTTTGTTTGTTTGTCTGTCTGTTTGTCAGCAGGATAACTCAAAAGGTTTTGAATGGATTTTGATTAAATTTTGTGGAGTGGTTGGGAATGACAAGAGGAACAAGTGATTAAATTTAGTGGTGATCTGGATCACGATCTGGATCCAGGAATTTTTTAAACGATTCTTCGCCATTGCGGGATAGGGGGAATTTTGACATTCTAGTTTCCTAACTCCACAAACCAAGGCAGAAAGGCTTGAAAAAAAATTAGGGGTAACATAGTCAAATGTTCTATCAACCAACAAAGTTTGGTAATGATCGCATCCGGATTCCGGATCTGGTGATCCAGATATGCAAAAATATAGGGAAAATAGAAATGTGTCAGTGTGAGGTGACAAATGAAGCTAGAGATGCACAACTAACACCAAATTGTACCTGAATCTGTACTGATCAGTAAGGTGTCATCAGATTTGATGTAGCTTCAAATGTTATGGAGCTAGATCCAGAAGAAAACCGCCATTACCGAAAAATTATTTCTATACATTAACTTTTGAACTAATAAAGACATAAAAGTGATTCCAAGTTCTAGTGTATGTTTTCATGGTCACGGATGTCAAATATAAAGGAAAGAAAAGTGTATGTATCATAGTTTTGGTTGTAACACTGAATTGTTGAATAGATCACTGTGCCAAGGAAGGAATCTCTTAGGTCAGTGACCCTAGGGCCTTGGCGGAGGTTTGCACTCTCTGAGTGCTTCTAGTGATATATTGATATTAACTTTATTTATATATTGCAGTGTTTGCTGGTAAATGCATAAATAGTGGTGTGAAGAGACTGCGTAAAAATAGAATATTATACAAATAATGATGTTTACGAGTGCAATGGTAACATTTCATTAGGTGAAAGATGGAATGTTCCATTCGATGAGGCTCCAGACATTCATTATTTGTTTTATATAACACCTAAAATAGAGCCTTGTCATTTGATATGACCAAAATTGCACGGTCAATGGAACACAGTGGCAAATGGTAAGAATAATCAGTGTTACATGACACACCAATCATATGACAAATATCTATTCAGGTGTTTATATAAATTATATCAGTATAGATATAGTAAAATTATTGCACAGGATAAATTTGCACATATGTGCATTTAAAAAAGCACACAAAAGTGCCGGTAGAAGTTGTGAATAGTGTAAAATCAGCAGGTGGTTATAGTGTTAAAGACATGAGGTATTATACAGTCTAACAGCAGTTGGAGTGAATGACCTGCGGAGGCGATCTGTTTTGCACTGTGGGTGCAGCAGTCTGTTACTGAAGGAGCTGCTTAAGGCTCCCACAGTCTCATGTAAGGAGTGAGAAGGGTTGTTCATAATTAATGTCAGTTTAGCTAACATCCTCCTCTCACTTAGCACCTCTATGGGGTCCAGAGTACAGTCCAGGATACCACCTGCCCTTCTGACTAATCTGCTGAGTTTCTTCCTGTCCCTCTCAAAACTTCCACAGCCCTTGCAGACCACAGCGTAAAGTATGGTGGATGCCACCATAAAGTCATAAGTTGTCAACAGTGTCCTGCACACAGCCAAGGACCTCGGTCTCCTCAGTAGGTGGAGATGACTTTGGCCCTTCTTGTACTACTGCAACAGGCTGCCACTTGTGTGGCCATCTTGGATGAATTCAGTTGCAGCAGCAGCTGTGGTTCATTATCATTGTCCATTTGTTATAATGATGCAGCTACATCTCATCAACTCATCCTATAATTATAGTAGATTTTGGTATTCTTTCTCCCACAATGTACAAGCCATGATTGAGTGCTGGTAAGATCTTATCAATCCATTTACATGTGGTATCATGTGGTTCTGGCATAACATATTTGTGGTATTTCGAGGTTGACGTGATAATTTGTGGTGATTTTTGATAACATTAGCATTATTGTCAGTATGTGGTTGGCGGGCCAGTGTTCGCACCAGTGTATTGTAGTTTGTGGCAGCCCTTTGGCATTTGGTTCAGCTTAGAGATCTTCACAATTTGCGAAAGTATAAACTTCGCTACAGTGTGAACGTGTAATTTCATGCTTAGGGTAATTTTATGGTATTATTATTTTATTATTAAAACTTTATTTAACCAGGTCAGTCCCACTGAGACACAAAGATCTCTTTCCAAGGGAAGCCTGGCCAAGAAAGCAGCTTAAAACATTAAGTTTCAGGAACACAGAATCAGACAACAATAAAACAGACAAATACAATCTGGTGACATCATGGAGTGAGGCAGATACTAAGGTCCCTCATAATGTTTTTAAATGTTCCAAGAGAAGTTAGTTCCCTCAAGTTCAAAGTTCTCTGTAGTGAGTTCCAGGCAGCAGGTGTGAAGTACATGAAGGATTGCTTACCTAACTCAGTGCGAATTTTGGGGACATTGAGCAAATAGCAATCATTGGAACACAAGGAGTAAGTGCTCTGGGTTCTCGAAATGTAGCCACATAGATATTGGGGGAGTAGACCTAAGATCGCTTTGTAAAAAAAAATGTGCCAGTGTGAGAGACGACATGCAGCCATTGAAGGCCACTCAACTCTGCTAAGGTGCAATGGTGATTGAGGGTTTTGCAACATGTAACAAACCTCAGGGCAACGCCATACATGGAGTCCAGAGATAGGAGACAATTTGCAGGGGCATGCATATAAAGAAGGTCGCCGTAATCCAATAAAGGAAGAAATGTGGCAGCTGCTAAATTCTTCCTAGTGGCAAAGGTAAAATGATAAAAGAACCCCAGTTTTAGCTTTAGTTTTTTGATCAGGTTGTCTATGGCAATGGAATTATAATCAAAGCAAAATTTTAATGGTACTCAAAATATGGCGATTTTGCTGTCATTTATAATTTCATTACCATAGAATTACACTTTTTGCTTGTGACAGTGATGACATGTGAAGCCAACTGTGATCAACAATAAAAACCTGTTTTAACAAAGCAGCAAACAGCTGCTGGAAAGTCATAGTCCATACTAATATGTTGTGTTTCCTGACCTCAACCATTGCAAATTGTTTAATTCTGTTAAAAAAAAATGCATTCTTTTTATTGATATACGCTAACCAAATTTACTTTGTGGCATAACCAGGTCCAACGTCAGTCTGTACGGTTAAGCATGATCAGATTTATGCAATTACACTGGATGGACTGCAGGTATTTTGTGGTAACTTAACCACAGTTGTTACAGAAGGGGAATGCATTTGGTATGCAGTAGTGTTCCTTCATCTAAAAGCCCCTGACACTTGCACAACTTTGATGCATGAACTTGCACGCACGTCATCGTGATGATCCCACCAGCTGTGTTCCCAGGTGGACGATGTACTTTGTTCCACTGGCTGCCACGCGCTGTGTGCTGGATGCTGCATATATAAAATAATTATTTTCTTGCAGATTAATCCTTTTCTCTGAGAGCTGTCTGTTGAAAATGGCTCTAATTGCTTCCTGAATCACAGAGGACCGCTCCAGCTGGAGCTGTGTCACGCGCGCTGAACATTGTGGAGAAAGCATTTGGAGCCATCTATAATGGTGATTGTCAGTGTTTACATTGTCATAGCTTGGTAAAACGGTTGGCATGTTCATTCCTTCTTGTGTGCAGCTGTTAAAGTATGTTTGTGATAGATGTAACACCTTGTTATAATCATTCAGACGAGGTGCACTCTGATGCGGTGCGCTGACACAATCACTCGCACTGTTCAAATTCTTTACTTGAACTTGACGAGCTTGGCGAGTAGATCGCTTAATGTTGCACAACATTTCTGCGTGAAAGATTTTTTTTTGAACATTTCAAAATTCTCTTTGCACAATTGCACGCACCGATGCCCCTCTCACATTCAGTTTATACCTGTTAACGACATGTTTACTCTCCTGCATGACACAGGACATGCAAGTGCGTGCATCAAAGTTGTGCAAGTGTCAGGGGGCCTTAACTTGTCATTTAAACTGGCTCAAACCAAATTCCCAAAGCTTTTAGGCTGGCTAATATCTTTCTATTAGCATGAGAAATAGCTGCTCTGCACCCCTGAGTTGCTCACCTACAAGACTGAGTGCTGCTTTGCAGAAGTGACCAGAGCATGTTCAACAGAATTACCCTCAGCCTAAAAATAGACCACCGCAACGCACACGAGCACACACAGTCAGTGCAGACGTGCAGACAGACAAAAACAACATATTGAACATGCACTGACGCGCACACACTATGCAGTACATTCACAGATTGTTGACTCCATTGTGACAGAGTTGGAACTGCTCTACATCTTTGAATCATGCTCGGCCAGCTGCCGTCCTCCTAATTAGCGCACACACGTGTGTGTGAGCACGGACATGTGTGTACTATTTTCCAGCCATAAATGCCTCCTCCCAGTGTTGCTTTCTACAGTAATTTATATGTGCAGTGCCTGAGAGAGCTGCTTTTATTCTGAGTGTTGGAAATAGAGAATGATGGAATACAGGTTCATGAATACAGTATAAATTATGGGGGTTGTATTTGTTTTTGTTGTTTATTTATTTTGCATGTAAGAATGTGCAAACAGCAACAGCACAACAATATCACAGTCTGTAGAGACAGAGAGCGGGCTATCACTGATATGTTCTCTGTTTTTTGTGATTACAGTGTTTAAATTTTACCACCGTTATATTTTATAAATGTAAAATTTAAAAATGAAAATCGAGGAGAGACTTGGAGTAGAGCTGCTGCTTGTTTGCTTTGAAAGAAGTCAACTGAGGTGTTTCGGGCATCTGGTGAGGAAGGTGCCTGGTCATCTTACTAGGATGTCTTCCAGGCACATCCAATGGGGAGGAGTCCATGGGGAGGATCCAGCACACACTGGAGGAATTATATCTCCTGGGTGGCTTGGGAACTCTTCCCCAGAAAGAGTTAAGAGGATCTTGGCAGTGGAAGTGTAGGATAGAGTTATTTAGTCTACTGCCATCATAACCCAGAGCTGGATAAGCAGCAGAGAATAAATGGGTATGTCAGAAGCTCAGAAGTATGACAGATCAGGTTAGCTTGTGGATCTAAAGGTGCCTTGACACTTGCATGAATTTGATCCGCGCACTGGTACGCAATCTGCTGTGCCAGAGAGTAAACTCATTGTAAACCATTGTAAACTGTGCAGTTTTGTGCAAGTGCGCAAAGAAAATTCTGAAATGTTCAAAATCTCTGGCACCCATTAATTGTGTGAGCTTGAACCTTGCGCAAACAATTAAAAAACACTGTGTGTCAATGCGTGTCACTGCATTAGCGCAGCGCATCACATCTGAACAATTAAGATGAGATGTTAAAGCTATCATAAACGTAATAAAAAAAATAAAAAATTCCTCTGTGATTCCGGAAGCAATTAGCGGTGTTTTTCATCAGTGAGACCTGAGAGCAAATATCCACTACGAAGTAATTATTTTATAGAACACAGTGTCCAGCAGCTCAAAGTGCAACATCCAGGGGGACACAGCGGGTGGCATTGACACGACGAATTGCACGGCAGTGCGGGGGTTAAATACTTGAAAATGTCAAGGCACCTTAAGAGCATAACAGATATCAGTAAGTACTTTTGACAAGTTTTATTCACCAAACAATACTGAAAAAATTGTTGTTTGTCTCAGGTTAAAAGTAATCTGATTTCACAATTTATGCATAAAAATAGCCCAACTCAGAATTCAAAAAATGGAAATCTCTCCAACAAAAACAATTGCAGTGTAGTGAATAGGTTCAATTCGGTCACAGAGTTGGGCAGGTAAGTACAGTAAGGCTACAGATCATTCAGGCAGCAGCACCTTTGGCTGTCTGCCAGAGCCAAGGATAGCCACGTTTCCATAGAAACACGAACATTGGTAAGAGTGTGGTGATCGTATACCAGGAGCAGTGACACATACTGTACAAGAGGTAGCAGAACCAGGAAAAAACAGCAAACTCAGTGGGTGCAGACGGCAAGCCACATACAACGGCGCCACCTTGCTACGCCCACTAAGGAACTACTAAGGAAAAGAGATATTACAGACATTACAGGCATCTAGTCAACTTTATTTAAATGTTCCGAGGTCAAAATACAAACTCTGGGGTGGTCGTGCTTTTGCGGTATCTGGCCCCAGACTGGAAAGGGTTACCTTCTGATTTCACACTATTTCTGAGCTAGTACTTTTAAAAATCAAAGCTCAAGACTTATTAATTTAAACTGGCTTTTAATACCTAGTGGTGCTGTGCCTTTTTAACTCCATTGTATGTTTTATTTTTGTGAATTCTTGTTGTTTGATTTTACTGTAAAGCACTTCGGACACCATCTGGCTGCTAGTGAAAAATTTTGTTCAGCCACAGGATGTAGAGGTGGAAGTGACTTTGACTTGTGAGGTTTTAAAAAGCAGTGGAGGACCATATTTTGATGAACCTGAGTTGCATTACAGGAAGATTTTCCATTAAAGGATGGGTCACACCAAAATCATAACAATTTAGATTTAGGCTGTTAGTGACCATCTGATGATCCTTCCGATTACTTCCGTGACCGGTTTCAAAGTATATGACATTCGCAACAAACAACTACAGAGACGCTGACAACAAAGTACAAGTGACATAGCTGTTAGAAGCGTCCCCGCGTGCTCTTCAATGGAATGTAGCTGCTAACGTTAAGGACCGAGGCACAGATTAATTCCAAAGTTTACATAAGTGCGATGTCATGTTATTATGACTCGCTTTTTAAGTGATAACCATTAATTTTGATATGCAGTCACGGTGAAAGCAGCAGCTCTGAGAAGTTTTATGTGCACCTGACATTTTCCAATGTAACAAATCCATGTCCGTGTCAGGAAGTCTGTTAAAAACAGCAGCATAGAGATGTCCCTCATCCATGTAAACCACCATCTGCACAAACCGCACGTCACCACACTTTTAGGTGCCAAAATCCAACACTAAAAAAGTTTAACAGTTTCGAGGTGAAGCGTGTCATCTCCTGTCTGTAAATCCTCTGTAAATCTGAGCCATCACTTTCGAATGAAGCTCCGAAGCTTCTCATTTTCCCTCTGTCACTCATGGGGATCTTTCTGCTCATTCTAAAATGTGCGTCACAGGCATAAAAATGCCAAGAATTGATGAGTGAGGCATTTTCCAGAAATGCACCTGCTAACACTCCGAGAGGAATAAAATAAATAAGCGCTCACTAATTATCGCACGTGTGTGGAGAGGCTTATCCCATTTTTGCTAATTTATGGATTAAAAACAGTGTTATAGGGTTATTTATTGAAATTCCTAAAAGTGTTACAGATTGATCTGAGTGTTAATAGGTGTAGAAGCCAATCACCCATTCTAGTTGCATGAATAAACACAAGTGCTCCACATGGCAATGTAGGAACTTCACAACTCGAACACTGGATCCTCTGATCCCTTGCACTTTAGGGCCCTGTCCCACTGGGGAGAGGATTAATTGCGCATGAATTGAGTACACAAAGTACAGTCGTTCGTTGTCGTCCGCAACAAAAATGGCCAAAATGACAAATGTCCCAGTATGACTTACGGATATATTAATAATATATAGCAAATATATGATGAACAATCACGGTTGTATAACGCATGTAGTGAGGAAACGGATCAGACGCATTGCCATTATCATGATAGTATTACGGGTGTATTATGATGCATCGCGCACATGTTGTGTGTGCACGGCATCTGCATTGTGGTCATAAATGAAGCACACTCAGGCCATTGGCATCACTATCCAGCTGTGAACGCATCTGATGCAAAGCAGACGTAATAAAAATGCTTTATTCGTGGCCAGTCTGTATGCAGTCGCTACAACTTATTTTAGTTCGTGATGTGGACATGATGGACACGCAAAATATCCGTTTTACACACTGTCCCAGTCCGCTGCCAAGCCGCAAATCCCTGTCGGTTGCGGATATCAGCAGATGACAGCAAATATACAGCGCATAGATTGAGTATGTTTGTGTATGTATTGAGTATGTATGGAATATGTAAGGCGGATGTCATCCGCAGCCAAAATTTTGTGCACTTCAAAAATCCTAGTAATGGAAAATGTGCATCTGCGGATAATTGCGGATGTGTGCGGGGGTCAGCCGACTCACACAAGCATGTTTCATGCTTATTGCGGATGTTAAGCGAATATGAGCCAATTTTGTGCGCAATCCATACGCAAATCCTTCTAAACGCCAGTGGGACAGGGCCCTTACATATGCATCATACACATCAAGAATGGACATGGTGTCATCTTCTTCAGGGACATCCTGGAGAACATGAGATGGTCTTGTTGAGCAGAGCAATGACGTAACTTTAATGGCTTTGGCGTGGTGCTTAGGATCTAGGCTCATTAATAGACTTCCATCGCATTTTCTATAAGACCTTGTACAGGATTTTGTGTGTGTATGGACAGCTCTGTTGTAGTGATGGCCTGACATTACTTCATTCAGCGGTCCTGCAGCAACAAGTTTCAGTTCTATGATGACATCTCTGATGCCTGACTGATGGAAACATTTTCCAGTACATGCAAGCAAAGACATGCATGTGGGGAATTTACCAAAACAAAGAACTAACCTCTTCTAGAAAACTGGGCTTTGCCATCTTATCTGCTGCGCTTTGGAGTATTGCTTGATCAAAGACCACAACAATTGCATCCAACTTCAACTTATCTGCTATATGCACACTACGCAAAAGATGGTGTAAACTGTTGCCATTTGTGTAGGTCTTGCATCATATATTGCGAGGTAGCAAAATGATGACTTCTCAGGAGTAGATACGGCTGACACAAGGCTATTAAAACCAGTCCAACCAGGTCGAAGAGAGTCAAACTTTGGCAGTTAGGTCAGGCAGTAGGCAAGGTCCATCCTTAAGATCACTTTCTGTATGGTACTGCTACAGAGGCATCAACATCAGCAAAGCAAGGGTCTTCATGTTTTCCACAGTGGAATGACTGAAGCTCTGTCATTGGAGGGTCCACAGATTATTGCTTGGTTTTAGAAATATAAGCAGATGCCATATGTTCAGAGTTAAGGGGATCATGCTGAATAATCACACCATTTGTATTATGTGTGGTTCCATTCCCACTGAGTTTCCTCCCTGAAGTCGTTATGGTCCCAGACAAGGAGAGTTGGTGTGAACCTGACGCCATCAGGAACCAAGCTGTTTCTGGAGGCCTGTAGTTTTGCAAGAGCTGTGTCAGGCTCAAGTACAACGGAATGGGAAACTGAATGACCAAATGCCACTGACAAGGCCTGTGACTTGAGATGATCCCATCAGGTGATGCATTGTCATTCCCATGGCAACATGCTTTGGAATTGATGCAGATTAAGAAGATTTACATTTATGTTCGACACTTGTGGGGACCATCCAGCCCTTAGCCACCATATCTGAGGCACCAGTCACTGAAGTAGTTAAATTGAATAATTCAGTTGGAATCATTTCCTTGATTCGATCCATGCTGAGGCCAAATTCCTTTGAGACCATGTGCTTCATATACGACTTTCTTCACTGCTAATGCACTGTGATACAGGTTGTTCCTTGCCTTATGCCTTATCATGCCTTATCACTATACTTTGGAATAATATACTTTGGAATGTCCCAGTGATTCTATTAATCAAAAAAATTGTAACTCTAACTCTAAAAAATTGACTGGTCCCAACCTTAAGATCAAATTTTATTCTTTGACATAAACAGGGCTATTCTGGGAAGGCAAAACTGAATGCATTTTCTAAAAAAAAAAAAAAAATGCAAAGGTTATATGTATTTGGTGACCGCAGCTAGTCTGCTCTGTGTCAGCCTGATCCCGTCAGCTTTCAGATATTAAGCAGTGCGGGGCCTTGGTTAGTACTTGGATGGGAGACCTCTTTGGAACACCAGCGTGTGTGTTTCTCCAGGTTACACTGGAGTTGCGTCAGGAAGGGCAACTGGCATAAAACTTGAGCCAAATACCACTGCAAATCTGCTGTATCCGCTGTGGTGACCCCAGACAAAAACGGGAGCAGCCGAATGGACAACAACAACATATGTATTTGGGGTCCCCTGAACTACATAATGTAGGCCTATCTCAAACCTTGCAAAACTTGTCAGTCTCTCTCCTCCCTCCCAACCCCACCCCCCCAAATCTCAACATTATTTTGTTGAGATTTACAGTTGCAAATTGAGAGGGAATGTGAGTGAGTTTGTCAACTATAAATCAGTCATAAAACTGGCGATATAAAACTGGCCGATAGTAGCAGTACTCTGGCTTCAATTGCTCGTTTTCAAAGATTTCTGAGTTTAACAGTGCAATGTCTCTCTCCTTGCCATCTAACTTTTTCCATTGTTTACAACATTATAGAAATTTCTGCAACTTCAACTTGCTGTTGTAAAGAGTGAAATTTCTCCCAATTGTTCACAAATGTGGCAAATACATGTCCTGTTTGTGTGTGCTGCCATGTTGACTCTGAAATTTGATCGTTCACAGGTAAAACGCTGATGTTTTGGTTTGTTATGGTATCGAACTAGCTTAGGCTCAAATTACTATACCGCCCTCTCTTGACTAATCAGAAAAAATGCGAACACAAGAAGTATTTTTTTTTCTCTGTCTTTCAAACCTTATTTTTCACATCACACAGCAGCTTTTAAGGATGTCAACATCGAAATATTATTTATATATTTTTAGGATTCATAGCAGCAAAAAAATAAGTTGGCAATAGAAACTCCCAATAAACCTGCAAGATAGAATTTCTGGCCCACGCCATTGGCCCACGGTCTAATTATATTTTTGTCTGTTTTGGGATAACAGTGTAAATTTCATGCATGGAACAATCATCTGGGCTAAAAAGAACAGTTAGCATCAAGTTTTACTACCTTACAAGAAGACAAATAGCACCAGGACCTGAAAGACTTTAACCTTTGTTCTCCTACAAAGATGTTGGTGTTGCCAAATGCCTCTGTTCAGTGAACTCATTACTCCATATGCTCTTCTCAGGCACATTTCAATCTCAAAAGCTGAAATACATGAAGCATATAAGACCCAGAAACATGTATATCACTGCTGAAATAAGTGAATGTCTCTAAGTTCAACACACTTTGACCACATGCAGATACACGTCTAATCGCTGAGTCCAGGAAGCCATTAAAAGCCTGGATCTTCGTCTTGATCAAGGTCAATTGCAAACCCAGTCACAGATTCTGCACTCAGCTCTCAAGTGCTGCAGTCAAGTAATTCTGTGCCCACTCATTGCAGTTACATTGTATATTTGTATATGCAGTATATTGCATATTTTTGTGATTGTTGACTCCTCAGCTCCTCACAGCCATTGCTATGGATTCTTGGCTCACATTAAGCTCTTTATATTTGGATGTTTGCATTTCAGGGCTCTCGGTCCAGTGGCAAGCTGCACAGCTTTGGGAAGAGAGAGCAGTCCATTAAGCGAAACCCCAATGTTCCAGTTGTGGTGCGAGGATGGTTGTACAAACAGGTAAGGAAGGACACATTTTAAAATATGTGCAGATTTTAAAAACAAAAAATCCTCTGTGATTCCAGAGCGATTAAATGTGGTTTCATCAGGCATATTCTGAGAGCAAATGATTAATCCACTACAAATAATTATTTTATATAACGCAGCATCCAGCGGCACAAAGTGCAGCATCCAGCAGAATACAGTGGGTCGAATTGGCATGACTGTGCGGCAGTGCATGGGTTAAATGTCAAGGTGCCTTTACCCTTCTGAAGTGCCTTGAGGGGACTTGCGTTGTGATTTGTGCTATATAAATAATTTGAATTCAGTTGTGATGCAAAACCCCAATTGGTGCCTGAAATAGGCTGTAATAGGTGTTAATAGGTGGTGAAATATAGGTAATTTTGAAAGTTTTAAACGTGTTCAAAAATTTGTAATGCGGGGACACATCCTCATCAAAACAGTGACTAGTCTAATGGTAATTTGTGCAGATATGGGGTAATATTTTGCAAAAGTCGGGGCGTGTGAACGATGCGAGCATTGATTGAATGAGGCATGGAGTGTGACGTAAGGATGTGGCCAGAGCATGTGTAGGGCAGCATATTATATGAAACTGAGCATCAGCTCATCTCTCACTCCACTGTTGCATACTGGACCTTGCACACAATGTGTCTTTATTTTTTTACAGATGGCTTTGTTATTATTTGGTCAGTCCTTCTTGAAATGAATGTGGATTTGGCTGCGCAGATGTTTTTGTGCAAGACTGCAGTGTAAACTAAAATTAAAATACAATGCAGATTGAGTTTTTTTTAAGTGAACAGCATGCGATTTTATTGAAGCGGGATGAAATTCACCTGTGAAGTGTAGTGGTTAGTTAGACTCACAGTTTGCTGACCTCTTCAGTTTGCTGACCTCTAAATCCCCTCTGGAAATTGAAGATGCATTCACAATCCCACGAAAAGCATGCCACGCTTGTTAGCAGAAGACAGCTTTCAGTTAATAACATACATTTTAGTTTTGTGGTATAATTCTTATTATAACTGCTGTTGTTAGTGCATAGACTGTAGTTCTGTTGTGCGCATTTCCAGAAGCTCTCATGTCCAAGGCTGCATTCATATTTGTTTGTAGTTTGCACTAACTGACTGTTTAATAATATGACACACAACTTTAGGCATCAAGGGATGCTAAAGTAAAGGGTCAGATTTCCTCAGTTTTATAATCGAGATGTCAATCTGGACCAAAAATCTACAGTGGGAGACCAGCTTTAGTTGCAGCTTCATGCATCTTTGTGTGATTATATCACTTGTCTTTCTCTCTCAGCTTTCAAATACAGCATTTTCAACTCGAGAGCATAAAAGATGCAATGGGCAGTAAAACATCTCTGGTAGTGTTAGTGAATCATAAACACGTGTGGATGAGCTTCCACTTACTGTCGTTATTGTTCATTCTCTTAGTCTTTATGTTGAGCTTTTTTGCTTTTTGTTGCTGTATCTGAATTCCTAATTTTCCCCCTGCTGCTTACACGTCTTCTGTTTCTCAGCTCGCCCTTTATCTTCCTCATTACCCTCTCTTCCTATTTCATATATCTATTCTTTCTCATTACCTTCAGTCTGCACTGTTGCCTCTCTCATTATTCATTCATTACACTTTTATTTTGTCTGTGCAGGACAGTTCTGGAATGCGTCTTTGGAAGAGGAAGTGGTTTGTCTTGGCTGATTTCTGTCTGTTCTACTACAAGGGTGAGTCCTTGATAAAGTACTGTCAGAATTTTGTCACGTGGAAAACATGGCAGAAAATAAGTCTGGAAAAAAAAAACATGCAGCTGATGGTAAAAAAAATGACCACCTCAATGATACATAGAGCCCCACTGATTCCAATGGAAATGATCTTCCTTGCTTATAGAAAGGATGTTCAAGGTGCCCAATCACAGAAACTGACTCAAGTCCTGGACCTGGACTCTACCATGCATTGGATGACACCTCAGCACCTCACTTGTTGCCACCCTGCAGAGACAAAACCCTTTGTGCTGTAGATGGCTTTCCCCCTTCCCCTTCATTAAGCCCCTTTCACACCGGGGCTGCTTCCAGTTGCGTCATGCGTCGTCATGACAACGCCTCGTGGAAGCAAAGCATGTAATTGTATTATTATAGTAGTTTAAAACACTGACATGACAGTCTGACCTGCTTGATGCTGGACATGTGTGAACAGTGAACAGCTGTGGGGTACCTCAGGGTGGATCATACTTGTCCACTTCCATTCCCAGCAACACTAAAGCTGCTATTTTTAATACGGACACTGTGGTGATGTTTTTGCTAGCAATTAAATAAATAACATAATAATAATAATAATAATAATAATAATTAAAAAATTAATAAGAAATGTTTTAAAATCTGGTTAAAATCTGGGGTGTGGCCTTGATAAGAGCTGATCTTAAGCAAGAAATAATGGCAAATCTCCATCTTTTTTGAAAATCATACATGCGACTGGTCGGGATTCCTTTGCCTTATTCTACAGCCAACTGCAGTCCACCAGTCGTTAGTGGGCTTGCAAAATCAGTGAAACTGATTGAAAGCTGATAGTCTAGTTCCTACTTTAGACATGTACACGCATCTTTTAGGAGAGGATAACTCATCTGTTCTAGACTAATGTGACCTCAATGAACAACTTGGGATATGTGCCGAAATCTCTGTCCAGGACAAATGGGCTGAAAATTAGAGTGCCTTATTTGAGAGAGTGGCATCAGCTCAGAACATGGTGCACTGAACTACTGAATGAACCTTTTATGTTTTCTACATTTTTTTAAATCGTTTAACCACATACAGCAACACATCCAGGTACAGGTACTATCAAAATAAATATAAAAATAGTTAAGCTATCAAATTTACATAAATTTACAATTTATGATGATTTATTTAATTAATTTAAAGCTTTATTTATGCAGCTGCACAGTTGTAATTCCGTGTCATGCAATGATGTGCGTGACAGTTTAAAGTTCTCCATCGCTGGATTATGCTTTATTCTCGACTAATTAAACCTCAACAACGGTAATTATACAGCTGTATAATTACCGACTTCATGCTGTAAATGTGCAGACTTTTCTGATCCTTTTAATCAGCATGTGCACTGCAAAAACTATCATAACGTGATGGCAGATGAAGTAGTGAAAGCAGAAAAGTGTCAAATCACAGCCTTTTGTGTGTAATTTAACAGGTGCATGTCCAGGTTGCGGGTCCGAGTCTGAACACAAAAAATAAACTGTTGGGTTTTTAATCACAGAAATGACTCCGGCCCCACTTTAGTCAGAGTGTCAGAGCTGAACTTTAATTTGTATCTCTGTTAGTTTGCATGTCCAGACTGCTCTGGGTTTTCAAATGGAAATAAATTGCAATCGGACGGGACATTTTATCCAACATGAGCGAAAAATTTGTTACACAAAATCCATTATACGAAATCCATTATATGCGGTGTTTATTACATTGAAAGCAATACAAAAACACTGGGGCTGTTTTTGTCCGGTGACTGCGAATATCTGGTTTATACCATAATGATTTAGGTGAGTTTTACTGTACATGGGACTGAACAATAAAAGCTTTGACGATGAAGTCGCTTCCATCCAACACGGCTGATTTTATTTTCACAAATTTTTCTTCTGTTCGGATCTGAAGGGAATCTGTACATCTTGCATCTTGAAGCCCTTGTTGTGTCCGTTTGTGCCTCAAAATGCACAACAACCTGTCATTTTCAGTGATTAAATAGATAAAATAGCTGGATTTGCATGCAGACAAATTAACAGGGAACGCTATTTTGGCAGCAAGATGGCATTATGAGTGACGTGACCATTTTTTTTTTTTGACTCGTCATGTCGCTACGCTCTCATTTAAGACACTCTACAGAAAATGACCACACCCTTTATTGTCCCGAGTGTTACTTCAAATACACCTGTATTTTTGGGTTGCTGGAATCCATTGTTGCAAGTACTACAAATGCAAGGGAGGTGATTGCTGCAGAAACCCTAACACTGAATGAGCATAATCTTCATATCTGGATTTTGTTGTGTTTACGTGTTTGAAAAATAAACAGTAATGTGGTGTTATAAGTTGTATTATTGGCTGTTGGGAATTTTCCCTGATAATCTTTCAAACATTTAAGATCTCTAGATACTGCTGTCTGCTAAAGAAACACATTTTGTTTTATATTTTTTACTTTAAATCAATATTCCATTGATAACAGTATAACTGAAAGTAAAATTTCATCATATTTGGCAAATGTTCATTTTCTTTCGATGTATTACCATACATCGACCCACTTATCTTTGCCATTTTTTCTTAAAATATCAAAAATAAAACTTTTACACTTTTCTATGACCCTCCCTAACATGTAATGGTCATTCTGAACATTATGAATACCTTAGAAAATTTCCAGCTGCTACAGTTTAGAAAATACAGCTGTTTTTGAAGTAGCACTCGGGCGTGTTGTTGGGGTTGTCTGCCTGGGTGGTTGTTATGTGGTACCTAAGGTAGGTCTGTGGTGTCTAGGATGCGTAAATATGTGACACCTGCTCATCTTCTCAGACCTGATTAGAATGAACCCAGTCTAATTAATGGTGGCATGGTGACTTAGTGGTTAACACTGCCTCACAGCAAGAAAGTCATGGGATCGCTTCCTGGCCTTTCTGTGTGGGGTTTGCATGTTCTCCACATGTCTGTGTGGGTTTCCTCCAGGCACTCCAGTTTTCTCCCATAATCAAAACATGCTTATTTAGGGTCTGCTCCTTTCTCTGCCTATGACCAAGGCAGCATCTCTGCTCTGGAGTTGGTCACTGGACACCGAAATATGTACAATGACAATAAAAGGCTGTATTAGTATTATTATTATTATTATTATTGTTATTGAGAATTTGAATTTGAATTTATTAGGCACCAATGCAAAAAACAAACACTCATTTGCAGACCACAAAATCACACAACAAAATATAAAATTAAACAAAAGTTACAGGAAAGAAAGAACAAGAAAACAATAAACAATAAACATGGTGCCCGAAAAGTGTAGGCAGAAGCAACGCTTATCAATACCTACACCCACTCATACAGTCAAATCAACCCAGGCTAGATGCCAGTTCATACACGTTCATTTCCAACAAAGCCTGAACAGTAGTAGCTCATAACTACCGCTGAGGGAAGTGAGTATTTCATAACAGCTCCTATTTTGTTCTAGTTACCCCAGTACATTCAATAGTAAGAATTTAAATGAAGCACATTACAACACAACTCAACGTTTTCCATCAGATACATATCCGTCAAACACCATTTCTTTGTATAAATATTTAAACTGATTGATATTTGGACATCGTTGGAGTTTCTCAGGTAGCTTATTCCATTTTTTTGGGCCACAAATAGAGAGACAGAAGCATTTCCTGGTCGTCCTTCCGCCTGCAATTTTAAAATGATACAAACCCCTTAAATTGTTAATTAGGATTTCAGCTTCGACAACATAGGAAATCTACCCAGTAGGTCTCAAGCAATATATTGTCTATTCAGGGTTCCTGCAGTTCCTTGAAAAGTTTTAAAATACACTGAATTTGTTCATTTAAAAATAAGGTAATTGTCATTGAAAGGTTTTAAATCAGGTTTTCAGAAGTCTTAAAAATGCAAGATAAGGGAATTAGGTTTTTATTCATGTTTTCTTCTGACATTACAGTTGAGAATATCAAAATAAATGGCAATATCTGTTTATGATTCAGTAAAAGCCTAGTCTAGTATTGCTACCCAAAGTGATATAGCAGAATCAAGATATCTCTGGTTTGTGGCAGGAATGCTCAAATCAGAGACACTTTCAAGTAGTTAGATGTAATGCACAGTTATTGGAATGCTGCTGTTAAATTCATTCCAACCGGCACAAAAAAATACTGTATGTGCATATGTGAGTTTCTAGATGAGCGTGATATCTTCATCCTAATTTGTAGCCTATACTCTTTAATTTAGTTGATGATAGGAAATGTTCAAGTTTCTATTTTTCAGTCTAACAGTTAAAAAGTTGAACACTGAAAAACATTTCTACATCTTAGATCTTGTCTTTGGAGCCATCTGTCTCTGTGATAACTGGACTCTATATGTCTGTGGTTGCTTAGCTGTAATGTTTCTCTCTGCATGTTTGACAGTTGTGTTTTATTTTGTTATTGGTATGGTCAAAGCAGATGGTGACTTCACCGAGTCTGGTTCTTCCTTACCCGTGTGTAGCACCTTGGAGTGACATGTTGTGATTTGGTGCTACATAAATAAATTTATGTGAATAGTTAAATTATTCATTTATCCAGTTTTTTTGTTTGTTTTTCTTTTTTCTTCAAAATGGAAATCGCATGGAATAGCATATTATTTTCAGTGGCGTGCATGTGTGTCTGCGTGTGTGTGGGGGGACAAGACAACTCAAAAGAGGCTGGTGGGTGGCTTGTGGGAATACTACTTGTATTGAGGAATAGAAGTGAATGGGGGATTGCATACCCGCCATATTGGATTTTGGGCACGCAGAAGATTGTGGGAAATGTGTGCCTGCTACAGATACACACAGGAAGTAAACAAAACGCTGTGATTGCTTGTTGTCTCCCTGGATGCTTCAATAACCATCTCAGGGATAAACATGTGAACACCTATGTTTTTCCTAAGAATGCAATGCTTAGAAACAAGTGGATACACAATATTGAAAGGGCTGTAAATAAGTGAAAGTTTATTAAGTTCAAGCTGATTCAACCCATCGAGACTGCAGCAGCCAGAAAACTTACATGGTAGAAACACCACTGGTTTTTCCACTCAAACCACTCCATCAAAACCACCACCTTGTCCACAACTTGAGGCAAAATCGCATCATAAAAAGTGCATCGGCCATCTGATGCCTTTCAATAAACTTAGTGTTACAAATACACCTATTGTATTTATTTTTCTCTTTTCTCCATATTTTTCTCATCATTATGTAGCTTTCCTCCTCTTTTCTGCTTGTACAGACTGCAGGCCTTCTTGCTGAATCACATTTATGAATGAATTTATATTCATTCTAGAATATAACCCTTGTTGATCCCAAATTTGATCTGAGAGTGATGGTAAGCAGATGTGTGCAGAATAACAATAAAAACAAGTGGTTTTGGTGTCTGTGCTTTTCTTTTCGCTCTTTACCTTGTGTATTGTCCTTCAAGTTGTCCTTTGCTCAGGCAATTTACATAAATTTGTTGAAGTGTTTCAGCATGAGCAAAGTGCTCAAACTTCAATTTAAGCTTCCGAATGAAGGAAGCTCATGTGCTGTAGGCTGTGGCTTGGGTTTGTACAAGAGTACAGTAAGCTGAAGACTAGAATTAGTCCGTATCACTCAGCAGCCCACCTGCGTGTACTGAATGTCCACACATGGCTTCACATGAAATCTCATCCTGCCCTATCAACAGGTGCTGCGGGACTAAGATGGAACATGTGTCATTGGGCGCCGTAGCCAGATGACAAGGCATCCATCATGACACTGTGTTAATGCTGCAGACCGTGTTTTCCTGCCCTGCACTCCAACCCCCCAGGTGCTGTGGCTCATCACCCCTGCCACAGTCCAATGGGAAAATCAAACCGATTTCTCATTCTGACAAGTAAAACCATCATGGTGCAAGTAAAAGTAAAAGAACCTTCTTTCAATTGAAAGATGGATCATTTGTGTGAAATTAATCCATGTCTTGAATAAGTCTCCACCATTCTGCCTGTGATAAAACATCAGAGGGAGCTTCAAAGGCAGAAATCAATCCTGTAACACCCCCTACGAGCTGTATGTCACAGGCTGCCTTGACCACTTGTATTCTCTGCAGCTGTATGCACATTTAGTCATGCTGTGTTCATAATAATTCAGCACGGCATCTTTGATAATTATCAAAGCCACTGTCATTTAGACGTTCCAGGTAGGTCCTAGTTTTCAGTTAGAAATATATGTACCTCTATGTTTTGCTCGAGGATACCGCTAAAACATCTCTATTTTCCTCAGGTTGTGTCACTTTGTTGAACAGTGACAAGTTAAAGGATTGACTTTTCTCTAAAACAGTGGTTTTTAAATCAGCTCTCAAGGACCACCTAACCCACACATGTTCAGATGTCTCTTAGTACTTGATTGGTCACATAATCAGCTTGTGGCAGAAGCGGGAGAGATAGAAAATGTGCAAGATAGGGACCAGTTTGAGAGGCACTGCTCTGCTAAAAGGTCTCAAATTTGAGTCTCTTTGATTGCTATATAATATGAACAGAGAAATACAAAGACTGTTTCTCTCATGTAACAAGAACACTGTCAGTAATTTGCCTTAAACAGCATTTCCACCTTCATAATGTTTAACAACATACATGTCTAACCGTAGGCTAATCCATCTAAGACTTGACGAGTCCTCTTGGCATCTTGCTAACGTTAGGCACCACACTGGTATGATGTGATTTGTTGTACACACTGCTACTTTTTTTAAAACCCTACGGTCAGATTAGCCAGAAATGAGTGTGACAATCAGTTGCTGTCATTGTATGATGGGCGTGCCCAGCTGATTTGGTACTTTAATGTTTCCCATATTCCTCTGGTGGCCCCCTGCACTTCTCAGAATGCACTGCGGCGCCAGCAGAGCTCCGGCGTCTCACAGCGCATGTAAACAATGGCTAGTGAGGATGTGGATGGCGTTGAGTCAGCGAATTCACGGGCGATTATGTTGATGACACGTTCACCCACGTTGAGAGGGTTATCTAGAGGAGGTGCTATGCCCCGGTGTTGTCTTACTTCACAAGGTTTGTTTACATTATGCCCTGAACCGGAACTCTGCTGAAACTGACCTCTCGCGTGTATCACGGACTTCACAACTACGAAACAGCAAATATAGTTACTTGGCATTTACTGTGCATAATGTCTAATGACAAACAAAGAATGGGAACACAAAATTGTCACTTTGAGCTTATCTTCCATGCTTAACTGCTTGGTGGAACAAAGTTTGATTGATTTGTTTCAGTAAACCATGGGTTACCTCCGTGCATCTATATGCATGCAAACATTTGTGTACAATGTCTTACAAATCACCTCCTGGGCAGTTACAAAAATATAGTTTTCAGATGTGCCTGTGTTTATTTCATGCATTTACAAAATGTATGACAAAAAGTACCAAACATGCTAGATTTACACATAAATACAATACATGCATTTATAACTTCTTCTTAAGATAAGATTAGATAAACTTTATTACCTCCGCCAAGAGGTTATGTTTTCGGTCGCGTTTGTTTGTTTGTCTGTCTGTTTGTCAGCAGGATAACTCAAAAGGTTTTGAATGGATTTTGATTAAATTTTGTGGAGTGGTTGGGAATGACAAGAGGAACAAGTGATTAAATTTTAGTGGTGATCTGGATCACGATCTGGATCCAGGAATTTTTTAAACGATTCTTCGCCATTGCGGGATAGGGGGAATTTTGACATTCTAGTTTCTAACTCCACAAAACCAAGGCAGAAAGGCTTGAAAAAAATTAGGGTGTAACATAGTCAAATGTTCTATCAACCAACAAAGTTTGGTAATGATCGCATCCGGATTCCGGATCTGGTGATCCAGAATATGCAAAAATATAGGGAAAATAGAAAATGTGTCAGTGTGAGGTGACAAATGAAGCTAGAGATGCACAACTAACACCAAATTGTACCTGAATCTGTACTGATTCAGTAAGGTGTCATCAGATTTGATGTAGCTTCAAATGTTATGGAGCTAGATCCAGAAGAAAACCGCCATTACCGAAAAATTATTTCTATACATTAACTTTTGAACTAATAAAGACATAAAAGTGATTCCAAGTTCTAGTGGTATGTTTTCATGGTCAAGGATGTCAAATATAAAGGAAAGAAAAGTGTATGTATCATAGTTTTGGTTGTAACACTGAATTGTTGAATAGATCACTGTGCCAAGGAAGGAATCTCTTTAGGTCAGTGACCCTATGGCCTTGGCGGAGGTTTGCACTCTCTGAGTGCTTCTAGTTGATATATTGATATTAACTTTATTTATATATTGCAGTGTTTGCTGGTAAATGCATAAATAGTGGTGTGAAGAGACTGCGTAAAAATAGAATATTATACAAATAATGAATGTTTACGAGTGCAATGGTAACATTTCATTAGGTGAAAGATGGAATGTTCCATTCGATGAGGCTCCAGACATTCATTATTTGTTTTATATAACACCTAAAATAGAGCCTTGTCATTTGATATGACCAAAATTGCACGGTCAATGGAACACAGTGGCAAATGGTAAGAATAATCAGTGTTACATGACACACCAATCATATGACAAATATCTATTCAGGTGTTTATATAAATTATATCAGTATAGATATAGTAAAATTATTGCACAGGATAAATTTGCACATATGTGCATTTAAAAAAAGCACACAAAAGTGCCGGTAGAAGTTGTGAATAGTGTAAAATCAGCAGGTGGTTATAGTGTTAAAGACATGAGGTATATACAGTCTAACAGCAGTTGGAGTGAATGACCTGCGGAGGCGATCTGTTTTGCACTGTGGGTGCAGCAGTCTGTACTGAAGGAGCTGCTTAAGGCTCCCACAGTCTCATGTAAGGAGTGAGAAGTGTTGTTCATAATTAATGTCAGTTTAGCTAACATCCTCCTCTCACTTAGCACCTCTATGGGGTCCAGAGTACAGTCCAGGATACCACCTGCCCTTCTGACTAATCTGCTGGAGTTTCTTCCTGTCCCTCTCAAAACTTCCACAGCCCTTGCAGACCACAGCGTAAAGTATGGTGGATGCCACCATAAAGTCATAAGTTGTCAACAGTGTCCTGCACACAGCCAAGGACCTCGGTCTCCTCAGTAGGTGGAGATGACTTTGGCCCTTCTTGTACTACTGCAACAGGCTGCCACTTGTGTGGCCATCTTGGATGAATTCAGTTGCAGCAGCAGCTGTGGTTCATTATCATTGTCCATTTGTTATAATGATGCAGCTACATCTCATCAACTCATCCTATAATTATAGTAGATTTTGGTATTCTTTCTCCCACAATGTACAAGCCATGATTGAGTGCTGGTAAGATCTTATCAATCCATTTACATGTGGTATCATGTGGTTCTGGCATAACATATTTGTGGTATTTCGAGGTTGACGTGATAATTTGTGGTGATTTTGATAACATTAGCATTATTGTCAGTATGTGGTTGGCGGGCCAGTGTTCGCACCAGTGTATTGTAGTTTGTGGCAGCCCTTTGGCATTTGGTTCAGCTTAGAGATCTTCACAATTTGCGAAAGTATAAACTTCGCTACAGTGTGAACGTGTAATTTCATGCTTTAGGGTAATTTTATGGTAATTATTATTTTATTATTAAAACTTTATTTAACCAGGTCAGTCCCACTGAGACACAAAGATCTCTTTTCCAAGGGAAGCCTGGCCAAGAAAGCAGCTTAAAAACATTAAGTTTCAGGAACACAGAATCAGACAACAATAAAACAGACAAATACAATCTGGTGACATCATGGAGTGAGGCAGATACTAAGTCCCTCATAATGTTTTTAAATGTTCCAAGAGAAGTTAGTTCCCTCAAGTTCAAAGTTCTCTGTAGTGAGTTCCAGGCAGCAGGTGTGAAGTACATGAAGGATTGCTTACCTAACTCAGTGCGAATTTTGGGGACATTGAGCAATAGCAATCATTGGAACACAAGGAGTAAGTGCTCTGGGTTCTCGAAATGTAGCCACATAGATATTGGGGGAGTAGACCTAAGATCGCTTTGTAAAAAAAAATGTGCCAGTGTGAGAGACGACATGCAGCCATTGAAGGCCACTCAACTCTGCTAAGGTGCAATGGTGATTGAGGGTTTTGCAACATGTAACAAACCTCAGGGCAACGCCATACATGGAGTCCAGAGATAGGAGACAATTTGCAGGGGCATGCATATAAAGAAGGTCGCCGTAATCCAATAAAGGAAGAAATGTGGCAGCTGCTAAATTCTTCCTAGTGGCAAAGGTAAAATGATAAAAGAACCCCAGTTTAGCTTTAGTTTTTTGATCAGGTTGTCTATGGCAATGGAATTATAATCAAAGCAAATTTTAATGGTACTCAAAATATGGCGATTTTGCTGTCATTTTAATTTCATTACCATAGAATTACACTTTTTGCTTGTGACAGTGATGACATGTGAAGCCAACTGTGATCAACAATAAAAACCTGTTTTAACAAAGCAGCAAACAGCTGCTGGAAAGTCATAGTCCATACTAATATGTTGTGTTCCTGACCTCAACATTGCAAATTGTTTAATTCTGTTAAAAAAAAATGCATTCTTTTTATTGATATTACGCTAACCAAAATTTACTTTGTGGCATAACCAGGTCCAACGTCAGTCTGTTACGGTTAAGCAATGATCAGATTTATGCAATTACACTGGATGGACTGCAGGTATTTTGTGTAACTTAACCACAGTTGTACAGAAAGGGGAATGCATTTGGTATGCAGTTAGTGTTCCTTCATCTAAAAGCCCCCTGACACTTGCACAACTTTGATGCATGAACTTGCACGCACGTCATCGTGATGATCCCACCAGCTGTGTTCCCAGGTGGACGATGTACTTTGTTCCACTGGCTGCCACGCGCTGTGTGCTGGATGCTGCATATATAAAATAATTATTTTCTTGCAGATTAATCCTTTTCTCTGAGAGCTGTCTGTTGAAAATGGCTCTAATTGCTTCCTGAATCACAGAGGACCGCTCCAGCTGGAGCTGTTGTCACGCGCGCTGAACATTGTGGAGAAAGCATTTGGAGCCATCTATAATGGTGATTGTCATGTTTACATTGTCATAGCTTGGTAAAACGGTTGCATGTTCATTCCTTCTTGTGTGCAGCTGTTAAAGTATGTTTGTGATAGATGTAACACCTTGTTATAATCATTCAGACGAGGTGCACTCTGATGCGGTGCGCTGACACAATCACTCGCACTGTTCAATTCTTTACTTGACTTGACGAGCTTGGCGAGTAGATCGCTTAATGTTGCACAACATTTCTGCGTGAAAGATTTTTTTGAACATTTCAAAATTCTCTTTGCACAATTGCACGCACCGATGCCCCTCTCACATTCAGTTTATACCTGTTAACGACATGTTTACTCTCCTGCATGACACAGGACATGCAAGTGCGTGCATCAAAGTTGTGCAAGTGTCAGGGGGCCTTAACTTGTCATTTAAACTGGCTCAAACCAAATTCCCAAAGCTTTTAGGCTGGCTAATATCTTTCTATTAGCATGAGAAATAGCTGCTCTGCACCCCTGAGTTGCTCACCTACAAGACTGAGTGCTGCTTTGCAGAAGTGACCAGAGCATGTTCAACAGAATTACCCTCAGCCTAAAAATAGACCACCGCAACGCACACGAGCACACACAGTCAGTGCAGACGTGCAGACAGACAAAAACAAACATATTGAACATGCACTGACGCGCACACACTATGCAGTACATTCACAGATTGTTGACTCCATTGTGACAGAGTTGGAACTGCTCTACATCTTTGAATCATGCTCGGCCAGCTGCCGTCCCTCCTAATTAGCGCACACACGTGTGTGTGAGCACGGACATGTGTGTACTATTTTCCAGCCATAAATGCCTCCTCCCAGTGTTGCTTTCTACAGTAATTTATATGTGCAGTGCCTGAGAGAGCTGCTTTTATTCTGAGTGTTGGAAATAGAGAAATGATGGAATACAGGTTCATGAATACAGTATAATTATGGGGGTTGTATTTGTTTTTGTTGTTTATTTATTTTGCATGTAAGAATGTGCAAACAGCAACAGCACAACAATATCACAGTCTGTAGAGACAGAGAGCGGGCTATCACTGATATGTTCTCTGTTTTTTGTGATTACAGTGTTTAAATTTTACCACCGTTATATTTTATAAATGTAAAATTTAAAAATGAAAATCGAGGAGAGACTTGGAGTAGAGCTGCTGCTTGTTTGCTTTGAAAGAAGTCAACTGAGGTGTTTCGGGCATCTGGTGAGGAAGGTGCCTGGTCATCTTACTAGGATGTCTTCCAGGCACATCCAATGGGGAGGAGTCCATGGGGAGGATCCAGCACACACTGGAGGAATTATATCTCCTGGGTGGCTTGGGAACTCTTCCCCAGAAAGAGTTAAGAGGATCTTGGCAGTGGAAGTGTAGGATGAGTTATTTAGTCTACTGCCATCATAACCCAGAGCTGGATAAGCAGCAGAGAATAAATGGGTATGTCAGAAGCTCAGAAGTATGACAGATCAGGTTAGCTTGTGGATCTAAAGGTGCCTTGACACTTGCATGAATTTGATCCGCGCACTGGTACGCAATCTGCTGTGCCAGAGAGTAAACTCATTGTAAACCATTGTAAACTGTGCAGTTTTGTGCAAGTGCGCAAAGAAAATTCTGAAATGTTCAAAATCTCTGGCACCCATTAATTGTGTGAGCTTGAACCTTGCGCAAACAATTAAAAAACACTGTGTGTCAATGCGTGTCACTGCATTAGCGCAGCGCATCACATCTGAACAATTAAGATGAGATGTTAAAGCTATCATAAACGTAATAAAAAAAATAAAAAATTCCTCTGTGATTCCGGAAGCAATTAGCGGTGTTTTCATCAGTGAGACTCTGAGAGCAAATATCCACTACGAAGTAATTATTTTATAGAACACAGTGTCCAGCAGCTCAAAGTGCAACATCCAGGGGGACACAGCGGGTGGCATTGACACGACGAATTGCACGGCAGTGCGGGGGTTAAATACTTGAAAATGTCAAGGCACCTTAAGAGCATAACAGATATCAGTAAGTACTTTTGACAAGTTTATTCACCAAACAATACTGAAAAAATTGTTGTTTTGTCTCAGGTTAAAAGTAATCTGATTTCACAATTTATGCATAAAAATAGCCCAACTCAGAATTCAAAAAATGGAAATCTCTCCAACAAAAAACAATTGCAGTGTAGTGAATAGGTTCAATTCGGTCACAGAGTTGGGCAGGTAAGTACAGTAAGGCTACAGATCATTCAGGCAGCAGCACCTTTGGCTGTCTGCCAGAGCCAAGGATAGCCACGTTTTCCATAGAAACACGAACATTGGTAAGAGTGTGGTGATCGTATACCAGGAGCAGTGACACATACTGTACAAGAGGTAGCAGAACCAGGAAAAACAGCAAACTCAGTGGGTGCAGACGGCAAGCCACATACAACGGCGCCACCTTGCTACGCCCACTAAGGACTACTAAGGAAAAGAGATATTACAGACATTACAGGCATCTAGTCAACTTTATTTAAATGTTCCGAGGTCAAAATACAAACTCTGGGGTGGTCGTGCTTTTGCGGTATCTGGCCCCAGACTGGAAAGGGTTACCTTCTGATTTTCACACTATTTCTGAGCTAGTACTTTTAAAAATCAAAGCTCAAGACTTATTAATTTAAACTGGCTTTTAATACCTAGTGGTGCTGTGCCTTTTTAACTCCATTGTATGTTTTATTTTTGTGAATTCTTGTTGTTTGATTTTACTGTAAAGCACTTCGGACACCATCTGGCTGCTAGTGAAAAATTTTGTTCAGCCACAGGATGTAGAGGTGGAAGTGACTTTGACTTGTGAGGTTTTAAAAAGCAGTGGAGGACCATATTTTGATGAACCTGAGTTGCATTACAGGAAGATTTTCCATTAAAGGATGGGTCACACCAAAATCATAACAATTTAGATTTAGGCTGTTAGTGACCATCTGATGATCCTTCCGATTACTTCCGTGACCGGTTTCAAAGTATATGACATTCGCAACAAACAACTACAGAGACGTCTGACAACAAAGTACAAGTGACATAGCTGTTAGAAGCGTCCCAGCGTGCTCTTCAATGGAATGTAGCTGCTAACGTTAAGGACCGAGGCACAGATTAATTCCAAAGTTTACATAAGTGCGATGTCATGTTATTATGACTCGCTTTTAAGTGATAACCATTAATTTTGATGCAGTCACGGTGAAAGCAGCAGCTCTGAGAAGTTTTATGTGCACCTGACATTTTCCAATGTAACAAATCCATGTCCGTGTCAGGAAGTCTGTTAAAAACAGCAGCATAGAGATGTCCCCTCATCCATGTAAACCACCATCTGCACAAACAGCACGTCACCACACTTTTAGGTGCCAAAATCCAACACTAAAAAAGTTAACAGTTTCGAGGTGAAGCGTGTCATCTCCTGTCTGTAAATCCTCTGTAAATCTGAGCCATCACTTTCGAATGAAAGCTCCGAAGCTTCTCATTTTCCCTCTGTCACTCATGGGGATATTTCTGCTCATTCTAAAATGTGCGTCACAGGCCTAAAAATGCCAAGAATTGATGAGTGAGGCATTTTCCAGAAATGCACCTGCTAACACTCAGAGAGGAATAAAATAAATAAGCGATCACTAATTATTAGCACGTGTGTGGAGAGGCTTATCCCATTTTTGCTAATTTATGGATAAAAACAGTGTTATAGGTTTATTTATGAAATTCATAAAAGTGTTACAGATTGATCTTGAGTGTTAATAGGTGTAGAAGCCAATCACCCATTCTAGTTGCATGAATAAACACAAGTTGCTCCACCATGTCAATGTAGGAACTTCACAACTCGAACACTGGATCCTCTGATCCCTTGCACTTTAGGGCCCTGTCCCACTGGGGAGAGGATTAATTGCGCATGAATTGAGTACACAAAGTACAGTCGTTCGTTGTCGTCCGCAACAAAAATGGCCAAAAATGACAAATGTCCCAGTATGACTTACGGATATATTAATAATATATAGCAAATATATGATGAACAATCACGGTTGTATAACGCATGTAGTGAGGAAACGGATCAGACGCATTGCCATTATCATGATAGTATTACGGGTGTATTATGATGCATCGCGCACATGTTGTGTGTGCACGGCATCTGCATTGTGGTCATAAATGAAGCACACTCAGGCCATTGGCATCACTATCCAGCTGTGAACGCATCTGATGCAAAGCAGACGTAATAAAAATGCTTTATTCGTGGCCAGTCTGTATGCAGTCGCTACAACTTATTTTAGTTCGTGATGTGGACATGATGGACACGCAAAATATCCGTTTTACACACTGTCCCAGTCCGCTGCCAAGCCGCAAATCCCTGTCGGTTGCGGATATCAGCAGATGACAGCAAATATACAGCGCATAGATTGAGTATGTTTGTGTATGTATTGAGTATGTATGGAATATGTAAGGCGGATGTCATCCGCAGCCAAAATTTTGTGCACTTCAAAAATCCTAGTAATGGAAAAATGTGCATCTGCGGATAATTGCGGATGTGTGCGGGTGTCAGCCGACTCACACAAGCATGTTTCATGCTTATTGCGGATGTTAAGCGAATATGAGCCAATTTTGTGCGCAATCCATACGCAAATCCTTCTAAACGCCAGTGGGACAGGGCCCTTACATATGCATCATACACATCAAGAATGGACATGGTGTCATCTTCTTCAGGGACATCCTGGAGAACATGAGATGGTCTTGTTGAGCAGAGCAATGACGTAACTTTAATGGCTTTGGCGTGGTGCTTAGGATCTAGGCTCATTAATAGACTTCCATCGCATTTTCTATAAGACCTTGTACAGGATTTTGTGTGTGTATGGACAGCTCTGTTGTAGTGATGGCCTGACATTACTTCATTCAGCGGTCCTGCAGCAACAAGTTTCAGTTCTATGATGACATCTCTGATGCCTGACTGATGGAAACATTTTCCAGTACATGCAAGCAAAGACATGCATGTGGGAATTTACCAAAACAAAGAACTAACCTCTTCTAGAAAACTGGGCTTTGCCATCTTATCTGCTGCGCTTTGGAGTATTGCTTGATCAAAGACCACAACAATTGCATCCAACTTCAACTTATCTGCTATATGCACACTACGCAAGAAGATGGTGTAAACTGTTGCCATTTGTGTAGGTCTTGCATCATATATTGCGAGGTAGCAAAATGATGACTTCTCAGGAGTAGATACGGCTGACACAAGGCTATTAAAACCAGTCCAACCAGGTCGAAGAGAGTCAAACTTTGGCAGTTAGGTCAGGCAGTAGGCAAGGTCCATCCTTAAGATCACTTTCTGTATGGTACTGGTAGCTACAGAGGCATCAACATCAGCAAAGCAAGGGTCTTCATGTTTTCCACAGTGGAATGACTGAAGCTCTGTCATTGGAGGGTCCACAGATTATTGCTTGGTTTTAGAAATATAAGCAGATGCCATATGTTCAGAGTTAAGGGGATCATGCTGAATAATCACACCATTTGTATTATGTGTGGTTCCATTCCCACTGAGAGTTTCCTCCCTGAAGTCGTTATGGTCCCAGACAAGGAGAGTTGGTGTGAACCTGACGCCATCAGGAACCAAGCTGTTTCTGGAGGCCTGTAGTTTTGCAAGAGCTGTGTCAGGCTCAAGTACAACGGAATGGGAAACTGAATGACCAAATGCCACTGACAAGGCCTGTGACTTGAGATGATCCCATCAGGTGATGCATTGTCATTCCCATGGCAACATGCTTTGGAATTGATGCAGATTAAGAAGATTTTACATTTATGTTCGACACTTGTGGGGACCATCCAGCCCTTAGCCACCATATCTGAGGCACCAGTCACTGAAGTAGTTAAATTGAATAATTCAGTTGGAATCATTTCCTTGATTCGATCCATGCTGAGGCCAAATTCCTTTGAGACCATGTGCTTCATATACGACTTTCTTCACTGCTAATGCACTGTGATACAGGTTGTTCCTTGCCTTATGCCTTATCATGCCTTATCACTATACTTTGGAATAATATACTTTGGAATGTCCCAGTGATTCTATTAATCAAAAAAAATTGTAACTCTAACTCTAAAAAATTGACTGGTCCCAACCTTAAGATCAAATTTTATTCTTTGACATAAACAGGGCTATTCTGGGAAGGCAAAACTGAATGCATTTTCTAAAAAAAAAAAAAAATGCAAAGGTTATATGTATTTGGTGACCGCAGCTGGTCTGCTCTGTGTCAGCCTGATCCCGTCAGCTTTCAGATATTAAGCAGTGCGGGGCCTTGGTTAGTACTTGGATGGGAGACCTCTTTGGAACACCAGCGTGTGTGTTTCTCCAGGTTACACTGGAGTTGCGTCAGGAAGGGCAACTGGCATAAACTTGAGCCAAATACCACTGCAAATCTGCTGTATCCGCTGTGGTGACCCAGACAAAAACGGGAGCAGCCGAATGGACAACAACAACATATGTATTTGGGGTCCCCTGAACTACATAATGTAGGCCTATCTCAAACCTTGCAAACTTGTCAGTCTCTCTCCTCCCTCCCAACCCCACCCCCCCAAATCTCAACATTATTTTGTTGAGATTTACAGTTGCAAATTGAGAGGGAATGTGAGTGAGTTTGTCAACTATAAATCAGTCATAAAACTGGCGATATAAAACTGGCCGATAGTAGCAGTACTCTGGCTTCAATTGCTCGTTTTCAAGATTTCTGAGTTTAACAGTGCAATGTCTCTCTCCTTGCCATCTAACTTTTTCCATTGTTTACAACATTATAGAAATTTCTGCAACTTCAACTTGCTGTTGTAAAGAGTGAAATTTCTCCCAATTGTTCACAAATGTGGCAAATACATGTCCTGTTTGTGTGTGCTGCCATGTTGACTCTGAAATTTGATCGTTCACAGGTAAAACGCTGATGTTTTGGTTTGTTATGGTATCGAACTAGCTTAGGCTCAAATTACTATACCGCCCTCTCTTGACTAATCAGAAAAAATGCGAACACAAGAAGTATTTTTTTTTCTCTGTCTTTCAAACCTTATTTTTCACATCACACAGCAGCTTTTAAGGATGTCAACATCGAAAATATTATTTTATATATTTTTATGGATTCATAGCAGCAAAAAAATAAGTTGGCAATAGAAACTCCCAATAAACCTGCAAGATAGAATTTCTGGCCCACGCCATTGGCCCACGGTCTAATTATATTTTTGTCTGTTTTGGGATAACAGTGTAAATTTCATGCATGGAACAATCATCTGGGCTAAAAAGAACAGTTAGCATCAAGTTTTACTACCTTACAAGAAGACAAATAGCACCAGGACCTGAAAGACTTTAACCTTTGTTCTCCTACAAAGATGTTGGTGTTGCCAAATGCCTCTGTTCAGTGAACTCATTACTCCATATGCTCTTCTCAGGCACATTTCAATCTCAAAAGCTGAAATACATGAAGCATATAAGACCCAGAAACATGTATATCACTGCTGAAATAAGTGAATGTCTCTAAGTTCAACACACTTTGACCACATGCAGATACACGTCTAATCGCTGAGTCCAGGAAGCCATTAAAAGCCTGGATCTTCGTCTTGATCAAGGTCAATTGCAAACCCAGTCACAGATTCTGCACTCAGCTTCTCAAGTGCTGCAGTCAAGTAATTCTGTGCCCACTCATTGCAGTTACATTGTATATTTGTATATGCAGTATATTGCATATTTTTGTGATTGTTGACTCCTCAGCTCCTCACAGCCATTGCTATGGATTCTTGGCTCACATTAAGCTCTTTATATTTGGATGTTTGCATTTCAGGGCTCTCGGTCCAGTGGCAAGCTGCACAGCTTTGGGAAGAGAGAGCAGTCCATTAAGCGAAACCCCAATGTTCCAGTTGTGGTGCGAGGATGGTTGTACAAACAGGTAAGGAAGGACACATTTTAAAATATGTGCAGATTTTAAAAACAAAAAATCCTCTGTGATTCCAGAGCGATTAAATGTGGTTTCATCAGGCATATTCTGAGAGCAAATGATTAATCCACTACAAAATAATTATTTTATATAACGCAGCATCCAGCGGCACAAAGTGCAGCATCCAGCAGAATACAGTGGGTCGAATTGGCATGACTGTGCGGCAGTGCATGGGTTAAATGTCAAGGTGCCTTTACCCTTCTGAAGTGCCTTGAGGGGACTTGCGTTGTGATTTGTGCTATATAAATAATTTGAATTCAGTTGTGATGCAAAACCCCAATTGGTGCCTGAAATAGGCTGTAATAGGTGTTAATAGGTGGGTGAAATATAGGTAATTTTGAAAGTTTTAAACGTGTTCAAAAAATTTGTAATGCGGGGACACATCCTCATCAAAAACAGTGACTAGTCTAATGGTAATTTGTGCAGATATGGGGTAATATTTTGCAAAAGTCGGGGCGTGTGAACGATGCGAGCATTGATTGAATGAGGCATGGAGTGTGACGTAAGGATGTGGCCAGAGCATGTGTAGGGCAGCATATTATATGAAACTGAGCATCAGCTCATCTCTCACTCCACTGTTGCATACTGGACCTTGCACACAATGTGTCTTTATTTTTTTACAGATGGCTTTGTTATTATTTGGTCAGTCCTTCTTGAAATGAATGTGGATTTGGCTGCGCAGATGTTTTTGTGCAAGACTGCAGTGTAAACTAAAATTAAAATACAATGCAGATTGAGTTTTTTTTAAGTGAACAGCATGCGATTTTATTGAAGCGGGATGAAATTCACCTGTGAAGGTGTAGTGGTTAGTTAGACTCACAGTTTGCTGACCTCTTCAGTTTGCTGACCTCTAAATCCCCTCTGGAAATTGAAGATGCATTCACAATCCCACGAAAAGCATGCCACGCTTGTTAGCAGAAGACAGCTTTCAGTTATAACATACATTTTAGTTTGTGGTATAATTCTTATTATAACTGCTGTTGTTAGCTGCATAGACTGTAGTTCTGTTGTGCGCATTTCCAGAAGCCTTCATGTCCAAGGCTGCATTCATATTGTTTGTAGTTTGCACTAACTGACTGTTTAATAATATGACACACAACTTTAGGCATCAAGGGATGCTAAAGTAAAGGGTCAGATTTCCTCAGTTTTTATAATCGAGATGTCAATCTGGACCAAAAATCTACAGTGGGAGACCAGCTTTAGTTGCAGCTTCATGCATCTTTGTGTGATTATATCACTTGTCTTTCTCTCTCAGCTTTCAAATACAGCATTTTCAACTCGAGAGCATAAAGATGCAATGGGCAGTAAAACATCTCTGGTAGTGTTAGTGAATCATAAACACGTGTGGATGAGCTTCCACTTACTGTCGTTATTGTTCATTCTCTTAGTCTTTATGTTGAGCTTTTTTGCTTTTTGTTGCTGTATCTGAATTCCTAATTTTCCCCCTGCTGCTTACACGTCTTCTGTTTCTCAGCTCGCCCTTTATCTTCCTCATTACCCTCTCTTCCTATTTCATATATCTATTCTTTCTCATTACCTTCAGTCTGCACTGTTGCCTCTCTCATTATTCATTCATTACACTTTTATTTTGTCTGTGCAGGACAGTTCTGGAATGCGTCTTTGGAAGAGGAAGTGGTTTGTCTTGGCTGATTTCTGTCTGTTCTACTACAAGGGTGAGTCCTTGATAAAGTACTGTCAGAATTTTGTCACGTGGAAAACATGGCAGAAAATAAGTCTGGAAAAAAAAAACATGCAGCTGATGGTAAAATAAAATGACCACCTCAATGATACATAGAGCCCCACTGATTCCAATGGAAATGATCTTCCTTGCTTATAGAAAGGATGTTCAAGGTGCCCAATCACAGAAACTGACTCAAGTCCTGGACCTGGACTCTACCATGCATTGGATGACACCTCAGCACCTCACTTGTTGCCACCCTGCAGAGACAAAACCCTTTGTGCTGTAGATGGCTTTCCCCCTTCCCCTTCATTAAGCCCCTTTCACACCGGGGCTGCTTCCAGTTGCGTCATGCGTCGTCATGACAACGCCTCGTGGAAGCAACCTAGTGCCGAGACGATGTATCTCGACGCCACAACAGCGTGAGGGGCGCAAAGGATGAAGCATATCAGACGCCAAAAATTAAACATGTTTAATTTTTTTGCGTCCTCTGCTCGGAGCAGACATTAAGTGGTTTCAGCGCAAGTCAGAGCAACAGGACGTTACTCGACGTGACTGGAGCCCACACACTCACAATACAACATTACCCAACACCAATTTATGATTCCTGCTGTGTTCCATTGTAGTATAAATCACGCAGGATTGTTTTTATACTGTGTACACAATGCAGTAAAAACTACATGCTCAAAAAAGAGCACAGAAAAAAATACTGATTGCAGCTGCTGCTGATTGCAGCTCCTCGCTGTTCTCTCACAAAAGTGTTTGAATAAAATCCATAAAAGTCCTGCTCAAAGACTGATTGCCAGAGACAGGACATGTCCACATCATGTAGAACTCTCCACATTTGCTCACAGATGGTTCGTTCGCACGCACGTGCGGTCAAAGGAGGAAAGATAAACTATAACAGAACTCAGAGTGCAGCCCTGCAGCTTAGCATAAGAACAAATATAAACTAAAAGAGAAGTCAAAGTGTACAGTCTGGTTGCAGCCAAACTGTACACTTTGACTTCTCTGTGCAGAGAACCTGCAGGCTGCGTTCTCACCTCCTCTTTGCCCCCCTGCTGCGCGCACCTGATGCAGAAATTCCTGCGTCATCATGACGCTACAGGAAGCAACTGGAAGTGGCACCAGTGTGAAAGGGGTTTTACTTGTCTCCCTTTGATGGAAAGGCAGCAGCAGAGTTACTCTTAATGGACTGCAGAAACAAGACTCGATCTCTAACTAGTGGCCTAAGACATTAATTAAATGTCTTTGGTAGCACTTCTGGAAGATCCTTGGGTAACACTGAAAAGTCTTTGTGTCTCACAAATGATTGCTTAGGGAAACGTGGATGTGGAATACCATTTGCACTGTTAGGGAATGTGAGCTACGATATTTTGTCCATGATGCACATTTCTATGGGCATGATTCAGCTGTTTCAGTGTTTGGGATCTCAGCAGCTTGACAAGGGCAAGGGGATGCTCACATATCACCTGGCTGTTGCAGATAGATGACTACTGGGCCAGTTGTCTGCCTGGGTGGTTGCTATACATGACCCAAAGGGATTCCATGGTGTGGTGGATACAGCTGCTAATGACACCAGTGCATGGTCGCAGATCTGAACTGACCTTAATTAATTCCTGTGATGTCACATATTATACAAATAGTGAATGCTTATGCGTTCAGTGGTATGAATATTTCATAAGGTAAATATTTGTTTCCATTGAAAGAATGTAAAACATTCATTATTTGTTTAATATAACAGCTAAAATAGATCCTTTTTATATTAATTTCTAAGCAACAGAAAAAGGACTTACATTCTGGTGTACGTCACTGATGCTTTGACATCAACAGTCCAACACAAACAAAAGTGTTCTCAGTGCACAGTCTTGCACAGTCACTCAGTTTTTGAGAATTGTCTACTCCATGCAGATTTACCATAGAGTGCCATATTGTTTGTATTTCTTTGTAATTGATGTAAATAAAGTCCAAAACATATTCAGTGGCAGCTTTACCATCAGAGAGCCTCATCCACAACGACTACAAAAGACTCCAAGCTGTCATTGATGTTAAAGGGGGGCAATACATGTTATTAAGAACAGAGGTATGTAAACTTTTGATCAGGGTCATTTGGGTAGTTTGTGTTGTCATTATGATTTAAAAAGAGTAAACCTGGTTGTTTGACAATAAATGGCTTCACCCATCCACTAACCATGGGTGAAAAAAAGTTTTTGTGTTATTCATATTCTCTGAAAAATGGCCAAAAAAACAAATATTCCGCCAGGGTATGTAAACTTTTGAGCACAACTGTATGTGCATGGGTGGAGGTTCGCAGTGTGCAATGGTACAAAAACATATGGAACCATTTGCACGGTAAATGGAACCATATTTGCATGCTAAATGCAACGCAACACTAATGGGACGAATAATCCATGTCACGTGGCATAGAAAGCACCAATCAAATGACAAGGATCCACTCAGCCATTATATAATATTAAATGCTTGTGCATGACACCTCATGCTAACTCTAAATTAATTGAAATTAATTGAGTGGGTGGGACTTGATAAGCACAGAAAGCCACATAGATTGATATCACATAGTTTTGAACAAACTGTGACTGTTGAGGTAAAAAAATCAGTTTTTTGTTATGAGCAGGTCATTTGATTGTCATATTTATTCAGACTTAATTATTGCAATTGATATAAAATGTAGTTTATGTTGTAGAATTTGGAAGATTCAGAAATTTTGTAGGGCCTCTTGAGTAAAAATGGGAAAACATTTTTTAAAATGATGCTCTATCATATGGGGATAGAGACAAAAATAGCCATCTTACTTGTTCTTCCAAAGCATGTGAACCTCCACACTATCCACCCAGCAATGCCGGATGTTTACCACAGCTACTGGAGTCAAGTACTACCAATGTTGCTAACATACCATTGACCACATAAAGAAAATGTCTACTAGCAATCAGAAGGGATATATTTCTTTCCTGTTTTTTTTTTTTCATTCATTTCATTTCATTCATTCATTCATTTTCTGCTGCTTATGAGGGTCCAGGTCACAGTGACAGTAGACCATGCATCTCAACCCACACTTCTCTATCCTCAGTCAATTTGTCTAATGCTGGGGGGATCCCAAGGCTCTCTTGAGCCATCTTGGAGATATAATCCCCCCAGCACGTCTTGGGTCTCTCCTGGGCATACTTGGAAGACCTCCTTAATCAGACAACCAAGTGGCATCTGACCACATGCCTGAACCCCCTCAGTTGGTTCCTTTCAATGCAAAGAAGCACTGACTCTACACCGAGTCTCTCCAAAATGTTCAAGCTTCTCACCCTGTTCCAGAGAGTAAGGCCATATAGCTAACGGAGGAATCTCATTTCCACTGCTTGTATCTGCAGCCTTGTTCTTTTGACATTACCCAAGGTTGATGACCACAGGTGAGAATAGGGGTGTAAATTGACTGGTAAATCAAGAGTCTTGCCTTCTGGCTCAACTCTTTCTTCACCACTACAGTCCAGTACTGTGTCTGAAAATCATCAGACGCAGCCCCAATCTGCCTGTTGAACTCATGCTCCATCTTTTTTTCCACTCATGAGCAAGACCCAGAGATACTGGAACTCCTTCACTTGGGGCAGTAACTCTCCCCTGACCTTAACGGGACAATTCACCCATTTCCGACTGAGAACCATGGTCTCATATTTGGAGATGCTGATCCTCATCCCAGTTCCTTTACACTCTGCCTCAAATCTTCCCCGTGCAATCAGCCATCACAGTCTGATGAAGGCAGCAGAACCACATCAATTGAGAACAGGTCTGATGTGATTCCAAGAATGTGGACACAGCTCCTACTTCAGTCATATGGAGACCAGATCATGTGTTGCAGCAGGTCAGCTTCCTCATACTCCTGCAGTACCCTCTCACAAGACAACCCAAGTGACTCGGTCGTATCCCTCTGTGCGGGATAGAAGTTTAACCAATATTTAATTAAATCTGAAATTTAATTAAATACATTGAAAGGGGCACCACCTGCATACTGTTCTGATCAACATCTGGATATGATTGAATAAATGTCTTCAACCTGACACAAGACAAGACAACACAACCGGCATAATATTTACACATTTATTTACATTATGTACAGGTCCAAACGTGTGACTGAGATTTTTAGAATATGAATAATGATTCATAGTTTTATTACTGAGACAATCTGTTGATGATGAGACATGAAAAGGAAGAGAAATGAATTCATGAAATATAGCACTAAATATAGAAAGTAAGAGTTTTGCTGAGATTTGCTGTTTCAAATATTCTAAACGTTCTGTTTAATTTTGTCTGACTCTCTTCCAATAACCTGTATAATAGGAATCCTTTTGTTTTCATATAATTGATAATAAAACTGATTTTTTAAACCATATGAAATGCTATATTTCAAGTAATAATCTAATAATAATAAGTTCACATCTTTGTACATCCTGCTTTCTCAGCCTCATACGACCATCCACGAGAAATCTACTTAAGCTCCCAATTTTCTATATTGGCAGTGCACTAGTTTACCATTAAAGTGGATATGACACTTAAAGACAACATAGTCTTATTACATGTAACAAAGGTTATATAATTTGGTCAACCTAAGCGTTTTGGGAAAATGGACGCGGTTCTCCTGTTATATACAACATTTGAACGTCCCGCCACTGAAAAATGTGCACGCGCCGTGACCAGCTTCCCGCTGAGCACCAAGCCTGAAATACGTCACTGCGTGTGGACCGTATCGGCTTGCACGCCTGGCGGTCGTTGTTTACACTTTTTTTTTGCGGCAGAAACTTTGATTAAACACAGCTCTCAGGACTTGTTTGTCAATATGTCTGACCAGTGTGTCGCAGCATATTGCACTAACACAAGGTTTTAGCCTTTTCAAGTCCAGGCAGATTGATCGAAAGCCACGGTGTTGTGTGATGCACGAAATGTCCGGCTGCCACTCACTCCGCTCGCACCACAACATTTGCTCCCAACAGCAGACACTTTCTCTACCGTCTCCATGTTCTCACCGCTCACAGGAACACCTAAAATGTCAACCCAAAATAAATGTTCACATAATCTTGAAATGGTCAAGGAACTTGTAAAAATATTGGTGCAATATGTAGTAAACACGGCAGTGGATGTGCACTGTTGTTTTCGGCGATCTTTTTTTTTTTAATTTCGCCGTTTCCTATTCTTTCGTGAAAATAACGTAACTAAACACGGATGAATGCAATGCCAGGCACTCGAAAACGGCAATAACCCGAAGGTAATGACGGCGGTCCGCAAGTAATAGCTACACTATTGCGGCTCCGGAACAATAACAAAGGCAGTAAACAGACGCTAGAATCAAAAATGCTATGACTAGTGTGTTATAAACAGCAGCAACAAAAATCAAAGCCTCCCTCACCATTCCGTATTCTGCAGCCTTTCAAAATCCATTGGAATTGGCACGTCTCTTGCCTCTGCTTCGGCTCCGCCATAAACACCGTCGGCATTATTATCACTGTCAGAATGCCCCCGGTTTGAATGTTTTGTCTGAAAGATACGGCTCCAATCTGTAGGGTTTAATCACTGCTGCGACATCCTCAGGCTCAGAGTCAGAAATAATCCACACTTGAAGAGGAGTCAGAAAAGTTCTTGATCTCGTCACTGTCCATGTTGAGGTCCATCTGTTCCTGTTGTCAATCAAACAGACAAAGACGGGACTCTACACGTTTGTGACATCACGGCATCACGTGACCCGCTGATGGAACGCTGCCAGCACGCTTTCTAAGAAAAACACTTTTGAGAAACTGTACAAACTTTATTTCTCAGTGATAATAATTAAAACCACTTTCAACTTACTATACTGTATGTATATTTTTTTATGTTTTTATTTGTACTTTGTGATTTGTTACCTTTTATATGTCCCGTTGTTTACAGCACTTTGTTTCAGCTGCAGCTGATTTTTAAAGTGCTTTATAAATAAAGTTGATTTGATTTGATTAGAATTGGTGATTGGTGTTTTTTTTGTGTGTACATGTGGCCCTGTGATAGACTGGCAGCCTGTCCACAGGGGAGTACCACACCTCTCACCCAGTCACCGCTGGGATAAGCTCCAGCTCCCGGAGTGATCCTTCACTGGAATAAGCGGCTATAGAAAATAAATGAACATCCATTCCTGCATTTAAGCGAATGCTTCTCATCTTCAGGTCTAACAGGTCGAACTGTCTGTCTGAACGACTGCTTCTCCTCTGAACAGGGAAACTGTTGATGTGTCTCTTGCACAGTTTCTATAATCTTCTCCTTTCATGTCCTGCTCTTACACAAACACATAAACCCCTGTTGTTGCCGTCTCTTTGTTAGATAATCTTTATTTTTCTCTTGTTTCTTGGCCTGTGTCATGGGTACAATCACAAGATACAAATAACAACAGGATGTAATGTAACTGCATATTGGAGAGAGAGAGGAGAGAGAGAGAGGAGCGGAGGGAGAGGAGGGGAGAGAGCGGGGGGGAGGAGGGAGATGGAGAGGGGGGGGGGGGGGAGGGGAGGGGAGAGAGGGGGAGCAGAGGAGTGGGAGAGGGAGGGAGAGAGAGGAGAGGAGGAGGTGGAGGGAGAGAGAGGAGAGGGAGAGGGAGGGAGAGAGAGGAGAGGATGGAGGAGAGGAGGAGAGGAGAGAGGAGAGGAGAGAGAGAGAGAGGAGAGAGAGGGAGGAGAGAGAGAGAGAGGAGAGGAGAGAGGAAGAGAGAGAGAGAGAGAGAGAGAGAGAGAGAGAGAGAGGAGAGAGAGAGAGAGAGAGAGAGAGAGAGAGAGAGAGAGAGAGAGAGATTGAAGCTCATAAAAACAATCTGACTGCCATTTACGGAATGTCTCCTCTAAAGCTCCTTGAATTATGTTAACCAGTTATCACATCCCAACCAAAGATACACACACATATATCTCTGTTACATTTTACAATGTTGCAATCATCAAACATATTCTGTTATTCATTCACAGTGTTCAGCAGAAAAACAAATATAATTAATGTGCATTGCGTGAGCATGCATATGTGTGCACGCTTGTGCCTGTCTCTGTGATGACACTGTGGTGCCCACATCTCCTTTGGTGATTTCAATTTAGTTTTACAGTAAAGGCAACGGCACTGTCTCTGTCACTTCTTAGGGTCATCACATGTTTGGATGCATTTGGTGTGTGTGTGTACCAGATGGGACAGACAGAAAGGAATGGCAGCTGGCTCCCAATTTAAGCTGTCTGATATCAGGATGCCGTCGCGGTCGTTAAATGTTTGGCACGGCACTCTGCTGTGATGGACATGTTGTGTGTTGTCACACTAGTGGCAGTGATGAAATTAGTGGGTGATGAGTGATATTTATTCTCTTGCTCCTTCTTTTCCTCTCTGTCATATCTCTTTCATTTATTTTCTCACCATGATTACTTCCTCTGTCACTCTCTGTCTCTCTCTCCCTCTCTCTCTCTCACTGTCTGTCTCCATCTGTCTCTCTCCCTTCAGACAGCCGAGAGGAATCAGTCTTGGGCAGTATTCCTCTCCCGAGTTATGTCATTTCACCAGTGGGGCCCGAAGACCATATCAGCCGCAAGTATGCCTTTAAGGTACGCATTCACCTTTCTTCTATGTTCTGTTGTTGTCCTGATTATTTACATATTTGGTCTCTTTGATTTTGTGCTCATAATGTACGCATCTGTTCTTTTTTTGGAAGTTCAGGTGATGGGACAATCTATAAAATTGCTTGTCTGTGTGTGTGTGTGTGTGTCTATGCAGTTTTAACCAATTTCACATCTGACCCCGTCTGACCATCCGAAAAAATGATCAGACTAGAAGATGAGTTATTTCTCACTTTTCCAAGCATTTACAATCATTAGGGTTGGCTTATGTGAGTTGAGGGTCCCTCGTTTCATCCCAGCAGCAGTTCAGTTTAACATCAATTCCATAAGCAGCAATTCAGTTACTTAAAAAGTCAGAGATTTGTCTCCATCCTTTAATATTCCCCCCAAAAATGTGAGGCCCTGTGCAATTAGAAATTTAATTTAAGAAAAATGTGTGTGGGGGATGGAGGCTGAACTGAAACAGAAATGTTAAAAGTAATGTGTCTGTGCACTAGCATTTTTTTTCTTTCGATTTTCAGTCAGTTAACTACTTCAGCAACATTTGAGTCACATTTAGAAGAATGTCAGTTCACTGATCAGTGTGTCAGCTGTGTTTCAGCAGCATTGAGAATTTTTTTAAACCTGGTGCAGTATTGACTTAGTATTGAATGAGCCTGTGAGGCAAGATAGAAACACTTAGAGTAAACCATCATTATGAGTCTACTGTGTATGAGGAGCTTGTTCATGTTATAAGCCAGACGATGGAGCCCCTCATTGCTAGTCGCCTTGTACAGATTTAGTGGGGAGTGAACAGCAGCATCAAATGGGAAGAAGGCTAAGGTAAGTCACTACCTGCATAATCTCCTCCATGCTACCAGACTCTCTGATATTTTCAGTGGTTCAGTGGTTACTTGGAGGTTTTTAGTTTGCACCATAGCCTTACACTGTATGGCTGATTAGCACGTGATGTATTGGCATTTAAGTCGATACCGGCCCAATTGTCATTTTTGTCCTGTGAAAAGTTTAAGCCAAAAAACATGTAAGAATAGGGTACAAGATGAAAAATCGCAATGTTCTTCTTGTAAATGCTGAAAAAAATTGTAAAACTTGAAAAAGTTTTTTGTTTTTTTTTACAAATCCACAAATAAGAATCATTATAAGAACATGCCAGTGTTAACTTTTAATTAAAGATGATACAACATGCAGATTTCTCTCTAAGGTAAAACCTGCATGTGGCATGTCATCATTCTGCAACATGAGGATATGACTGAGGTGTTCTCTGAACTTTTCTGCATCCTTGACCCGTCACACCACACTGCATTCATTCTGTCACTGACACTGTTTAATATGAACATTGACTGAAGGATGTGTCATGTGGAACTAATTACAGTTTAGGTAAACATGGGAAAAAATAGCATTGTATTGCCTCACTGACCCTGTTGTCACATTTTTTTTTTATTCCCACTGGACCTTCACATGCGCAGAATTATAACATTGTGCTATTTAAAGTCATTTGAAATAATTTTAATGACCTGTTGCATGTCATCCACTTTAATGACTCAGTGACTTAAAATATTCATCTAAGGAAATATTGCTAAAATTTGTTGATTGTGTAATGTTGCATTATGTTGTTATTGCCCCTGAACAGTAAGTAGTATTGAGGTTCACCCCAGTTGCAGACATTCCAATTTAAAGTGGTCAATTTACAGCAAATCTGCATAGACTAGGGTATTAATTACATAATCTATGAAGATTTTTAATCAACAGGACTTTAATAAACCCACTGATGTTTACTTAAAATAGCAGTTTGGTTAATCCTGGTGCATTTACAGCAGTGTTTATTCATGTGCAGTAACTGTTAAATAAACCAACAGATGCCAAGCTGTAGTAATACTGGCAACCCACCCTGCAGCACTTGGCTTTGTGAAGCACTCACCTCTTGTTATTGCTGCCCTTCTGTATTATCACTGCATGCCTCTCAAGTGTTTTTACTGAGACAAACACCTGTAATGTCATGAAGCCGATCCCTGAGGTACAAGTCTTTTAAACTTCAGCCTGACATGTGCTACTAGTCAGGCAGACGCATACATGCAGCCACGTGCATCGCTGCATGCTCAAGTATGCACCAGGCGTTTTGGTCTTACAGTCAAAACAATATATTTTATTTACTCCTTACCCCCTCCCTCCCCCATGCTGCAAGTTGTTGATGTCACATTCAGTATCTGTCTGTCCGTATGGGCGTCCATCCAACACTTTTGACCCAAAAATGGGGCAGGTTACCATTTAAACCTATTAATTTTGGGTCATAAATTCAAATGCCAAGGCTGCAGGAAGTTTTATAATAATATTCTGTAAGCACAAAAACAAACCAAAAACAATGAAAATAAGGAATATTTGCTTGTGGTCCTGTATGGAAGCAAGGTGCCCAATGTTTAAATAATATTTTGTAAGAAACAGAACAATGTCTTGGTAGTTAATGGAGTGCCAGGAGCAACTCACTGCACCTCATCTGTTTGCTTCATCCAGCTCCAGCCTTTATTCTCATCCTCATTATTACATCCCCATTTCCAAAGAAGTTGGGACGTTGTGTGAAATGTAAATAAAAAACAAAATACAATGATTTGCAAATTCTCTTCAACCTATATTCAGTTGAATACACCACAAAGACAAGATATTTAATGTTCAAACTGATAATCGTTTTTGTTTTTGTGCAAATAGTTACTCATTTTGAAATGAATGCCTGAAACACATTTCAAAAAAGTTGGGACAGTGGCAACAAAAGACTGGGAAAGTTGATGAATGCTCAAAGAACACCTTGGAAACAGGTGAGTGTCATCCCCAAAAGGCTCAGCCATTCACAAGCAAAGATGGGGCGAGGATCACCACTTTGTGAACAACTGTGTGAAAAAATAGTCCAACAGTTTAACAATGTTTCTCAACATTCAGTTGCAAGGAATTTAGGGATTCCATCATCTACAGTCCATAATATAATCAGAAGATTCAGAGAATCTGGAGAACTTTCTATACGTAAGCGACAAGACCGAAAACCAACACTGAATGCCCGTGACCTTCGACCACTCAGGCAGCACTGTATTAAAAACCAACATCATTGTGTAAAGGATCTTACCACGTGGGCTCAGGAACACTTCAGAAAACCATTGTCAGTTAACACAGTTTGTCGTTACATCTACAAGTGCAAGTTAAAACTCTAACATGCAAAGCGAAAGCCATACATCAGCAACATCCAGAAACGCCGCTGCCTTCTCTGGGCCCGAGCTCATTTGAAATGGACAGACGCAAAGTGGAAAAGTGTGCTGTGGTCTGATGAGTCCACATTTCAGATTGTTTTTTGGAAATCATGTATGTCGTGTCCTCCGGACAAAAGAGGAAAAAGACCATCCAGATTGTTACCAGCACAAAGTTCAAAAGCCAGCATCTGTGATGGTATGGGGGTGTGTTAGTGCCCATGGCATGGGCAACTTGCTTATTTCAGCAAGACAAGCCACATTCTGCACGTGTTACAACAGCATGGCTTCGTAGTAAAAGAGTGCAGGAACTAGACTGGCCTGCCTGCAGTCCAGACCTGTCGCCCATTGAAAATACGTGGCGCATTATGAAGCGCAAAATACGACAACAGAGACCCCAGACTGTTGAACAGCTGAAGTCGTATTCCAAGCAAGAATTGGGAAAGAATTCCACCTACAAAGCTTCAACAGTTAGTGTCCTCAGTTCCCAAATACTTATTGAGTGTTGTTAGATGGAAAGGTGATGTAACACAGTGGTAAACATACTACTGTCCCAGCTTTTTTGAAACGCGTTGCAGGCATCCATTTCAAAATGAGCAAATATTTGCACAAAAATAATAAAGTTTATCAGTTTGAACATTAAATATCTTGTCTTTGTGGTGTATTCAGTTGAATATAGGTTGAAGAGGATTTGCAAATCATTGTATTCTGTTTTTATTTACATTTTACACAACATCCCAACTTCATTGGAATTGGGGTTGTATTATTATTATTGTTGTTATTATTGTTTTTAAAAAATATGTCTTTAAAATGTCTTCAAAAGTGGACCTTTACTCTAGCAAGGATGGGCAAAGTCCTTTGGACTTCTCTCTGTGGCTCCATGCATGTGCATTGTCCCTGTAAACAGGAGTTAGACAGATGACAATGTGGAACAACTTTTTTTTTTCTTGGTCAGGTTTTCTTTTATTCTTTTTTTAAGTGTCATACTCAGTTTTGATAGACAAAAATTGAGCTGTCTTGCTTTTATTTATTTATTTTTTTTTAAAATCTAAGATTCTTGTTTTTGCACTTCTTGCAATAAGGAAGTGGCTTCTTTACCTAAAGGTTGCTTTGTAAGCTACCAATAGTTACTGTGGACTGATGGCTGGGGTGGTCACACTGTGTGGCCTGCTTTTGTTATCAGTGAGCCTCTGACCTGGTTTATTCTACGTGGGAAATTTTGTTCACATTTAAAGAAGCTGTCTTAAGACCAAAATGTGATCATTTATGTAGTTGCTGCAGTCCAGCCATGTATGCACAATAATATTTAAAACATAGCTCCTCTCTTCTACCAGTCTTAAGGGATAAATGCTTAAAGGATAAGTTCACTTTTTGTTGCTCACCCAGTGGAAGGGGGTTCATTAAAATAGGTTCTGATCATCTTTACATGTGGGCTTTTGTTACGCCCCTTGTCTCCACAATGACGTATCGGCGCTTCAAAATATTGCTTTCATATCGGATACACATGTTCTTGAAACCAAAATCTTGGACGAGTATGCCCGTGTACACTTGAGATTAAATGCAAGTTGCAGTTGAAACCTTGTAGCAGCAATAAATCATGCATGTGTACTAAATTGTAACCCGTTAATTATATGTACATGCCTTCATACGTTTACATGTTTTTTCACAAGTGGCAGACATGCCAGTTGTTTACAGCTCTTCTCATTAAAACTTTTCTTTTTAGTAATCAAGCTTTTGAAAGCTCTGCTTCCCTTTAATTTCTTAATTTGTAAGAAATCATGTGACCTTTTTTTTTTTTTTTTTTTTTTTTTTTTTTTTTTTTTACAAATTGGCTGTGGAAGTGAATCCGTGAGAGCCAGTGTGACAGCTGTACCTGGAATTTCCAACACACTATGTGCTGAAAAATACAACAGAATAACTATAATAACCTGCTTTTTAATGCCAAGACAAAAATGCCATATAAAAAAAAAATTGATTGATTGATTGATTGAAGACACGTTAGTGGTACAAAATAACTCTGAAAATGTTCCCAACTAGCTAATTTATCAGTTTATATTGATGCTGTCTCAGTATTAGAACATAGCACTTGTCAGTGTGTTCATTTTAGGTGTGGCACACATTTAATTACCCCTTGTATATATACTGCAGCTTGTGGTTGTAAAGTCATTTTCATGTAGAATATCTCCCTAACTGAATAATTTATTTTTTTAGCTTGATCACTTTTATTGACATCGGGCAGCACGGTGATGCATTGATTAGCGCTCTTGCCTCACAGTAAGAAAGCCCTGGGTTCCAGCCCACCAGTGAACAGTTCCTTTCTGTTGTTTACATGTTCTCCCCGTGTCTGCGTGGGTTTCCTCCCACCAACAGCACATGCACATCAGTCCAGGAACGGCATCCGGCCAAATCAATATGCAGATCCTTAGTGAATGCTGTGCAACCCCACGCAAACAGGAGCAGCGCAAAAGTTTTTCTTCTTTAAGTTCAATCATAATACTAGGAGGGGGGGGGGGGGGGGGGGGGGGGAATTGACATTAACCTGAGGCAGTGTTTTCATTCTTTTTAGATGGATTGTATATGTTTTTAATAAGTGTACATTAGGGTGGTTCTCTACAGTACGCCAAAAATAAAAATGTGACTTTCTTAAGGTGCTTCCTGACAAAATTTGTTCATCTTGATGAGAAAATGTTTTGTGAAAAATTTTATTTTGATGCAACTATTCTTGCCACTGCCGCACGCGGGGTGGAAATTGAAATGGATGAGCATATTATCCAGCAATAGTAATGACCTTTTTCATAAATGAAATACAAATTGAAACAACAATCCTTTCTCCTTTAACTGACCATACAGGAGAGATACAAAAAAAAGTATTCCACATCACTGTCCACCTATTTGGTGAAAACAAACAGTCATGGTTCTGATTTTCCTCACCTCTGGGAACTGACGTCGATGCCACTCAACAGCTTGCAGCAGGTATTGGCGCTGCTGTTCATCCTTCATTAGGATCTGATTGTAATCCTGGATAAGTGCAACTCTTCACTCAGCAAAATCATTGACAGCAGCAGTGTTATCCAGGACCTGCTATGACAACTGGAATGATGGGTCATCCTCCCACTCTGAGGGGTCATTGATGAAGAAGTTCATGTTTGACGTTGAATGCTTTAAAAATGTGACCTGAGGCAGATGTATCAAAATCTGCCACTAATGAACTAAGGTATTCAGTCCATAACTCAAAATGTCACTCGCATGTCACAAACAAGGGCCGAGTGGCAGTGATCAATATTTTTCAAAGTTTATTTTTACCCGTGAAACAATCAAAGAATGAAGAAGCACCTTGAAAAAGCTGAAGTTTATTTTTCAGGACCACCCTAGCGTACATGTATGCTGCAGAAAGTGTGGTAGTGTTTGGGGTGTAAGGGTTTAGTAGAAGTGGTAGTATTTTTGCTTTTGGATGAACGCTAGTCCTCACTGCCAACAGTTGGTCAAATGTGGATGCAAGAGGCTTTGCAGAGGAACATGCAAGTGCTACAGATTTGGGCTGAGCTGCACAGCAAAATATAGCTGCAAATATGAAATATAGACTTTATGTACCACAGTGTAATGTAATCAGTGCTTACATTAGTTATAAGGTAATTAAATTTCTAATAATCTGCAGTTTGATACATCTTTAGGGCTTCATTTAATGTCATGTATTGCCAAAGAAATAAAATTACATGGGCTGCCTATCCAATGCAACCACATTTTGTGTAAATTTGTTTCTGTCAATCTACAACAGCAAAAAAGGTTCATTGCACAAAAAATGTTACTTTTAAAAATGTAGATGCCTCAGATTATATTTTACAGGGTTACATTCATGTTTAGTGACTGAATATAAGCAAAAGCTCAATGCTTTTGTATGGTTTTCCATGTAATAAAGACTATATATAATCGATTTTGTATAATGGAGTTTTGCTCACATCTGACAAAACGTCCCAGTGTATTTCCATTAAAAACCCTTCACATGTAACGGACAGAGCAGTCTGTATGTGCCCAGTAACACAGGTATGAAATGAAGTTCAGCACTGACACACACCGATTTGAGGAAAGTGGGTACCGTATTTCTGTGATTAAAAGACTGGGCGTTTATTTTTTTCAAACTGCTCAGACCCAGCACCTAAATGAGGCAGGCCATAATTCATTAAGGAGGCAATTATTAACAAAATGCTGCTTTCTGCCTTCACTGTAATATGGTGTTAGGTTTCACACATATCCCTGGGTGTGGATCACCCAGGGATGTAGATCACAGCCATCAGAGTGGTTGGGAACCCGTGCACCTGCTTTAACGACCACAAGACTTTGATTTGTCACTTTTATATTTTCACTTCTTCTTCTTCCTTCATATTTTTAAAGTTTTTGCAGTGCGCATGCTGATTACATTTTGATCATGGATCAAATATGTTTGGCGGAATAGTTCGCAAAGATGACAAACTTTGCAACACGGAGACAGAAAAAGACACTCAAATGACCCACAATTCATGGAGGAAAATTACATGTACTGTATTGTTTGTTTGAAAGTTGATGATTGTATAAAGAAGTTGAGCTCATTGACGGACAAATTAATCCATAAAAAGCTACTGTTCTTGTGGAAAATTAAGACGCGACAGAGAACTTTAAAAGGGTCATGTGCACGTTGACGTCATTGTATGGCCACAGAGTTACAGAGCTGGAGAATCATAAATCAGGCTTTTGTATTTCAAGGTACCACTCAGCAGCGGACCTAGAAAAACAGCGACTTCTTTTCCAATGAAAATTAAATGAGGCAGGCCCCTATTCAAAATCAGGTGTTTAATCAAGGAAAGTAGCAGCTACGTAAATGGTAAATGGACTGCATTTATATAGCGCTTTTCCATCTGCATCAGACACTCAAAGCACTTTACAGTTACGCCTCACATTCACCCCAATGTCAGGGTGCTGCCATACAAGGCATTCACTACACACCGGGAGCAATAGGGGATTAAAAACCTTGCCCAAGGGCCCTTAGTGATTTTTCAGTCAGGTGGGGATTTGAACCGAGGATCTTCTGGTCTCAAGCCCAACACCTTAACCACTAGACCATCACCTCCCCCAACCAGCTATATACCATATATACTATATACCAGCTACGTATCACAGATTTTGTCCCGTTTTATGCATATAGCAGATTTCAATTATAACGGACAAGACTCACCTGATTCCATTATATGTGAGTTTTAGTGTCGTACCATAATCACTTTTATTTGCTTGCCAATGTGTTTTATTTGCACAAATAGACTTTTTTTTTTTAAATATACTTTTTTTTTTTTTATTTCATGTGGCTTGTTTTTTTTATGGACTTGTCAGAAATATGTATATCAAATTTGATGCTTCACTTATCTGCTGCACTGTACATATTTTTTGCTCCGTTGTAAGTGTAATCATAAAATGATATATTTGTGGTTTTGCAATAACTTGGTTCATTTGCAGTTGATGCACTTTATGTTAGTGTGTGGGGGTATTTTTTTCATATTTTAGCTAATGAAGTTCGTAAGATGTCATTTTTTTGTGGTGGGTGGATGTTTAGTCTTGACGTAAAAGCTGTTTGTCACAGCCTTGGATAAACTAACTGATGCTGTCTGATGCTGCTTGTGTCCATTGCAGTAGTGGCTCTGACAAATTTATGAATGAAAGAAACTAAAATTATATTTAAGGAATCATACAGCACCTGACAAAGAAGTGATGTATTTCTCTTCCATGAATTTGGTTAGGTACTTGTCTAAAAAGATGAGTTAACCTAGTGACCACACTGTAATTACTTATTACAATATTTGTGTAATCCATAATGCAGTCTGTCCTTGTCAATGCGATAAGTGGAAACGGTTGGAAAATTTTTAACTTTTGACAGCAGATGTCATTGACCTGTGTCACTGCCACTCTCATAGCCAGCAGTTGTGTAATTTTCTAGAACATCTAGTTTAGTGTATGCCGCGTAGTAAAATTTTTATTTAAAGTTCCTCCGGTTTGTGACAAAAAGCCCATTGAATAATTCACAGTAGTCGTATGTGCAGTACTCATTGACCAGCTGCATGACTGAGACCCCAAATTCGATATCATATCTGAATGGTATGGCTGTATGCCTCCTTTGTTGTACCAAAAAAACAGCAGCTTCATAGTCTTTGTCACTTTCACACATATTCTTCACTCTATTTTTGTGTGATAAGCAAAGATGCCCCAGCAGGACTTATGTATATGTGATGTTGGTGCTGTTGATCAAATCAAGTGACTATGAAAATGTCAAATGTTGACAGCCATTGTTTATCACACAATTAAGTGATTACAGAGTTATTAAAAGTGGGTTGGAAAACAGTTGTCCATATATAGATAACCAGTTTGTTCAGTAATTCGAAGGGTGAACTATGCATTTAACCTTGACTGGAGCTTCCTTTGTTCCTTTGTTTCATGATGATGCAGAACAAAAACTATTGAATGATTGAGCTACCTGATATGTGACTTTATGTTTAGACATCTTAGAGCAGACCTGAAGTCCATCTGTGCCTTCTCACTGCATCTCAGCCTGAGTGGGACACAGTTGGGACTCAAAACAGCTCTGTGAAGTGGTGATGCAGTGCTAGGGCATGGTCCCAGACCAGACCAAAAACTGAATGAACACAAACAGGTTCAAAATGGTAATGGAATAATGCAGCATTTTTTTTCTGCTTTGGTCAAAACTAAATTATCCAGAATGTAGATTTGATGGTATTCTTAGTTTCCCCACATATTGTATGTCACAGTAAAAACCCACTTTTGGCTTCTGCTGTTTTGCTCAGGGGTACACAGTAGATCTGGTATCAACACTGGATGTCTTTCCTTATGCAGTTCCTAATGTATGAGTAGAATGGGGCATAGGTGGCCTTGAACCAGAGACCTTCTTGTTGAGAGGCATAAAATATTTAATAAAAAGTCCAAAGTCATTGAATAACAACAAATGCTTTTGTATCGTGAAATAAAAAATACAGACAGAAAATGTATGTGCAGCACAGTCATGCACACACTAAATTTACAGTAAATCATCACTTTCACAGCCAATTTTCTTTAGACAAATGAGGGAACAGATACATGAACATTTCCAAGAGAGTGACTAAATATTAAGATTCGTTTCCATCAATCATTAAGAAACAGAATCAGTTGGGAACTCTGGGGGAAATCTGTCTAGAGTAGGCAGTTATCAAAAACCAAGTGACCATGCAACAGAGGCGGGTAAACCCAGCTTTATATTGTTTCTACCTGTGCATCTAAAACATGTTTCTCTTGATTAGCTCATCTACCAGCCTGAAATGTTTATCTAATTAAAATCTGTGTTTAGTGGGTGGCTGAAACAAATGAGTGATAGGACTTTTGATCATTGAAGCCAGGGTTTTCACCTGCCGTGCAAGGAGAGCAGTGAGGGAAGCCATCAAGACACTCATGATAACTCTGAAAGAGTTGTAGGCTTTAGCATTTTCTGAAAATAGGACATGAAATTTTAGCTGCAGTTTGAAGGAACGCACATGGTTTAATGGCTGGAGTACAATTGGAAAAACCCTGAGCAAGGAACCACATGACGGTAAGTACAAAGTTCTTTATTAGATGTCTAGGTATCGGCAGTGGTCAAAAAGCACAAAATAATCAGTCCACATAGCAGTCATATCCATGAGGGCCAGACACTGAAGAATTTTTGTTAAACAGGCAGGATGTCAAAACACAGGAAGCTAGTATAACAAGCACCAGAGTCCAAGGGAGTAAGCTAAAAGACAAAACCAAGTTCAGGCACCAAAAGTCTACAGTGTGAAAAAAATGTAGTCACAAAGCGCGGTGGAAAGCTCAGCATGATGCACAAGACAATCTGGCACAGGAGACATGGAGAGAGAGGCATAAATATATGAGGGAGTACTCAAGGTGGTGTATAACACCAGAGGAGAAACACTGGAAGAAAACTGCAGAAACAAATGTGGGAAGGAATGTCAAAATAAAACAGGAAGTGACACAGCTGAAGCAGGAATATAACATGGGAAACTTGAGCATAGGCTAGACTGAGAATCTTTTTGATAAGAGAATACAGAGTGGAAGTAAACAAAGTTGTGTGTTTGTGGGTGTTGCGATTGAACTGATCCTTTCATATGTTTCCCTCTCCTGCCCCCTCCCCCATCTCAGCCTCTAAAAATGATTAAAGTAGACCTGCATTGAAATAAATGTGGTCAGATCTCAGAAAGAAATAGCTGATATGTATTTGTAAGACCCTTATGAATGCAGTAAAGTAAATCTGCAAGCCCAGATTTGTAATTCAGCGGAGAAATCGTCATTTAAAAATGACAAATTTGTAGCTAAAATTTGGCCCTCAGCGAAAACTGTTTGTACATCCGGATCATTGCAGTGACTTCCGGCAGAAGACAGAGCACTCCCACCTTCTGTCCGATCCCTCATTGAAATTGATTTTATCTTAGTATTGTTACTGTTATACACGTCCTGGTTTCAGCATCCAAAAGTAAGCTGCAATGAATGTGAGATACAGCTCTGCATGCTCAGATCAGCAGCGACATCGACAGCGGTCGACGTTCTTCCCCGACGCCTCGCTCTCTGCCTCCGCTGCGCTTACTGAGTCTGCGTGTTCGGTAAACACTGAAGCGGGCCACTCACATCACCCCCGTGTCTGCTGTGCAGCCGACACCACGTCCCTGTCTACTGAATGGAGGTGCAGCCAACTTGGCAAAAACTCCAGAGACTACGCTCGCTGTTTTGATGCGGAGTGGCCGGTGACACCTGTTGCTGCAAGGACAGACTTTCCGCAGCGCTGCACGTCTCGGTAATCAGAGCTGCAGAGCTCTGTGGCCGCTGAGAGAGGTTTATATATTTTTAATGACTTGGATTCTTTGCGGGTCCCGCCTCCGTACCCCGCAATGGTAACACCGGAGACGAAAGACAGTAGATTTTCAATGCGACACCACTCAATCAAACGGGCGTATGAAAAAGTCCCCAAAAATAATTTTCAAGCACAAATAAAAGAAATGTGTACTCACCAAACGTGCCGCAAGACAATATGAAGTTTTAAAAAAAGTAGATCCTTCTGTATAAGACAAGAAAATGGTGCAGATGCAAACTGACGTAAATCCACAAATTACAGTTGGCGCGCGCAATGCATGCTGGGATAGGGTCTTTTCCATGACGTCTCGGCAGCGTCCCGGGTGTGATGACAGTTTTGCGGAGGGCTAAATTTTAGCTGTAAATTTGTCATTTTTAAATGAAGATTTCTCTGTTGAATGACAGATCTGGGCTTGCAGATTTACTTTACTACATTCAGAAGGATCTTATGTGTAAATATAAGTCATTTTTTGGTCCAAAGATCTGACTGTATTTATTTCAATGCAGGTCTACTTTAAAGTCCACTATACCTCAAAATATGCAAGAAAGAAGACAACAAATCAGAAAATGTATGTATTATATTGCTTTTGCGTTTGCTGTTTCAAGAGTGGTGAATACATAGAAGAAAGAGAAATTTGAAAACATCTTCAGAGGAGCCCGTTTGAGACCCACTGTTGTAACAGCGGTGGAAGCTGTGAATAAGCCCAGAGTGAAGTCAAACCCTGCCTGATGTGGGCCAGATTGGAAACAGAAGGGACATAATGCAAAATTCTATTTTATTGTCCCTCAGGGCCCCTTCACACATAGTGCGAATGCGTACAACCCCAGGCGACTCATGGTGAAACAGCTCATATGATCGAACCATGAAACGTCATGCCGACGGACAGGCATGCACGATGCCAGTGCAACGGTTCGTGCACGCGAGAACACACTGCCAGCAGCTTTTCACAGCAGCTGCGTCAAATAATGAAAATTGCACTGCCACATGCCACTCACGGGACTCAAACCGGCGCCTTCCAAAAGCTGTGATTGCTAGTCATAACTTTACCACTGAGCTACGATCGTAGTCCTGTGAAGGTTGTGGGAACCTGCCTGATGTGAGGAAGGAGATGGATGTATTTAAAATGAAATAAACCCACACACCATATCAAAACACAGCATTTATCAAGCGGGCAATATAAATATGATCCATCTGTTCCTCTGTAGATGACCCATGGTCACAGACATACAGTCATGAAGGGGCCGTAAAAAAAAAAAAAGGCACTGTGATAAAGTGCTGTGATTAAAAAGAATAAAATGCCATGGGATTTGAACCCACATGCTCTGATTACCAGACGGAAACTTGCACTCGCACTGCACTACAATCACTGTCTTGTAACAGGAGCATGAAATGGGTAAATCAACAAGCAGATAAACGTATTTTCTAAAAAAAAAAAAAAAACCTGTGATAACTGGACAAACATTGTTTGGTATGGCGTATTTCTGCTGATACTTGAATAAAAGTGGTGTATTTGTCATACTGTTGGCTTGTCCTGGTCATGCTGCACACCGCTCGTGGCCCGACACGCGTCCTGTCAGATGTGACATTCAGATCGCCTGCTGTGTGTCCAAACGGACTGACGTCCCGTTTCTCCTCCCATCGCAAAAGAGATATAATGTTTTTATGTATTTCCACACAAACACGCACACGTGTCCGTCAAAATACAGGACGTGTGCTGCAGCTGTGACGTCCAGGGCCAGAGATGTCCCAACAGCTGTGGGCAGCCAGCCACACTCCCTGTCCTGTCAGCGCACAGACCAAGATGTCACTCTGATGCATGCTTTGCCTGTGGGGTCGTGGGGTGCGACCCACACGCACAGATGTGTTGTGCGTGGGGAACGCGAAACACACGCACACTTGTGTTGTGGGGAGAGCCGACACTCTGACACACCACATGTGCACAGTCATGCGGCACTTAGACGAATTTCACATCCCCCTTGACAGTGATTGTCTGCAGGCTGTTTTCGTGATGATAGTACGAATGGCCACACATTTTCTAAGTGCCGTGCAAGCAGTGTTACATGTTTGTGCATGTCAGCTGGAATTTGGCCGACACCTGCCACGAGAGGGTTCGATGGGCTCGCACAGCGCATACTCTGTCTTTCAGCCACTGGTGTGCGCAAAAAAAGTTGTAGCAACAGGTGTATGAGGCGTTGGAGGCAGCTATGAAATTAACCTGTCTTGCACACGATTCCTGCTTCATGCGCACTATCTGCGCAAATTGGCCAATTTCGCACTATGTGTGAAGGGGCCCTCAAGAAAACACAGAAGAGTCTTGCTGCCTAAAATGTCCATTTTTTTTTATTTTTTTTTGTTATTGTATACAATGTTGCTGATTGTTTGTTACTCAACAAAAGCAGCTGTCAGACTGGGCCAAGTTTGGTGCTGATTTTAAATTATCATGTCTGTTGACATTTAAACAACTCAGACTTTGGCTGATTTCCCCAAGGAGCCTTCACCTGGCTGTGTTTGGCATTGAGACCTCCTGGTATGCCACCCAGTAAAACTTTGGTCAAGTAGGTTTACTTTCCAGAGCATGGCTGTTTTGGCTTGGTGCATCTTGGCATGACTATGGGTGAAGTTGTCCTCAACTATTGATAGCCCTGGTTAAATCTTTTCATGCCCTGCATTAAAATGGGGTGGCAATTTGTGCCAATTGAGCACCAAGCCAGACCAAGCTGACTGCATGTCAAGCTCCAGTGGCTGGGAGTGTAGCCGAGAGCTTGAAAATTTGGAAGCATTCAACAGTAACCAATACGCGTTTAATCAGCCTTTGCTTATGGCGAGCAGTACACCATAGCCTCCCCCCCACTCCCCACACAAACACACAGGTCGCTGGAGAGCTGTGTGGAGAGTCACCACTCTGCAGAAACCTGTGCCAAACTCATCCACGCGTGAGGTAGTTTAGAGGGAACGGTGCTTAAAATATGCAAATATAACTGAAGTTTGGCTGGATCTTTTGTAGACTGCAGTCCAAGTATTGTTGATCATCAGTTTTTGCTGTTCACAGGAGGAGGAAAATAATCCATTTTTTACATAGTTTTTGTCAAGTAAATTATAACTTAGAAGACATTTGCAATGTTTTAAGGAAAATGATGCTAGTCTTTGGTTAATATAGGATGATAGAGTCGCTGTAATATTAGTTTAGGGTGAAGGTGGTGACGCAAAAGTCATACAATGGAAAATATGTCCTTACCACAAATTCCAATTTGTGGTAAGGACACATCATTAATCATTAAAGGTGTATTAAAGCCCTTTATCTTTTTGTGTCTTACAGTGAAAGTGTGATTTAGGGTTCTAGGGTGATTTAGGGTGTCTGCTCAGGGTTTTCAGTTGAAAGCCAGATCTGTGGATCAAGTGCATAAGCTTTTGACAGACATGGGTAAAAAAACCCCAGTAAAATAGACATTGGTAATTACTGTAGTGTCGATTCTTAGTGTTATATAGAAGGTGGTTGAGAAAGGTGTATATAAACAACTGTATAAGTACTTAACTAATAATAATGTTCTCTTTGAGCTTGAGTGAGGGTTGAGATCCTCGTGTTTGATGGACACATGTTTAATACATTTGTGTGATTACATTTGTGAACAGTGTGATTGGTGATTGTATAGAGGTATGGTCCTTATGGACTTACAAAAGGTGTTCGATACAGTTGACCATACTGTTTTGTTACAGAAATTAGAAGCTCTTGATATGCAAGAAGCGTCCGTTAAATGGTTTAAGTATTAACTGATCGCTTGTTGATATTTGTGGTACCATCTCGAGTGAAAAGTGTATTACACATGGTGTGCTGCAGGGCTTCATTTTGGGTCCGCTTCTGTTTGTGGTGTATGTCACTGACATGGCTAGAGTGGTTAGTTGTAAACTAATGCTCTCTGCAGATGATTCGGCACTGTTGGTGTCTGGAAAAGATACACTGAAGATAGAGGCGACCCCATCTATGGAAATCGAAGCTGTCCATGAATGGTTGGTCGACAACAGACTATCGCTTCGTGATAAATAGAAAGTATTCTGTTGGGACAAAGAGAAGACTGAAGGGGGTGAAAAGGCTTAACATCATATGTAAAGGTACAAGCATTGTAGCAAAGACAGTCGTAACCTATTTGGGAGTTAAAATTGACCAAACTCTATCTGGTGATAATATATGTCATAATATAATTTCCAAATATTCAAATAGTCAAATTCCTAACAGGAATGCACGTCAACTAAATTTGTACAGAAAAAACATAAGAGGTTTCCTCTAAAAATGTATAAAAAAAAAATTAATAAAAAAAAAACAGGCCAAAATTTTTTTTATGTCACAGGTTTTGTCAGATCATAATAATTTTGTATTTTATTCATTTTTGTATATAAATGGCCCTATAGCCATTTTTAGAATTTTTTTTTTTTTTATCGTTTTTCTGTGTTGTCACAGGGACCACAATGTAAATATGTCTGTGCTTTTTCCTGCCATCCTCGGCAAGTATGTATATTGTCATTGTTATATGTATTTTGCCAAATCAGTCAATCAGTCAATCACTCTTTACTTTGCAGCAAGGGGTACTTTAGATAAGATGAATTGAAACCAAAGGTTGTTCCACAACAAAGTGAATCCAGTGGCGTGCATGTGAGTGTCAAATGCAGCATTCAAAGGAGGTCAAAATAAACTCCTGTTAAGGATTATTTCTGTATGTAATTCCACTCTCGTCTTTAACGCACACCAGCAAATAGGAATACTAGTCTGATTATATTCCAGCGGTGTTTGAACATGTAGACACTGATGACCACATTATGACATCACAATACTACAAATTGAACCCTTCAGGCCATCCAGCCCCACGACCCCCTGACCCCTATTTACTGAATCCTCTTCCCTCTCTTGTTTCCATTGGCTGGCTGCCTGACTGGGACTTCCTTCCCACCCTGTGAGTGTGTTGCTTCGTCCAGGGACAGTTCTTCCATTAGTAGGTACTTTACCTTCTCCTTTGCTGTCAAACCTGTAGCGTCTATCCTTCTTGTCTCATGTTGGTGTGTTGTTTGTGGGTCTCAACATGAGAGAATCTACAGCAGCCTTGTATATTCTTTTCATCTCTTTTGATGCATGCATTGTAAATAACGTGTTGTTTTGGCTGATGTGGTGGTTCTACTTGTTTGATTTGCTCGTTTTCCCCTGTCTCTGTTGTCACAGTGTTAATGGCTGTATTTGGCGTATCTGATTCTGAGCTTGTCTTCCACCAACGTGCTGCTATGAGTCTCTCCTCCATTTGTCACATCTGCTATTCCAGCATGCAGTTCTGTGATGGTGCTGAGAAAATTTTCACTTTATTATTTAGGGCTGTTGTTTCCAGGAATGAAGAATGGAAGAATAAACTTCGCATTTTGCAAACACTATGGCCACTCAAATGGAGATTTTTACAGAGCAGCTGCTGCTTGAGGGAAGAGGAGCAACACGTTCCATTTTAGCTTTCTAACATTATTATTTGTTCTTTTTATAAAGATTAGAGACACTGAATGGATTTCAAAAAGCAGGAATTTAAACGTGAGATACCCAGAAATTATATAGCCGTCTCATTTGGATGTTTTTCACAGTGAAATCATCTTCTATATTTAGAATGTGTTTTATCATGAACATTGTGGTTCTGTGGTGGCTGTGGCTTATCTTCACAAACACAAGGACTCTTTAAATAGCACCTGGACAAAGAGTGAATGTGTTGTTTGGGGAATCGGCGGTGGTGGGGTGGGCTGTTGGCGCGCTCTCAAGGATAAGAGCCAACGGTATTGTAAGCTTTTCTGAGTAACTAATGTGGTTTTCAGTTTTAAGCTATATAAAGACAGGAAATGATATTGAAAGAGTTGAAGAGGAAGAAAGTGTTGGAGGATAGCTGAGATGTAAAAAAAAAAGAAGAAATCAAAGAAAGAAATGACAAGAGGAGACTTCAGAAGCCTGACAGTTGACAGAAGTGACAGTTCTCCTGAATCAATTCAGAATCATTTCAGTCGGTCCAGTTTAAATAAATTACCTGTTATATGATTCAGAATACAACATAATAAAATCATCAGCATTTGTTTATTTATTTGTCTGTATGTCTCTTTCCAAAAGACAGACAGTCAAAAGTACTGCACGGATTTTGACGAAATTTTCACCACAGATACATATTAGGCCAAGGAAGACTCCATTAAACTTTGGAGGTGATCTGGATTCTGGATCAAGTTTCACTTTATATAAGCTTTGAAGGATTACATCAAAACTACTTCAAGGTTTCTCACCAAATTTGCACCATATTAGGGCATGGAAGACTCCACTGAATTTTGGAGGTGATCTAGATCTGGATTGGCAGATGTCAGAAATGTCTGTTTGCTCTTGTTTATTTATTTGTCTGTCTGTCTGTTAGCAGCATTACGTCAAAACTACTGCACGGATTTTAAGGACATTTTCACCACAGATGCATATTAGGTCATGGAAGAATCCATTAAATTTTGGAGGTGATCCAGATCTATATTCTGGGTCAAGTTTTACTTTGTATAGAGTTTGAAGGATTACTGTTAGCAGGATTACGTCAAAACTACTGCACAGATTTTGACGACATTTTCAACACAGATACATATTAGGCCATGGAAGACTCCATTAAATTTTGGAGGTGATCCGGATCCAGATTCTGGATCATGTTTCACTTTATATAGGCTTCGAAGAATTACATGAAAACTACTTCACAGATTCTCACCAAATGTGCACCACAGATAGATATTAGGGCATGGAAGACTCCACTGAATTTTGGAGGTTATCTAGATCCAGATTGGCAGAAGTCAGAAATCTCTGATTGCTCTTGTTGAAAAGGTCATTTTATAAAAAGCAAAAATATGATGTGGATTGTACAATTTGACTTAAATGTCAAGCAGTGAGGTGCATATTGTAAAACTCCTATGTCAGAGCTCAACAACCAAATAGTGTCAGTCATTTTAATAAATGGGCACTTTTGCATCATGTATGCAAATGTTCTGTTTCTGGTAACTGTTCGGTCTTTCCTGCATCTTAATGAGTCAAGATCCCTGTGAAAATTGAATCCACTCATACCTAATTTTCAGACAGCCCCAGCTGCAGGGACAACAAATTGTAGTAAATTTTAGTGGAAGCATCATTAAAGTTTATTTATTTATTTATTTTTCCTTTGTTATTAGTTTTGCTTTGTTGTTAATTTTGGTGTTCAGTTCAGTTTCATAGTCTTATTGTGCACTGTTACACATTGCTGTGCACACAGTGAAAGTGTATTGCGAACCCACCCTGCTCGGAGCGTCATCTCTGCTATTTTGGCATTGTGAGATAGCTGGCCCACAGATTGAGCTCGTCGGACTACCTTCACCTGACCCAGTTTCCAGTTGTTTGCAAAATGGTGCTGAATTTGCCGACATGAGAAGATGCTGCTGGATAAGTGTGAGTATTGACTTAGGATCATTTAGGCGGAAAAACACACAAGAAAGACATGTTCTTGTGCCAAATATCACAATTATCTGGGAACTACTATTTGCACAGGAATTCATTAAGCACATCGGCTGCGGGCGCGTACTAACACAGAATACCCAGAAACTGGATAGATGTTCGGCCAAAACGAGAGCGTCCACTTTTAGCTTCCCATAAACTAAGCTAGTGGCGCTCGTGACAGTGTGTTGCGAACCCTCTTATGTAAGGTACGCCCGGGTGCTGCATGCTTTAAATACAGTGTTGGACTTTCCACCTGTTTTTTGGTGGCCTAAGGTGCAAATGCTTTCTGGTAGTAGACATAACAAACCAGCTCTGCATGTGACCGCACTTCAATTTTAGACCAACATGCTCACATGAGTGTTGTTGATATCTATAGCAGTGCTTCCCAATTCTGGTCCTCGAGACCTAAAGCACTATGCATTTTCCATTTGTCAGAGCAGATAAACTCAGTCAGGTGAGTTCAGCGAATCAACAGCTGACTAAGCAATGGGGCACTGAGTTGATCTGCTCAAATGGAAAATGTGTAGTACTTTGGGTCCCAAGTACTAGGATTGGCAAACACTGATCTAGAGAATGTGGAAACTGGGCATAAAGGTTAGAGATGAGCAGTAACACTTGCATTGCATCTTATGCCACTTTGTGCCTTGTAGAGTATGGAACACCTCTAGCCTCACTGAGAAGATAAAACTACATGTCTACCAGACCTGCTTGCTCAGCACACTCCTGTACGGTAGGGAGGCATGGACTGCATATGCCAGACATGAGAAAAAGCTCAACAGCTACCATCTGAGGTGCCTTATACAAATTCTGCACATCAGAAGACAGGATAAGTTGCCCAACACAGAGGTCTTAGAACATACCAACATGTTCACCATCCTTGCGAAAGGTGCCTTCATTGGCTTTGCCACGTCAGGAAAATGGATCTGAGCCGCATCCCTAAAGATCTACTGTACATTGAGCTGGCAGAGGGCACTCGTTTTGCTGGTTGACCACGCGTACTGTTCAAGGATGTCTGGAAGGAAGATATGAAAATGTGCAGCATCAATTTCAGCAGTGTGCAGCGGCCTGTGCAGTCTGGTGCCTTACTATCAGAACAGGTGCACAGAGGGCTGACCAGGAGAGGAACCAAGGGCTTGCTGAGCAACGAGCTCCAAGGAAGGAGCCACAGCGGCAACCTCAGTAGGCATCACAGTACACGTGCAACAAATGCAGCAGAGATTGTCACTGGCGCATTGGACTGATAAGTCATTCACGCAGGTGCCCATAGAAACAAAAGACAAAAATTTCCTGTATATTTGTTTTGTCAACTGTGTTGGTAGCATGGCCCAAGCAGAGGGTCACCCCTTTGAGTCTGGTCTGCTTGAAGATTCTTCCTCTAATCATCAGAGGGAGTTTTTCCTTACCACTGTCACCTGTGTGCTTGCTCTAGGGGTTGGTAAGGTTAGACCTTCCTTGTGGCAGCTTTGTTGTGATTTGGTGCTATATCACACACACTCATCTACAATCGCTTTGTTCAGTTAAGGGTCGCGGGGAGCTGGAGCCTATCCCAGCAGTCATAGAGCGCAAGGCGGGGTACACCCAGGACAGGACACCAGTCTGTCGGTGCTATATCAGTAAAATAAATTAAATTGAATTGAAAAAGTGTAAAAAACAAACAAAAAAGCAAAAAACAACTGGACGCTACACATCATCACCGCAGATGGACGGATGCCAGGAGGACACCATTAACTTCTCTGATGAATTTGTCTCTCCGTAGTCGTGATAGCTCTGTCAGTAAGTTCTTTTGGGTTATCTCTTTTTAAGCTCTGGGCTGCCATATTTATTTGGCACAGGTTTTATGCATGGTTCCTTTCCTGATGCAACGCTACATGGAGAATGTGGTCTTGGGTGGTTTTGTGGCAGGATTCTTCTGTTTGGAAGTCCACTATGGCTCTTTAGTGGCAGAATTTATGAAATGATGAAAGGTATCCTTTTTCAACATCAATGTGTCCAAAACTAAAGACAGGATAATATATATCTTAGAACAAATGCTTTGGTTGTCTCTCTGGGGGCATCCAACGATCAGGCTGTTGAGATTGTACAGCAGTTAAAAACCCATCACTGGAAATGAAAACAAGTTGACCTTTGAGCCTCAAGTGGATGCTGTATTTAAAAAAAATAGCATCAGTAAATGTACTTTTACCTTAACCTTCACCATTTTAATGTTGCTAATACCTTTATGAAAACATTTCAGTGGCTCAGTCCTTACATTCCCTTATGTCAGGTGGTACAGGTCACTTACCCTCAAAAATAGAAACAGCTTTTCGAGTACCATCAAAGTGTGCAGTAAAATCATAGTCTTCAACACAATCGTAAATCATCTTCTTCATCTGTACAAAGTTAGGACATTCAAAAAGGCTTAGTTCATTCTGGCTGATTGTAGTCAACCCCACCACCACTCACAGAGTTCATGATGTTTCATTTTGGCTGCAGATGCAATCTGCCAAAATGTCAGACAAATGGACTTAAAAACTCTTTCTCCCAGGCACTATGGGCCTTTTAAAGAACTTTGTATTTCCTCTGCATTTATTGTTATTTGTCTCATGATTATGTGTTTGCCATACAACAATTTACCATTCTTAGACAATAAAAATGTTTTTGTATCACTTAATCTGTGCATTTTTTTAGTAGTTTAGCAGTCTATCAAGCACCATTTTGTTTTTAGTACAAATCTCCAAATAGTCACTTGAAAAACAATGTAGATTCAAAGATCGATCTTTGGATTTTATCAGTGGATGTTGGATTGTTTGCCAGAAAATTACAATTAACTAGAAATTGTATTTATGTTGCCACCTGCTCCCCCACACAGACAAACCCACAGGGACAAAGTGTTTGGCTGCATATGGATTCACTGTGTAGGTGTGTTGGTGCAGCCACTCAGAACTGAATGACCCACTCAGCATTCCTGCTAACGCCAGGCACATTCTCCCCGTGTTATTTTACACCACTGATTACTGTGTGCTCTGTGCTCTGATATGTGCACCTATTGAGGTTGTAAAGGTCTGCTTGCCAGTGAGGTCCTTCTAAGAGTAATGTCTGAATTTATTTGTTTGATTTGATGTTGATTTAACAAGTGGATGTAGTTCATGCAACATTTTTCAAGGGTAAAATTGTAAAAACTTCTAAGAATTCACTGCACACACACACACACCAGTATGTCTGCAGGCACTCAAAGATCCGAGTTGTAGCAACACAGTCATCTGTCTCTCATCAAACTGCCTGTCTTGTTGTAACTAGAAGAGGCCGTCTGTCAGAGTGCGCATTGTGAGCAAGCAGTCATGTTTCAACAGTTGCTTCCTGCAGATGCTGTGGTGCCTTTCAGGATATGTTTCCACGCATCTGCCATTCATTTTAAGATGGACAGCCAGCTAGGTTCCCTACCTCCTAATGATTGTGGACACTCTTGACATCAACAGCCTCTAGCAGGGCTCACATCTGCGGCAGTCATTTTGCAAAGCTGCAGCTCAGTAAACTGACAAACATGCCTTACAGCTGTAGCTGTGACATGTCCTGTATGGACAAATGTTGGCTTGTTTGAGACTTAGGCACCGGAGAAGTTTCATACTGGTGTAGTGTTTGATGAACTCATCCAGTGACGCAGTTTATCTGATGCTGCCCATTGTCTACGTTTTTTTTTAAAGGAGAACTATTCAACATTTTTACCTTAATTTTACAGTTTTGGAGTAATTATCATAAGCGCCTCGTGGCAAAAACCAGGCTTGCAACTTCAGGGACATCAACCCGGCCTCCTTTGAATGAGAATGAACTGCCTTACAGCACAGTATAACACATACTCACCCCTGTCAAGGCACTGGTGAGGTAGCAGCTATAAGAATAAGCCAACAGTTGCTTTGTTTTTTGCATGTTAATAGTCATTGCACAGCTGGTGAAGAAGCAAAGAAAACTGCTGTCAGAATAAGTGAGGATGAGAGAGCGCGTGACCGAGCGAGGGGTCACACACGTTGACCCTCAGTCAGGCTTTCATTGAGTGAGGCTAAGCTAAGAAAATAAACATAAGTAAGCAGTAATGCTTACTAACCTCTTTTTTCGCCCATAATGTAGCAGTTTATGTTTGATAGCACAATACAAATATACAGTCTTAACACTTATTATATGATGTGTATCATTACCCACCTCAGAAGACATAGCTCCACAGATTGTGTTTGCCAGTGTCGCAGACCGAACGGTCCCCACTAAAAACCCATCTGCCTTTTGCTGACAGGTCTGGTAGACAGGTTAGGTAGGACGCAAATGCAGGACTCAGACACTAGGCTCTGTAGGTAAAAATGGTTTACTGTTGAAGCAAACAGGGTCCAGTACACAGGTAGGCAGTCCAAAATAAGCAGCAGTACAAGGAGCATCGGGGTAAGGCGTGGTCGAGGAAACAAGCAGGTGGTCATAAATACACAAGAGGCTAGCAGGGTGTGAAAACAATACAGAGCTCGAAAGAAGGCACGGGGCGCATCAATCTGGCAAAGGACAAGGTAAACTGGGGAGCTATAAGTACACCCAGGTGACGAGGTGCAAATAGGAAGCAAGTGTGCGTGGAACACAACAGAAAGGGGGATTGGCCAGAGAGAGGGAGACGCCCACCACCAAGAGAAAGAGGAGACAGACAAGAGAGACAGAGACAGAAAGTCCAAAGCAGAAAAACCCTGACAAGAGAAAACACACAGTAAAGCAACATAACCAAACCATGAAAATAAACCCAGACAAAACCCAAATCCTGACATTTGCATATGCGCATGCGCCCAGCGGTGGTGATGCGTATTGTTTATTTTCAGGAAAATTTGTCCCCCCTGGGTTTCTCGCTTTGCCTCCAAAGGAATAAGACACTTGCTTTCGATCTTGCTCTTGATATACATTTTTTTTCAATGTGGCAATCTGATCGTGTCATAATAGTAATAAATTAAAAGGATTTATATAATGGCTGAGTGGATCCTTGTCATTTGATTGGTGCTATGTATGTCACGTGACATGGATAATTTCGTCCCATTTGTGTTGCTTTGCATTTAGAGTGCAAATTGGTTCCATTTAGAGTGCAAATTTGATTCCCTATGTTTGGTACCATTGCAATCTGTGCGCGCACACACACACACACATCAGTCCTTTGTCTTGAGAACACAGTGCAGAAGATGCAAGATCATCAGCAAAGTATGAGGGCACTAAACCATGCAAAGTTTTATGTTAACAGCAGTACCATGAAGTCAGACCTCACACAAACAGGAAGCCAGTGAAGAAAGACCAAAACTAGAGCAATATGATCAACTTTTCTACTCCGAGCTGAAGGATTCGGAACCATCTGAAGACCTCTCATGCTTGCATGTGGCAAACCAGATAGCTGATCATTACAATAATCACTTCTAGATGTAACAAAGCCATGGATCAATATTTCTCCAATCAACACTGACAGAACTGATCAAATCCTTGCAATACCACATAGCTGGAAAAAACACAGTACATCAAAGGACAAAGTAGGATCAAGGAACATGCCCAGATTAATTTTTTTACATTCATAATTTGTTGAATGACACAAACGTCCAAAGTCACTGATAACAGATCAAACTAATGTTTGAACCTCACAGGACCTATGACCATTTTTTCCCAGGCACCAAACAAACCTCCAAAATCCCAAATCTGAAAGAGTTTAGTTGCACAGATCTGCAAGAAAGAGGACTATGATCACATTAACAATTAAAATAAACTCCAAAGTGTTGTAATATCTGTCTTAAGGACACTGTTTATAGAAAGAACAATTGGCCCCAATACAGAACCCTGAGGCACCCCAGAATTTGCTGGCACAAGTTTAGAAATAGTGTTTTTATACCAGACACAGCGATGCCATCCACGTGAGAACCCAACCAGTAATACAAAAATAATTATATAGCCTATCCAACAAAATATGGTGGTCAGTCATCATCATTATCATTTCAAGATCAGTTGGGTGGTAGCTGTATATGTTTTAGCTTTAGTGTTTTGGAATGGGTTTGTCTTCACTTTTTGTGTATTGTACTTCTGGCACCATCCGGCATTAGGTTGTTTCCCTCCTACTCAATGTTGTCTGTTTTCTGTTGTTTTGGGTTCTCTACTTGTGTATGCAGCATTATTCATTTTGTTTTCCTGTGACGGCTGTTTGGTTTCTATATTTGTGGAAATGCATTCTCATTAGTTAGTGTTTTGTCGGTGCTTCTGTGTGTCATTTGTTAAGCACACGTACACCTGTCTCTGTTTTAGCACAGTCAAAGTATATTAGTTTCTAGTTTTCAGTTTGGCCCCATGAAGCCTGGTTCCAGTTTTTGTACCTCTGTTCATCATGTTTCGTTATGCGACTCCTCTTCCCATACTCACCACCCTTTGGATTGTCTCTGGCTCTTTCTATATTATTCCCCAGCTGTACACTGTGTGGACTGATTTTGTCGGGTAACCAATACACTTTGTTTTTCCTACACCATGCCCTGCTTGCATTTGTGTCTGTGTTTGGTTTTCATTTGACTGTGACAACTTTTTTGGTTTAATATACATTTTTCCTTCCGTAATTTTTGTCATTTAATCAAGTCACTTCCTGTTTTTTTCCCCGAGATGTGTTGTTGTTGTTGTTGTTTTGAGGAATATGATTTGCAAGAGAATAAGCAACTGCTAGAAAAGAATTGATTATTTTTTTCTAGTTGGAGAAAAATGAGTTCTGTACTGATCAAAATTCAACAGGTTTCTGCCTGTGCTGTGTTTTGGTCCACTGAGACTGTTGTTAAGAACCTGGTATCAGTATGTCTCCTTTGGTGGATTTCTCATTGAAAAATGTATGTGGTTCGACTGTTTATGTATTCCTGCCACTTGATTGGCAGAATGGTTTCTGAAAGAACAAAAGGGACAGTTTAGAAGATTGTAGTGAGCCCATCTATTTTGCACATCTTAGAGGCGGTGCTGCTAACAAACAAGCAGGAGGCAGAACTGGAGGTGGCAGAGCTGAAGATGCATTGATTTTCTTTGTTAGTGACAGGACTAGGAACAGCCATATTAGAGGGGACAGAACATGTGGGAAGGTTTGGAGACAAAGTCAGAGAGGTGAGACTGAGTTGGTTTGGACATGTGCAGAGGAGGGACTGAAGGATGCTGAGGATGGAGCCACCAGGCAGGAGGAGAATTTATGGATGCAGTGAAGGAGGACATGGAGGTGGCAGGTGTAACACAGAACAACAGAGAACAGGGTGAGATGGATGAGCTACTACGGTGACCCCTTATGTGGGAAGGGTGGGGGAAGGAGGAAGAAGTATTTCTTCTGCTACACTCCATTATAGCTTTGTAACAACTACAATGAAATGATGCCTATTACTTATATTTGAAAAAAATATTGCATTATCTTAGACAGACACACAAGCAGTCTGCCTGCAAGAGGGAGACAGACAAGATATGATGTGTGATAAGAAGACCTGCCTTCAGCTCTGCACACAAGACTCCAACGGGGGGTGGTTCAAGAGCTATAAATTTATCCATATTTTCTCAGATTTCGAAAACAGTACTGTTACGGGGTGGAGCTTATCAGCATTCCCGTCTTTAATAATTTAGCACCAGGGCCCATTTAATACCGGGTTTCGGTACATTTCCCTACTCATACAATAACATTAGCTAGCCAGTTAGCTTTTGCTCTCAAATGCAATGATTGCTTTCAAAGCAAATAATGCAGAGAATTTACAAACATCGAATTACATTGCGCATTTTCATCACTCATTATGATCTGACAAGAGGCTGTTTACTCAAATTGTTTGTGACGCCTACAATCACATTAGTTAGCTTGTTAGCCTCTGAATGCTAATACAGTGATTGCATTGTAAATAATGTGCTATTGTAAAATGTTTAATTACATTTCAGTTACCTCACCTACAATCGTCTGTTCAGTAATGAGAAGCCGTTTACTCTAATTGAGATTCATGCAATAACAATTACTACATTAGGTTCTTCTTGCTAATGCAGTGTTTACGTAATAAGTAAATATAGTAAGGCACCATGTTTTCAAACAATTTATTACACTGCATGAGTACCTCACCTATGATCATCTGTTCAGGTGTGGCTAGGGTCCCTTTATTTACGGAGTAGTGTCAACTGAGAACATGGTGCCATTTTTGGGTCAATTGCGCAGAACTACTGAATGAACCTTTTATGTTTTCAACACTTTTCTATCAGTTAACCACATACAGCAACACATCCAAGTACTATCAAAATAAATATAAATGTATATTATATTTATATGCAGAAGCATATAAATATAATATGCTTCTGCAACTCTGTTACTCCGTGTCATGACGCTGATGTGCATGACAGTTTTAAAGTTTTCCGTTGCTGGATTATGCTTTATTCTGGACTAATTTGTCCCCAAAAAGCTTTTCTTTCTATAATCATCACCTCCAAATCAAAGGTAAGCTGTACAATTTCCTCTTTTTCCGACTTTGTGTTGTGAATTTGCGGACTTTTCTGATCCATTTGTAATCAGCGTGCGCACTGCAAAAGCTATTAAAATATGAGAGGAAAGCGTGAAAGCAGAAAATCACAGCCTTTTGCTGTGTCTGATTTAACAGGTGCACGTCCAGGCTTCGGGTCCGAATCTGAGCACGGTTTGAAAAAGTAAATGGACAGGCTTTTAATCAGGGAAATGACTCCGGTCCCACTTCCCTCGAATCGGCGAGTGTCAGAGCGCTGAACTTTAATTTGTACCTCTGTTACTGTGCACATCCAGACTGATCTGTCCGGTTACATGTGGGGCATTTTAATGGAAATACATTGCAACTGGATGGGACATTTTATCCGATGTGAGCGAAAGTATATACAAAATCTGTTATATACAGTGTTTATGACATGGAAAACCATGACTGTTTAGGTGACTTTTACTGTACATGGGACTGAACACTAAATTTATCTCTCAAAACTTTGACGAAGTCGCTTCCATCCCACACAGCTGACTTTATTTTCCCAAATTTTTCTTTTGTTCTGATCTGAAGGGATCTGTAAATCTTGAAGCCCTTGTTGTGTCTATTTGTGCATCCAAATTCACAACAACCTGACATTTTCAATAAATTAATAAAATAGCTGGATTTACATGCAAATAGCTTAACAGCAAACGCTATTTTGGCCACAAGATGGTACCACGAGTTACGTGACAGTTTTTTCAGCTCATCATGTCACTACTCTCTGAATAAAGGAACTCTGGGTGTGGCAAGATGTTTACTGAAGTTGTTCATGCTTTGTACAGTAACATTTATCAGCCCCTTAGCTTCTATTCAATAATGCAGTGTTTGCATTATGAATAAATAATGATTACATTTCTTTTGCTTCTTGTTGCACAAAACAGTAGCACCACGTTTAAATATAAATGCAACTTATACACCAGTGCGACTTATGATCGTTCTGTTCAAGACACTTTTTTGAAAAGATGCGACTAATACGCAGGTGTGACTTTGACTCCGGGAAATGCATGTTTGACAAGTTGTCCAAGTAAAAAAAAATGTTCATGAGCAACAGATGCATTCAATTTTTTATTCACTGAATGATGTGTAAATTAATAGCATTAAAGTGTTTTGTTGATTAAGTACTGTAACTAAAGTGTACTGCAGTCCATTCAATACTGCACATCTCTATAAATGTCTTACGTCCCTTTATCCTTCCTTCTGTGGTTTAATGGTCGAGAATGCACAACAAATGAGGCAGTCTACTCAACAACACATACATGCAAATGAAAAGTAATTAAACACTAAATCTTCTCTACACTGATCCATTCACTGAATAATGAATGCAGGATAATCAGTGTGCAGTTTTGTGGTAGGATGCACCATGACTGCAATGCAGTAATTTGTGAGTCTTTTGTTTAGATTACTATATTGTAATCCATTAAATGTAATTCCTATAAAAGGTCAGCTACTTATCAGCTAAATGACAACAGTCAGAAACACACAAAACCTCACAACCACTTATGTAATACACAATAACCAACTTAATAAAACAAATAGCAACTTGTCAGCCTTGGTGCTCTAGTCCTGCTTCTATAAACTACTGATAAACCCAGACAGACACACATGCACTGACACAAAAACAGGTACACAGAGTTACTCAGTGGTTTGATGAGTTTGCTTGGAAAAAGCTCATTTTAGAATATTAACATTTTTTGCTGAAAATAATTTTATGATAATGTACATGGTGACACGTATTTATTTTCAGGAAGGTTAGTCCACCCTGCGTTTCTTTGCCACCAAAGGAATAAGGCACTTGCTTGCGATCTCACTCGATATATATATATATATATATATATATATATATATATATATATATATATATATATATATATATACTGAACTGATGGAGGCGATTAAGCTGTACTTGAAGGATTTCACCCTGCTGGTTTTACAAAAATCCAGAAGAGGGTGGCGAGTAAGGCTTTGGAAACATGGCAGTATGAGCTACAAGGTACGTTTTTCCTTGTTTTTAATTTTTCAAACAATTTATCGTTCCATCTTCATGCGGGTTGGAGTGGTGGAGGAGGCTTGAAATAAAGCGCCGTGGTGTGGCGCGGTCTTACGTTACTAGGACATATGTATTGATTTGTAACACAAAATTATTAAACGTACGTATAAAGTTTTTGTTTGTTTTTAAATGTTTTAAATAAATTTATCATTCCACCTTGATGCGGGTTGGAGTGGCGCAGGAGGCTTGAAAAATAAGTGTGGTCTTACGTCACATTTTAAAATGATGAGCGTAATAGATCGTTTTAATTCATTAATATTATCACATGATCAGATTGTCACATTTAAAAAAGACGAGCGTAATAGTATACAAATAATGAATGTTATGCGTTCAAAGGTACCATTCAACTCGGTTGCACCTCATTGAATGGTATGTTCCAGCTTTCACCAAATTACACTCAACAAAAATATAAACGCAACACTTTTGGTTTTGCTCCCATTTTGTATGAGATGAACTCAAAGATCTAAAACTTTTTCCACATACACAGTATCACCATTTCCCTCAAATATTGTTCACAAACCAGTCTAAATCTGTGATAGTGAGCACTTCTCCTTTGCTGAGATAATCCATCCCACCTCACAGGTGTGCCATATCAAGATGCTGATTAGACACCATGATTAGTGCACAGGTGTGCCTTAGACTGCCCACAATAAAAGGCCACTCTGAAAGGTGCAGTTTTATCACACAGCACAATGCCACAGATGTCGCAAGATTTGAGGGAGCGTGCAACTGGCATGCTGACAGCAGGAATGTCAACCAGAGCTGTTGCTCGTATATTGAATGTTCATTTCTCTACCATAAGCCGTCTCCAAAGGCGTTTCAGAGAATTTGGCAGTACATCCAACCAGCCTCACAACTGCAGACCACGTGTAACCACACCAGCCCAGGACCTCCACATCCAGCATGTTCACCTCCAAGATCGTCTGAGACCAGCCACTCGGACAGCTGCTGAAACAATCGGTTTGCATAACCAAAGAATTTCTGCACAAACTGTCAGAAACCGTCTCAGGGAAGCTCATCTGCATGCTCGTCGTCCTCATCGGGGTCTCGACCTGACTCCAGTTCGTCGTCGTAACCGACTTGAGTGGGCAAATGCTCACATTCGCTGGCGTTTGGCACGTTGGAGAGGTGTTCTCTTCACGGATGAATCCCGGTTCACACTGTCCAGGGCAGATGGCAGACAGCGTATGTGGCGTGGTGTGGGTGAGCGGTTTTCTGATGTCAATGTTGTGGATCGAGTGGCCTATGGTGGCAGTGGGGTTATGGTATGAAGAACACACGTGCATTTTATTGATGGCATTTTGAATGCACAGAGATACCGTGACGAGATCCTGAGGCCCATTGTTGTGCCATACATCCAAGAACATCACCTCATGTTGCAGCAGGATAATGCACGGCCCCATGTTGCAAGGATCTGTACACAATTCTTGGAAGCTGAAAATGTCCCAGTTCTTGCATGGCCGGCATACTCACCGGACATGTCACCCATTGAGCATGTTTGGGATGCTCTGGACCGGTGTATACGACAGCGTGTACCAGTTCCTGCCAATATCCAGCAACTTCGCACAGCCATTGAAGAGGAGTGGACCAACATTCCACAGGCCACAATTGACAACCTGATCAACTCTATGCGAAGGAGATGTGTTGCATTGCATGAGGCAAATGGTGGTCACACCAGATACTGACTGGTATCCCCCCCCCCCCCAATAAAACAAACCTGCACCTTTCAGAGTGGCCTTTTATTGTGGGCAGCCTAAGGCACACCTGTGCACTAATCATGGTGTCTAATCAGCATCTTGATATGGCACACCTGTGAGGTGGGATGGATTATCTCAGCAAAGGAGAAGTGCTCACTATCACAGATTTAGACTGGTTTGTGAACAATATTTGAGGGAAATGGTGATATTGTGTATGTGGAAAAAGTTTTAGATCTTTGGGTTCATCTCATACAAAATGGGAGCAAAACCAAAAGTGTTGCATTTATATTTTTGTTGAGTGTAAATATTTGTTCCATTGAAAGAATGTAAAAACATTCATTAGTTTTATATAATGGCTAAAATAGATCCTTGTCATTTTATATTATATTAATTTACAAAGAACAGAAACAGGACTTACATTTTGGTACCGCCTCGCTGTAGCAAAAAAAATGTCAGAAATTAATCCAGCTTTGGTGCTTCCCTGCTGCTTTGACATCAACACGACCTTTAAATAGGAGTCCAAAAATAATTCTGATGATGAAGTCCGTCATGCCGTGCATCAAAATGTCATCCATCAGCAAAACAAACGGCCATGTTTGTTTTAAAGCTAAGAGCCGCCCAGCTTGTGTGAGCATGTGTGCAGTGCTCACTTAAGCGGGAAGGCACGTGGACTATAAAAAAACAAAAAAAAAAAAACTGTATTTCCTCAGTGCAGTGCAGGTGTGTGTGTGTTGTGAAGGTGAAAAAGAAGTCTCCTGGCCACAGAGTTTTCTTCTCATGCACCTTGGTTTTGGTACAGCATGCCAATTGAGATAAGACAGTCAGGTTCTGTGGGCTTTTTTAAGTCCAGATTAAAGACTCATTTGTTTTCTTTATCATTTATATTTATTTTTAGCTGATGTGACTTATTTGTGTTGTCATTTTGGCACATTATCTGTGGATTGTTGTTTTATTTTTTTTAATTGCTGGTTGGAGTGGCCTGGGGACTGGTCACCTCACTGGGCCTGATCCTCTGATATTTGAAGTATTATCAAATAAAGCAGGACAAACAAATATTTCTTTGAAGTATTTAAAATGTTATTTTGAAAAAACACACCCAAATAGTACTTCAAACATTATGTAAAACAATAAATATATGATGCGATGTATTTTCTGATAGTACTGGAAAATACATTTGAAATATTTTTTTTTAATATGCTGCGGGTCTCGAGGTTGGAGCAGCTGTGTTTGATCTGCCTGCTTTTAGGGGAGCTGTTTACTTGTGGCCTCAGGCTTATTACAATCATTCATCCTGCCCAACATTCTTTGGATTCTTGGTCACTGTTGCATTCCAGAGAACATGGAAGGAAATTGCAAGGTTTATTGCCAATATTACATCTGTCAAATATTTTGCGTAACGAAGGCCTCATCAGTTGTGATATGAAAACATCTGGGCCCCTATTCACATAGCAGCCAAAGGCTAAAAATAACTCCTAGTGATGTTATTCTAAGAAAACTATTCCTCAAATTCTTAGATATTTCTTGGAATTTTCCCTTGGTAAGATGAAAGTTGTCCGCAAAACACCTTCAGCCTTAAGAGAGCTCCTAAGGTGCCAAACTGGTAAGAGGAGGGAGGAGGACTTTTAAGAAGCCTAAGACTGTCTTAAGCAGAGGAGATGGCAGAAAAGACAGAGGAAGCAAAGATATTCTCCGTATGTACGATGACATTGAGTCAGTGGCTTGATCTATGTAATTATTTTATGTTAATTTACTGTCTTAATGTATTTATAAATTATTTATGTTCTTGTTATCATATACACACTGTTATTATCATTATTATTATTATTATTATTATTATTATTATTTCCTCCACCAAGGAGGTTATGTTTTCGGTCGCGTTTGTCTGTCTGTCTGTTTGTCTGTTTGTCAGCAGGATAACTCAAAAAGTTTTGAATGGATTTTGATGAAATTTTGTGGAGTGGTTGGAAATGACAATAGGAACAAGTGATTAAATTTTAGTGGTGATCCGGATCACGATCCGGATCCAGGAATTTTTTTAAGGATTCTTCACCATTGCGGGATAGGGGGAATTTTGACATTCTAGTTTCTAACTCCACAAAAACAAGGCAGAAAGGCTTGAAAAAAAAATTAGGGTGTAGTCAAATGTTCTATCAAACAACAAAGTTTGGTGATGATTGGATCTGGATTCCGGATCTGGTGATCCAGAATATGCAAAAATATAGGGAAAATAGAAAATGTGTCAGTGTGAGGTGACAAATGAAGCTAGAGATGCACAACTAACACCAAATTGTACCTGAATCTGTACTGATTCAGTAAGGTGTCATCAGATTTGATGTAGCTTCAAATGTTATGGAGCTAGATCCAGAAGAAAACCGGCATTACCGAAAATCGTTTTTATGCAATAACTTTTGAACTAATAAAGACATAAAAGTGATTCCAAGTTCTAGTGGTATGTTTTCATGGTCAAGGATGTCAAATATAAAGGAAAGAAAAGTGTATGTATCATAGTTTTGGTTGTAACACTGAATTGTTGAATAGATCACTGTGCCAAGGAAGGAATCTCTTTAGGGTCAGTGACCCTATGGCCTTCTTTAGAGAAGTGTTTCATAAATGTTAAAAAATTCATATATTTGCAGTTTAGTTGAATAATAAATTGAATTTTGTCTCATTTGTTTTTGTCTATAAGCACATGCAATATCAGTATCAGTGCTCAGATGACAGTAGCTTCTGGGAAAGGTGCAAGTTGCAATAAACTGTGATGCCAAGCGCTAAGGATACATGCTATCCAGTCACAGCAGATGAAACTTTTTTTACTACTGAGCAAACATTTAGACTTTTTTAGGTTCAATGATTCCACGGCGTGTAGATGGTATGGCGTCAGTGAACCCATGGCCTTGGCGGAGGTTTGCACTCTCTGAGTGCTTCTAATTATTATTATTATTATCTGTATTATTAATATAATTTTCTTTTATTGTTACATCTGTTTTGCAATTTGATTTTAAATGGACCAGAATGGAAATAAATGTTTCCACTTTCTTGTGTCATGCATGTATTTTTAACGTATTTACAATTATATTATGTACTCATATTGGGCCTCATGTATCAATGTTGCGCACTTGTAGCGTAAATTTACGGCGTAAACTTGAAATACACCAAAGTCGCCGTGACATTTATCAAGCAGTGCGCACCTGCCCATTTCTGGTGTACGCCTGACGTGATCTTGATAAATGCGGCGGGTGGAAACGATCGTAATTATAATAAACACGCCCATAAATATTCATACTCCGCTTCAGACACACTCTCATTTTACTACATTGAAGCCAGGAAGACGGCAATGAAAAAGAACTTCACCAATCACGATGCGTGCCAATAGACCGTCAGAAGCGGCCGTCATATCAGTGGTTTTGTAGTATATAATCAAATAGTGTTACAGTGGTCCCTCATTAATCGCTGGAGTTACGTTCTAAAAAATAGCCCGAAATATGCGAAACCGCGACGTAGTCAGCGTTATTTTTTACAATTATTATAGACGTTTCAAAGCTGTAAAACCCCTCACTACACAGTTTATACACTTTCTCAATCAGGCATAAACATTTTCTCACTTTTCTCTCGTGTGTAAACACTCTCAAAGTTCAAACCTTAGTAGGAAAATAATACCAAACTGTTTCAGGCCCAAATATTTGTTTGAGAAATAAAAATAGAAAGTTTTCCTATAAATAATTATGATGGCATTTAGAACTAACAAATTAATTTTAACGATCAACGAACGAGGTCGGACACATAAGAAATTATTAATAGTGACTGACCAGTATGTCACAGATTGCGCCTCTGCGTCCTGACGCCGCGCCTTTTCCCACTCACATCTCGCTGCAGCAGGTGTGTGTTTCTGAGTGACAAACACAGTTATGAGTAGTTGTTGGCGCGCTTTTTTCTTCTGGGCGACAAGATTCTTATAAACAGATAAGCAGAACACAGAACACTGTAAAAAAAAAAAAAAAAAAAAAAAAAAGGCATGCAAAATTGGACGAAATACTCCGCGAGACTCCGAGGCCACGACAGGTGAACGGCGTTATAGCGAGGGACCACTGTATTCTCTTTTCACATGTCAATAATTCTTGACATGTGGATATTTGCTCGCTCAATTAATAAGACATGCCTAATCTGTCAGATTTCTTTATTTTTTAAATGTATTTCTGTATTTATTTTATTGTGACAACCGAATGGAGATGACAAAACCTGGTTGCAGCACGGGCGAATTAAGGAAATGACGAAACTACAGTTGTTATTATCAATTTCATTGTCTAAAACGATCACACCACATAAAGTTAAGCTCAGCGCTGCTCTGGCTCCAGGCTCGAAGTCTGGAGAAAAGGTCGTGCAGCGCTGTCTTTGCAGTCAGTGCTGTAGCCACGGATCATGCTCCATAACAATCCCGCAAAAGCGGGATTTGTATTGATTATTATGTAGTATAATCAGGAAAGTGTTATTTATGTAACATATGCATTGATTTGTATAATGGCACTGTTTATCATGTTGATCATCTTCATTTTTATGTGGATTCCAGCGCTGGTTCATTTTGGTGTATAATTTACGCCACCTCTCGACCTGGTGTATATTTTCAGCGCAGCATACGGCAACGACCACATTGATAAATGCCAAGTAGCGCAGCCGTTTTGGCGTACACCCCATATACGCTCAAATAACGCCGTACGCAACGTTGATACGAGTCCCAATGAACGTAGTAAATGTACTAAAGCATGCACGCACAGTTTTAATATATAGATAATCGGCACCGGAATGAGGTACATTAAAACATTTTCAAGCTATGTAACAATTCATTTCATTTTGATGAGTTTCATCATCATAACAAAGTTACCCTCACAATTACATATCTGAATGCAGTTCAGCTTATATGATCGGTTGATTTTACAGTCCATTCATGACTAGGAGGGCGGAGCGCATTGTTTTTTTATTTCTCCTCCCCTTTCCATGACAACCAGTCACAGCTCTTAGAGGACTGCTTCATACCTAGCAAAAGGGTCAACCCCACCTCCTCACAAAAATAAGAGTTTCTGTCTGCTCCTTGCTCAGAGTCGCTCTCAGACACCTGCTGGCTCACTCTTAGGCTAAGATTCCTTGCCAGGCAAGTTTAGTCTGCGTTAGCTCTTTGAGAGGACTTTGAGTTGCTTTGTGGATATGGGTCCAAAGTCAGTAGCTGAATGATTATATTTGTGCAGAGTTGCCAACCACCAAGATAAATAAAATAAAATAAAATCATGGTGACAGTAGCAGAGTTGGACTCCAGTGCTTAGTGCTAACAAGTTCCCAAAAACCAAAGGTATCAAAAGTATAAGAATGAAAGCATTCACACCCGACACACAGGCACAGTTCTGAATGACACCACCAGAAAAAGTAAAACCACTAAGTACTACAACCCCTGGCAAAAATTATGGAATCCCTGGCCTCGGATTATGTTCATTCAGTTGTTTAATTTCGTAGAAAAAAAGTAGATCACAGACATGACACAAACTAAAGTCATTTCAAATGGCAACTTTCTGGCTTTAAGAAACACTATAAGTAAACAAGAAAAAAAATTGTGGCAGTCAGTAACGGTTACTTTATTAGACCAAGCAGAGGGAAAAAAATATGGACTCACTCAATTCTGAGGAATAAATTATGGAATCACCCTGTAAATTTTCATCCCCAAAACTAACACCTGCGTCAAATCAGATCTGCTCATTAGTCTGCATCTAAAAAGGAGTGATCACACCTTGGAGAGCTGTTGCACCAAGTGGACTGACATGAATCATGGCTCCAACACGAGAGATGTCAATTGAAACAAAGGAGAGGATTAACAAACTCTTAAAAGAGGGTAAATCATCACGCAATGTTGCAAAAGATGTTGGTTGTTCACAGTCAGCTGTGTCTACACTCTGGACCAAATACAAACAACATGGGAAGGTTGTTAAAGGCAAACATACTGGTAGACCAAGGAAGACATCAAAGCATCAAGACAGAAAACTTAAAGCAATATGTCTCAAACATCAAAAATGCACAACAAAACAAATGAGGAATGAATGGGAGGAAACTGGAGTCAACGTCTGTGACCGAACTGTAAGAAACCGCCTAAAGGAAATGGGATTTACATACAGAAAAGCTAAACGAAAGCCATCATTAACACCTAAACAGAAAAAAACAAGGTTACAGTGGGCTAAGGAAAAGCAGTTGTGGACTGTGGATGACTGGATGAAAGTCATATTCAGTGATGAATCTCAAATCTGCATTGGGCAAGGTGATGATGCTGGAACTTTTGTTTGGTGCCATTCCAATGAGATTTATAAAGATGACTGCCTGAAGAGAACATGTAAATTTCCACAGTCATTGATGATATGGGGCTGCATGTCAGGTAAAGGCACTGGGGAGATGGCTGTCATTACATCATCAATAAATGCACAAGTTTACGTTGATATTTTGGACACTTTTCTTATCCCATCAATTGAAAGGATGTTTGGGGATGATGAAATCATTTTTCAAGATGATAATGCATCTTGCCATAGAGCAAAAACTGTGAAAACATTCCTTGCAAAAAGACACATAGGATCAATGTCATGCCCTGCAAATAGTCCAGATCTTAATCCAATTGAAAATCTTTGGTGGAAGTTGAAGAAAATGGTCCATGACAAGGCTCCAGCCTACTGTTTGTCACTCATTAAATCCATGCCTCAGAGACTACAGGCTGTTATAAAAGCCAGAGGTGGTGCAACAAAATACTAGTGATGTGTTGGAGCGTTCTTTTATTTTTCATGATTCCATAATTTTTTCTTCAGAATTGAGTGATTCCATATTTTTTCCCTCTGCTTGGTCTAAAAAAGTAACCGTTACTGACTGCCACAATTTTTTTTCCTGATTTCTTATAGTTTCTTAAAGCTAGAAAGTTGCCATTTGAAATGTCTTTAGTTTTGTGTCATGTCTGTGATCTGCTTTTTTTTTCTACAAAATTAAACAACTGAATGAACATCCTCCGAGTCCGGTGATTCCATAATTTTTGGCAGGGGTTGTATTCATACTTAATATTCAGTGTGTCCCCAACAGTATTATACACCTAGCTGGCCATCAGGCTGAGATCCCCCACCAGGACGGAAATATTTTCTTACATAACACCAATGAAAAATAACACATGAAATAAAGAAAAATGACATAAAATATCCATTCATCAACACTCCTTATGGCTTATCTGCACCACTCTCATCAGCTCTACAGCACTGAGGCCAGTGTTGCCAATTATGCAGCTTTTTGACCATTCCTAGCAGCTTAAAATCCCATCTGTCTACTAGCAACAAATTTGGCTACTTTTTCCACACAAATCAGTCAGTTTGTTATTAATTAGTAGAATATAATAAAATATAAAAATGCCAAAAATACATCAAAGCTAAACTATCACACTATAATCCACTTCATTCTTCCCCACTGCCACTCCACTCAAATCAGCCATCAAGCAAACAAAGTAACCCCACCTTCAAGAGGACAGGATAGGTTTTCATCTTTCTTTTCCCCTGTCTGCATATATAGTGATGGTAAATGCCATACTGGCAGACCATTTCTGAACATTAATACACATATATGCAATTTATTCTTGCAAGACAGAAGGTATGTAGTGTGTGAGTGAACATGGTGTGCATGTGTGACCCCCATCCGCCCTTCCCGATCAGCCTACACCTCCTCAAAGCCCACCGACAACTTCTGTCAGGAAGGGCCTACCACCAAAACAACACGAAGACAGTCAAGAATGAAAGACAAGTGGTGAATTCAATAACTGTGAAGTGATGAGAAGTGAGACACCGAGGAGACGGGGCCCCAACTATACAACTTACCAGGACAAACAGCTAACCATGAACAAGTAGTGACAGTAACAGTCTGTTGTCTGATTAGTGAGCATCCATACCCTGATCCAGAACACCGCAGTGTTAATCCTTTTAAGAGCACCCAAAACTGAATTGTGGTGACGGCCACAAACACACAACCACCCACACACAGAGACCCAGATCACAGCTAAATATCCGATCACTACTGTGGCTGGTGTGTTGGGCCAAGACAAAAGTACAGAACCTTACCATATGATGTGGACCACTCTGGCGCATCAGAAGCCATATGGCCGACCGCACGCAATGACGGAAATGGGTCCAGGACACAGGTCCCTAGGAGAAACCAGGAGAAAAAGGGCAGTGGAAGGGCACAGGGGCCAGGAATGGCAGCCACCAGAGCCACCAGGGCAGCACAACGAACCACCAGGGGAGTGGCCTGGCAGTATCAGAACACACCCCCACATCACTCCCCCCCACAGAGGCACAGGAAGCAACCTCATACCTAAGGGAAGCACACAGTGCGCTACCATGGGCCCACCAAAAGGGGGGGGGGGGGGGGGCGCAGAACCACACCACCCGGACCACGGCACCCAAAGGGAGCAGCGAGCGGCGGCAGTGAGGGGGGGTGTCCCGTCGAGATGAGGTGTGTCGCATCCTTAATTAAACACAGGTGCATATGTTAAATGTGAAACTGTGAAAAGCTTCCATTCATTAAGCTTTCCATCCAGGTTTTAACTTTCAGTGAGAAGATTTGAAAATGAAAATTTAATTTTGTGTCACCAGTTGTACAGCTTCATGATGAAGTGGTATAGAGGAGGATTTTGTTTGTTTTCCCCTTTTTTTAGAGGAGGATTTTCTTAAGAAGACCTGAAAGTTTAGCTACAAATTACCAGAAGATGCATCTCAGATGCAAGCTTAGATTTGTTTGTTAGATTTGTTAGATTTGTTCTGCTCTACTCCACTATGAAGCTAACAGTGGTGATGCAAAATGCAAAAATTTACACTGTGCACAATTTCTCCAATCACATCCACATAAGCTGTGGCACATAACTTCTTCTGGGTTGTCTGGGTGTCTTGTTGGCTTTCCTCACTCAGTTTTTGAGAACTGTTTACTCAAGTTACCTTAGAGTGCCATACTGTTTGTATTTCTTCATAATTGATGTAAATAAAGTCCAAGACATGTTCAGTGGCAGCTTTGCCTTCAGAGAGCCTCGTCCACAACTACCACAAAAGACTCCAAGCTGTCGTTGATGTTAAAGGGGCAATACACAGTATGAAGAACAGGGGTATGTAAACGTTTGATCACACCTGTATATTCTATTTCACATAGTGCCTCTTTGAAATGTGTCTAATGTGGAAATGGCAGAAATCATCTGTTGGCTTTCATTTAATTTTCATTCACCTAATTGCCTTTCTACTGTGCATACAAAGAAATATACCTCTTAAGTCTAACTACACCTGTCACAAGATTAGCGATTAAAGCACACAGCACAATTACCCTGTCATTTCACACTGACGCTTTATGTGCCTGCATTTACTTTTTGGTTTTCTTCGATATTCTTTATATAAAGGGCATCATTAAAAATCTTGTCAAGAAACAGTCCTTACAGTTGGGGTAGCAGTCATAGATTATTTGTAGAATCCACTACTAATGGCTAGACACCCTGTTTTTGCAATTAAGCGTTTGTGTTGCGTACACAGTTTCAACTCCTCTCCATCCACATTTTGATACGAATTTGAAAGTCTTTGACATGCTAAATATTGTAATGTACAGCAGATCAGAGATCAGATTAGTATCTGCTGTATAAGTGACATAAAAGTTGCCATTCTAGTCATTTTTTGACACTACAGCACAACCAACATTTCTTACCACAGTGAATACTATCCTTACGGTGCTCTGACGTGTGACATAATGGATGAAAAGAAACTTGGCATAGAAAACTGGCCTTGAGGTTTTTTTTTATTATCAAAATTGCTTCATGGATACCTTTGAAGAATTATTGTGGTACTTTACTAATAACTAAACTGTTGTAAGTTCTTAGTGGACTATAGGAGCAGGTATAAGTCACACCTGTCAAAAAAAAAAAAATGCATCTTGATGAGGAATAACTGCACTTTTTATCAGCTCTGTACTTTGGGATTTTTGTGCATTGTTGTATTTTTATTATTGCCATTTATTCTTTTTGTATTAGAGTTTCTTTTGTTTAGTGCTTTGATGCTCAGGAAAGTCCTCCTATAAATGTAATAATAATTATGGTTAATAACAAATGTGGGATGTTATTTTTGGTATACAAGTCACACCAGAGTAAGTAACAGGACCTCCCAGACAAGTTAAAAAAATAAATACATTAAAGAGCAACTTATACTCCAAAAATACTGTAATCTGATTGTGTTGTAGTTATTAACAAGTTGACTTGAGATTTATTGCTTTTGTTCTGCACTTATATTTCCTATGCTCCATTCATCCAAAGTACCTTTTTTGTTGTTTGTTTGTTGGTCAAAAATGGCCTTTTTTATGGTCATACCTCAGTGGCATTTTCGTGCCTGTGTTTGAGTTTGTTTTTTTGCTATTGGCTCTTTTGTAATTGCTCATTGCTTTTGTAGCACTTAATGTTGTTTCTCTTGTTGGACAGCATGAACCCCGTGTGTGTGTTGACAAAAGCTGAAGCTCTCTTAAAGCTGAGTTGCTGGCCTCTGTGATTGCGACACTGACTCTGGTTATTCTGTCTCCCCGTAGGCTAGCCACACGGGCATGCGCTCTTATATTTACAAACGGAGCTCTGTAATTGGCTCACAGGCAGAGCACAGTGGGATGCGGACGTATTATTTCAGCGCTGACACTCAGGAGGACATGAACACCTGGCTGAGGGCTATGAATCAGGCTGCACTGATGCAGAACCCCGACGACACTCTCGTCAGGTAGAAACACACTGAAACATCTCCGAGTCAAACAAAAATAGGTAAATCAACATTAACTTCCAGACCACTGTTTTCTTTTCCTTGTCTGTAAATTACGGACCGCTTTAGTTACAGCTAAATTTGGGGAGGTAACTTTTGGAAGAGACAGTAAACTCTCAGTCAGCCTCTGGGAAGTTTTGGGATTTAATCAGAGAACTCAGAAATGATAGGCAAGACTTTGCCAAGCATCCTCTCAGCAGGACATGTGGCCAAACAGTTGGAGGAACCTTTTTGAGGAACTCTTAAGCACAGATGACTTGCTCAGTCCTTCATACAGTTTTCATGAGTATTTTCATCACTCATTGTTGTCAGTGTTCAGCTTTTTTGTCAAGGTGTTGGAAAGATAACTCCAGCCAATAATTAAACAAGAGTCTCAATAAGAGCTTGAGCTGATGGTGTTTAAATTAGGTTTAAAAGTTGACTTTGATGAGATCAGGCTATTTTTCTGCCTCTTGTCACGAGGGATTTCATAAATGAGTTTAAAATCGACCTGCAGGTACGAGGCTTTGCTTGTCACCTGCTCTGCTTTTGAAGGGTCTGAGTGGTGCACTTAGTGCTGCTCCTCAAATTAACTTTAAGGTTTTAAGTTTTCATTTGTGACAGCCATGAAGTTCAAACTACGTTTGGCAAAATGGACCACTCTCTGAAAGTTGAACTTGATGTAAATGGGAAATCGTGGAAGCAGTCAAATAAAATAGAATCAGTGTCTTTCATGTTGACATAAATTAAATTCTAACACCTTTCAGGTTGATGTATTGTACAAAGTTAATAACGGCCCATTTCATCAACTCTTAACAGTGTTTTAAGACAAGGAAATTACAAATGTTGCAAAAGATGACATTTTTTGTACTTTTTCATCTTGTACCCAATCTCTCCAGACCATCTGACCAGTTGGAAAAGAAAAACATCTTGCATAAGCAAGCTGTCCCACAGGCAAACCACATTAACCACCACAAGACCAAGATGCCAGACACTGAGACGGTCAGACCCTTCACCCACGATGTTCTCCTTGAGTCGATACACCGTGATGCAGAGGAGCACTGCAGCTTCCACAAAGACTCTCCTGCTTCTGTCATGTTGGAGCAGTCCATAGGAGGCGCTGTACTGGAGATGGACACACACGCTTCCCTACCTGCCAACACCGTATCCTCTTCCCACATACAGTCAGACCCTGTGTCATCCTCAGCACCCATCTCCAGGGTACCGTCTCGAGCACCATCACGACATGCCTCAACATTGCCCTCCAGCACGTTTTGTACAAGGAATGGCCTTGTATCGACACCCAGTCCAATTCTGGAGCCCAATGGGATTGCAGCAGGAACTTACCAGAGGGCCCCAGCGTCGCCCCCTACAGAGACACACAAGCAGGTGCAGAGGAGAAGCACTCTGGAACAAGTGGAGCATTGGGTCAAAGTCCACAAAGCTGATCAGAAAGGGTGAGTCACGAGTAGTCATCTACTGTTCTTTAGTTGTTGTTTTTTTTTTTGTTGTTGTTGTTCTTTATTTTTATTTTTGCAGTTTATTATTTAAACATCATTCCTATGCATTATTCCTGTGCTTTGGATTTTGAATAATTGATTTACACATATCAAGATGTAGGGATGCACTGATCCACATTTTTCACTTACGATCCGGTCCCGATACCTGAATTTGGACATCTGCTGATACTGATACTATTCCGATACCAGAGCTCTGTTTGCTTTAATATTATTATTATCATTATTGTTGATTTTAGATGAGGATATTTTGTATTCCCAGTTATACAATTTCATAATGAAGTATTTAGAGGAGGATTTTCTTAAAAAGAAGACCTGAAAGATCAGCTACGATTTGCCAGAAAGTCCATCTAAGATGCAAGCTTAGATTTGATGTTTTGGTGAAAGAATTAAGTACTCTTATTTATAGACTTTTATAGACTTCTTTTTATAGACAAAAGAGAAAAGACAGCTCCCTCTCTCTCTCGCTTCTCAATTTTCAATTTCAGTGGAGCTTTGTTGATGTGGGAAACATATGTTTATATTGTCAAAGCAAGTGTTTCAGTAAAAATTAAGTCCTCTCTCTCTCTGTCTGTCTGTCTCTCTCTCAATTCAATTTCAATTGAAACATACGTTTACATTGTCAAAGCAAGTGTTGGAGCAAAAAAATAAAAATTAAGTTCTCTCTCTCTCTCTCTCTCTCTCTCTCTCTCGTTCTCTCTCTCTCTCTCTCTCTCTCTCTCTCTCTCGCTGGCTGTCTCTCTCTCTCTCGCTCTCTGTTTTCCTGCTGAGCAGACTTGGAACTTTTTGGAACCATGAAGCCAATAAACCGTAAATTTGTAAATGTATCATCAGCTACGCTCATGCGAAGAACTCTGGATTAATACTGAAAGATTTTGATGGAGATTCATTCCCATTCAGCAGATCGAAACTCATGCTCTGAGCTGCCATTTCATAGCGTTTCACAGCTTCGGAATGCTGAAGCAGCTGATTTTTCAGCAACAGATCAGTTCATTTTTCAGATAATCTGTGCTTGGCGGCACAGACAATTTGAACCCAATAGCCGGGTGGAAATTTGCCGTTACCCATGGCTTAGAACCCTGCTCCTCGACTGCAGAAGAAACCTCTCTCAAACAGCTCGGCTTCAGTTCAGAAACCTCCCTCTCCCCCCTCCCTTCCTCACGCTCAGCAGCAAACAGCAGCGAGCAAGCAGCAGTTGAGAGGTTTCTCAGACATGGCTTCTCTGCGGTATCGGAAAACGCCACAGGCTGTATCGGTATTTTCCCATCCTTGAATTACGCTGGTATCAGAAGCCAATACTGATACTGGATCGGATTGGTCCCATCCTTATCAAGATGGTGGTCTTGTGAAATTACTTTGAAAAACAGTTTCGTGGGTTTTACCAAATATACTGTATGGATCAATATTGAAATGCATTTTGCATTTATTGATTTCATTTGACATTTATATTACGCTGTAACACGTGTGCCAAAACTATGTGAAAATAGTTTGAATTGGAAAAATAACAAGCAGTGTTTTTGTGTGTTCTTATTATTTTTTCCAATTTAAGACTTTTACTGTCTACATCCAGCAGTGAAATAGGTAAAGCCACTAGTGATAGCATATTATCCTGAACGCACATCACAGTAAAAGCATTTTAATGTTAAATTAGCTGTGACAACAATAATGGAGCCCAGTAAAAGGCATTTATTGAGGAAGGGTAACAATACGTGGCACTATATCTAATGTTAACATGTTGATGGTGATAAACTGATAGTTTTTCTCCAAAGACTTAAGCTTTAGAAGATATGACGGAAGATCCTTCACAAACATTGCATGTCTGAAATAGATTTTATAGTGTGACAAAACATGATAAAGGAGAGCAGCTCAAAACTGACGACTGAAGAGCACTTCTCTGTGCACTAGCCCAGAGTAGGTCTGTTGATTAAAGAAAAAGGGAATAAGATGAGTGTTCCACTCCGTTTGAAATCAAACACAACAACATAACCCATTCCCAGCTTCCACCCAGAAGATGAAGTGCTGTTCTTCTAATACTGTAAGCTTAAAAGCTTTTTTTTTCATCCAACACATTTTAAAGGGTTTTTTCCCAACAGTGCAGTTTCCTTCTGAACATATAAAATGCTTCTGTGTTTAAAATTTAGTTTTTGCAGCTTGCTTTTGAGTTGGCTTTAAAATATGCTGTAAAATGCCATCAATCATTAAACCCAAAATACATACAGCAATGGTCAGAGGTTTACATACACTAATGCTAAAGGGCATGCATTCATCTATTTGGTGTGGTCTATGTATAATTTTGAACCTGTGTTCATTTGACACAAAATTAACAAAAAATTATGAACCAACTGTTTGGGTTCTTGGTATTGCAGATGTACTGTGTGTTGTACAGTCATTCTTCCCCAGAAAAAGTTATTCTAAGTCCAATATTGCCATGACACCCATGTCCATGATGAGTGTATGTAAACCTCTCACCAAAACTGATTTCTGTGGCATAGGCTATAACAGTGAGCTGTATAAAAACAGTGAATGATTCCCTCTAGTGGTCAATAGGCCTATTGGCAAGAATAGCTCTATGGACGACATTGGGCAATGCCCTGAATTTTTTCTCAGCTCCTGACTTCTTTTATTTTGGTGCACATCTCACATTAAATAGTTTCAGATATTAAAAAAACAGTAAAACAAAATTGCAGTTTTTATAAATAATTTAGAAGTAATTAATAAATACATATTAACTAAATTTTTGTCTGTCCAGCAAAATGAGAATACATATTAAGACATAATGTGTACAGATTAATTGAATTTACCCTGTAAATCTAAGAGTTCTCATTCTTTAACAATGACGGGGTTAAGACTCAGTAACCATGTTCCTTGTCTGCGAAACATTTTATAACGTAGGTCAGGGTGACTGCAGCTAATGTGATACGGATCCCGCCTTTAACAGGAAGAATGGTAGGTTGAGAGGGCTATTCCACAGAGCCCTGTTCCTTTCCATTTAATCTTGAATAGAAAATGGAGGATGTTTGAAGCATTGGAGTAACTTCTTAATTCATCTTTGCTGGTCTCGAACAAAGTTGGTATACAGTACGAAGTTACAGCCATCATCACCACCAGGTTTGAAATTGGGATCCAAGTTTTGAACTGTTTAAAATGTTCATCCCAATAGATGGTATGCACTGACATCATCAAACCATGCCCTGAGACAGTATACCTCTATGTTGAATGGAAAATGGCTGAAAGAAATTGCTCACAGTAGCCCTCTAACCTTAGTGACATGAAATTTGGGGTTCCACAGGGGTCTGTCTTAGGCCCCCTGCTTTTCTCCCTTTATATAGCACCCCTTGGGCACATATTGCGGCGTTTTGAGATTACCTTTCACTGCTATGCAGATGATACTTAGTTATACATGCCGATATCTGCTGGTAATCTCATTCACATAAAATGCTTAGAATATTGCCTTGCAGCAGTGAGAAGTTGGATGTCTAGAAACTTCCTACTTTTAAACACTAAGACTGAAATGATGGTTCTTGGTCCAGTGAGACATCAGCATCAATTTGAGCAGTTAACGCTTAGCCTCGGCTCGTGTGTCATACATCACACGGACAAAGTGAGGAACCTTGGGGTAATTTTTGATCCTTCGTTGTCCTTTCACCTCCACATTAGAAATATTACTAGCACTGCTTTCTTCCACCTGCGAAATATAGCAAAAATTCGTCCCATCCTGTCTATGGCTGATGCTGAGACCCTGATCTATGCATTTATCTCTTCTAGATTGGACTTCTGCAATGTTCTATTTTCTGGTTTACCGCAGTCTAGCATTAGGGGTCTCCAATTGGTTCAAAATGCTGCAGCCAGACTTTTGACACGAAGCAGAAAGTACAACCACATTACACCCATTTTGGCATCCCTTCGCTGGCTTCCTGTCCCAGTGAGATTAGATTTTAAGGTTCTGCTACTAACCTATAAAATTATTCATGGACTGGCACCTCCCTACCTAGCTGACCTAATTAAACCTTACGTACCGGCCCGGGCTTTACATTCTCAGGGTGCAGGACTACTTTGTGTCCCTAAGGTGAATAAGAAGTCTGCGGGTCACAGAGCTTTCTCTTATCATGCCCCTGTTCTGTGGAATGGTCTCCCTGCATCAATAAAACAGTCAGATTCTGTGGAGATTTTCAAGTCCAGACTTAAGACGCACTTATTTTCCCTTTCATGTGGCTAGCATGCTGGTACAGTTTTGTTTTACGCTTTTTACTCTTTTAATTCATTTATTAGTAATTGGAGCGGGCTGCGGCCTCAACTTTACCTAAATTCTGTGTCTTTTAGTGAAGTTTAGGGCTAGTGGCCGGCGATCACCTTAGTATTTCTTCTGTTTTTCTTGTTGTTTAATGCTGGCAAATTATACAGTATTTTTTGTCTTTCTGATGCCTGATTCTGTTTTTTCTCTGTTTAAGGTGCAGCTCCATCCAGAGATGGGAGTTGTATTCGTGTTGGCAATCCTCCTGTCCAGTGTGGCAATAGCATTTCTTGTATATTTGTCCGTGAATTGTTCTGTGAATTGTTTCTGTAATTTATGTTTGTAGCATGGCCCAAGCAGAGGGTCACCTCTTTGAGTCTGGTCTGCTTGAGGTTTCTTCCTCAGAGGGAGTTTTTCCTTACCACTGTTGCTCTGGGGGTTGGTAAGGTTAGAACTTACCTGTGTGAAGCGCTTTGAGGCAACTCTGTTGTGATTTGGCGCTATATAAATGAAAATAAATTGGGAAAAAAATAAATTGAATTGAAATAGCCGAAAGTTCCAAAATTCCACAACCTAAGGACCAAATCCTTTTTTGCGGCGAAGGCAGCAAAGGAGATGTATATGACGAGCATTGTTGGGACTTGCCTTCAGGGCTGTATTTTTTGTGGCTATTGTCGGAGCTGTTGGCATGCGAATCTGTCCCTGATATTCAGTACCCAGACATCTACAACTATTTCATGAGGGATACAAATACTTCTTTGCAGTGTCCGTGACCAAGATCTGAGACATAACACGTCTCAGATCAAAGCAAAGGTGAGTTACTTTGTGCACGTTTTGTTTTTAAATTGCGACAATGAAAATCATACACACCCACAGTGCATGGGTTAAGGTGCCCTGACACTTGCGCGACTTTGATCCGCGCACTTGCACGCACTTTGTCGTGATGATCCCACCTGCTGTGTTCCCAGCTGGACCCTGTGCTTTGTTCCACTGGCTGCCACACATTGTGTGCTGGACGCTGCATATATAAAATAATTATTTCGTAATGGATTAGTCATTTTCTGTTGGAGTTGGCTGTTGAAAACGCCTCTAATCGCTTCCGGAATCACAGGCTACAGGCTACAAACAGTCTAAAGGTGCACTGACACGAGCATACCTGTGAGTCACACAATAGCACGAACAATGTTGTGACAATCCCACCCACTGTGTTCACAGCTGGACGCCGTTCTTTGTTCTACCGGCTGCCTCGCGCTCTGTGCTGGATGTTGCGTATATAAAATAATTATTTTGTGGCGGATTAATCATTTTTTTCTGCAAATTGGCAGTTGAAAATGGCTCTAATCACTTCCTGAATCACAGAGGAGGCTGCAGCCGGAGCCATTCACGAGCGTGCTGCAGAAAGCATTTTGAGCCATCTAAAAAGGTAATTATTTGTCATGTTTACATCATCCTGGTTTGATAAAACAGTTGTGTGTTCTTTCCTTCTTGTGTGCAGCTGTTAAAGTATGTTTATAACAGATTTAACATCTTGTTATAATCCTTCAGATGAGCTGACGTCACCACTCACTCTGTTCACTTCTTCTTTACTCCACTTGACAAGCTGCACGTAGTGTTGGAGATTAGATCGCGCCACATAGCAAGACATTTGCGCGTGAAAGATTTTTTGAACATTTCAAAATTCTCTATGGACAGTAGCATGCACTGGCGCCCCTCTCACGTCCTGTCTGCACCTGTTAAAGACAAGTTTACTCTCCAGCACGACACAGGTCGTGCTATTTTGTGGAACAAAGGCATGCTTGTGTCAGTGGGCCTTAAAGCCTTTTAATTCATTACATTTTTTCCTGTTTGAGTCTAAAACTGTTTGATTCCTGTTTTCACAATCTCAGCTGTCCCATTAACGCAATTTATGGATGATCAAACACAGCTGTTGTTGCTTTGTTTACCATCCAGCATGCCCATATACTGCTGGCTTCCAGGTTTGATGACGTCACGTGCATACCCTCTATTCTCAAATCGTTGATAGTACGTGGTAACTTCCAGGTATTCGTTGTCTGAACACCTTCAGTTGTGTGTCTTTAAATGGGGTAGTCATAGTGACTACAGCTTGAAACCTGTTTGATTGTGTTCCATCTGCACAAATATTTGAAGCAGAAGCAGCATTTGTTGCGGTTCTGGCTGAGGGCGCAGTTCCTTTTCTTTAGTTTTCAAGCGGGTTACCAGGTCTGCACTTGATAAGCCACAGGAGGCAAGCCAGATTAACCGGTTTTATACTGTTTTTGCATGTTTTTTTGGATTGTGGGCGATTGTTGTAGAATGGCACCCTGTGGAATAGGAGTGTTAGTTCCCAGTTGCTCCTGACTTGAGTAAGACATGAAACCCCAAACTGCTGATGTGGGCACGTTGAGCTCACACAGACAAGGGAAAAGATGGAGAGGGAGGATTGTATACTGTGGGTCAAAAAAAAAAATCTTAAAAATGAATTTCTGAAATCTGTAGAAGCTCTGTTATTCAGTATTTCTTTTCCTTGACAGGCCCACATCCAGAGAGAACACCCTCCCTTGCCACACACCACCAGCCCAGCCCAAATTTACCTCTGTGGACACCTACCAGTCTCTGCCAAAGACTCCTCGCCACAGCCCCCCTCCTGCCAGACTTGGTGAATACAAATACGCCCAAGACCGCCTCAATCACTTCCGACTCACCCCAGAACAAGCTGGCCCGGGCGCTCACACCGTCTGGCAGCTATATGAGTGGCAGCAGCGACATCAGTTCCGTCATGGCAGCCCCACCGCACCACTGTACACCCCAGCACCAGATTACCCTTTTGGCCCACGCCCCCCATCCACTGTGCCTACTTCCTCTGCAGCTGCCAGGTCTGGGTCTGATGGGCCCTCCCGCTGTGTTTCTGTACCTCCTTCCTCCGCAGACATCCCACCACTGGGCCCCCCGCCAGGCACCAGCCGAACACTGTCACCCATGCGGAGGCCACACACACCCGCTGAAAGGGTGACGGTCAAGCCCATGGGTGATATGTCAGTGGTGGACATCCCCTTTACTGTGTCCCCTCGTCGCACAAAATCCCAGCTGCTCAAGGTAAAAGTCTCTTGTTGTTGCTGTTGTTACAGTTTCAGGTAGAATTTAAAGCTGCAAGTCCACTTTGTGTGGATGCTAGCAAGCTTGGTTTAATTAGCAGATATAAATTTAATTGAAAATGCTTAGGTTCAGAATCAGTAAACACATAAACAAGATAAAAAAAATTAAAAAGGTATTGCGCTCAATTTTTTTCTGAGCAGAGTGATGAGTTTGTGTTTGTATTTCACAGACATGTTAAAGCTCAAACCTGTTTTGATTCATCACATTATGTGTACAAAGACATATCTGACTGAGTTTTCACAATTTTAATGAGCCACCTCAGGCTTTTTTCATTCAGTGCAGTGAGATCTGATTCAAGTCTTCAGTACCAATTTTCAGTGCAGGCAGATAAGACTCATTTTGTAAAAGTAATATTCAACTATTTGAATTACATTTGCAGCAAAAGACAATTAAGACATATAAACATAAGCAAGTCAGGTAATAAATGCAAGCTGAAGGATTCCTGCTGAATAACGAAAAGAAATGTCAATATGACGTGTGAGATCGTCACAACATAGATTTATGTTGTCTGTGCATGAAACTATTTATTTTTTAAGTCTTTGGGTTTAACACTTTTTCCCCAGCTGTTGTCAAGAATACAGTAGGATGATTTCTTCTACAGATGAAGTGTCAGTTGTGACGGTGGTGGGCGGATGTTAAAACATGCTTTACCGAACACTATAATTGTTTAGGTGCCTGGGGACATAAAGGCAGACAAGCCTCAGGCAGCCAGTCTGTTAAATTACCTCATCGGGGGGGACAAAAACCCCAAACTGATATAATGATTTTAAAAAACTGACAGTGTAATGGCCATAAATATTTTTGCTTTCTACCGCAGAGGTTAGAGTTGAAAGCAAAGAAATAATTTGAGCTAAAAGCAGTTTTAACAAGTGAAATCGACGTGGTGCACAATATGCACAGGGAGGCAGAAGGTTACTTAAAGGGGAACTGCAACATTTTTAAACCTGGGACCTAACTTTAAATGTTGCGGGTTCAGTGTTTCACTCTCAACAAATACAATTTAAACTGGTTCAGTATTTACTTTCAACGTTAAAACTGTCACAGGCTAGAAGCTAGTTATTTAATATAAGCATGCAGGGCAAACTACAAACATCACAGTAAAACACTTCTTTTTGCTAATAAATACGCTGAAATGGTTAAATATTCAAAATAAACACTGGACTGATCAAAATAATTTTTTGACCCGACTGAAGCTGAACCTAAAAACATCGTTTAAAAACGTTTAAAAATTTCAGTATTCATCTTTAGGCGTCTCCATCCAGAGTTCAGTCGAGGCAAGCTTTGTGGCTAAGCTCATTGGTAGAAGACCCTTCCAAAAAAGTTTACTTTTCATGTCTAAAAACAGCCATGTACTAAAACTGCATGCCTGTTGACTGGTAGGCTTCTCAATTCAGCACAAACATTTTGAAAACATTGATATGAACTTCAAGTCTCAGTGATGTGTAATTAAGTACAATTTGAGTGAATATTATCAGCTATTCTAATGCTATTATATTGCTGTATTTCTGACACTCACTCAACATTCATCTTTGTCACTCCTCCACAAGTCCGAGTAAATTTTTGATGGCTAGAAAATACTGCACATACACTTTCCATTTTATAGTTCCATTACTAAGTGGACTCATGGACATAATCAGGATTTCAAATTTTTGATAGCAAGTAACTGAGTGTTTAATTATGTTGGTTTATTCTTTATACATTCTGTAATTCCTACGTACATTGCATCTGGAAAGTATTCACAGCGCTTCACTTTTCCCACATTTTATATTACGGCCTTATTCAAAAAAAGGATGAAATTATTTTTTTCCTCAAAATTCTACACACAATACCCCATAATGACAATGTGAAAAAATGTTTGAGATTTTTGCAAGTTTATTTAAAAAAATAATAAGAAATCACATGTACATAAGTATTCGCAGCCTTTGCCATGAACTTCAAAATTGAGCTCAGGTACCTCCTGATTCCACTGATCATCCTTGAGAAGTTTCTGCAGCTTAATTGGAGTCTACCCGGCGTAAATTCTGTTGACTGGACATGATTTGAAAAGGTACACACCTGTCTACATATAAGGTCCCACAGTTGACATTGCATGTCAGAGCACAAACTAAGCATGAAGTCAAAGGAATTATCTATAGACCTCTGAGACAGGACTGTCTCAAGACACAACTCTGGGGAAGGGTACAGAAACATTTCTGCTGTTTTGAAGGTCTCAGTGAGCACAGTGACCTCCATCATCCGTAAGTGGAATAAGTTCAGTTCCACCAGGACTCTTTCTACAGCTGGCCACCCGTCTAAACTGAGCAATCATGGGAGAAGGGCCTTAGTCAGGGAGGTGACCAAAAACCCAATGTTCACTCTGTCAGAGCTCTAGCATTCCTCTGTGGAGAGAGAAGAACCTTCCAGAAGGACAACCATCTCTGCAGCGAACCACCAGTCAGGCCTGAGTGGCCAGACGGAAGCTACTCCTTAGTAAAAGGCACATGGCAGCCCATCTGGAGTTTGCCAAAAGGCACCTGAAGGACTCTCAGACCATGAGAAACAAAATTCTTTGGTCTGATGAGACAACGATTGAACTCTTTGGTGTGAATGTCGGGTGTCATGTTTCGAGGAAACCAAGCACCATCCCTACAGTGAAGCATGGTGGTGGCAGCATCATGCTGTGGGGATGTTTTTCAGCAGCAAGAACTGGGAAACTAGTCAGACTTGAAGGACAGATGAATGCAGCAATGTATAGAAACATCCTGGATGAAAACCTGCTACAGAGCGCTCTTGACATCAGACTGTGGAGACGGTTTATCTTTCAGCAGGACAATGGCCCTAAACACACAGCCAAGTTATCAAAGGAGTGGCTTCAGGACAACTCTGTGAATGTCCTTGAGTGACCCAGCCAGAGCCCAGACCTGAATTCGATTGAACATCTCTGGATGTTCCCCTTCCAACCTGATGATGCTTGAGAGGTGCTGCAAAGAGGAATGAGCAAAACTGCTCAAAGATTGGTGCACCAAGCTTGTGGCATCATATTCAAAAAGACTTGAGGCTGTAAATGCTGTCAAAGGTGCATGAGCAAAGTTTTGAGCAAAGGATGTGAATACATCATATATATATATATATATATATATATATATATATATATATATATATATATATATATGATTTCTTTGGTTTTTTATTTTTAATAAATTAGCAAAAAGTAAAAAACAAAAAACAAAATACTTTTTCATGTTGTCTTTTTGGGGTGTTGTGAGTAGAATTTTGAGGTGAAAAAATGAATTTACTCCTTTTGGAATAAGGCTGTAACATAAAATGTGGAAAAAGTGAAGAGCTGTGAATACTTGCACTGCAATTCACTTGGTTTAAATGCTGGTTATACATGTGGTAAACATAAATAAATGTCAACATTATTTTTACATTTTTAAATACTAATGGAATTGTGTTGCTAGAAACCTGATGAGTGACACACTCATCATTATGGTAATTTATGTTGTTGCTGCTGTTAAATGCATGCAGCTAATTTTAGAGCCTATGGAGTGCAATCAGTGCTCGTTCAGAATGTAATCACACTGTGATTGCTGTTAATCTATTTTATATTATCACTGTCAGTCTCAGAGAACAATGACACAGCTTTGTTCTGAAATGACTGTAAAACACATTTTCCCTTTTTAAAATTTTCAGCGATGTAAGTCCAAACAATGCATGTAAATGTGTTTGTGTTGTCAGGCAGCTACTATCGAGAGACGGTCAATGCCTCCATCGGGCTACATCACACACACAGTCAGTGCTCCCAGCCTTCATGGCAAAACGGTATGTTTTACAAACTGAAACTTCTCATATAATCATTCAAAGCAAAGAAACTGATTTGATATTATTTCATCTCTTGTACATAAATATTAAAGTGGGGTGAGTTTTTTTGTTTGTTTTTGCACCCTGCTTTTTGAGTCCTGTGATATTATGGGCTTGATCTTTCACCCAGTACGAACCAGCAAACAGCCAGCGTTGGTGTCGTTGTTGCCCAGCCCTCTAATACCACTTCATAAACACAAACGTAAAAGTGAAAGGATACTGATTCGCATTTGTGTTGAATAACTGTCCCTGTATGAAATCAGTCAGCTGCAACTCCATCAACTTGACAAGTTGTTTTATAAAAAATTAGTCTAAAACTTCACAGATGAGATGGCTGCAGAATTGTGAAATTATGTACAACTAGAAGCACTCAGAGAGTGCAAACCTCCGCCAAGGCCATGGGGTCACTGACGCCATAACATCTACACGCCGTGGAATCATTGAACCTAAAAAAGTCTAACAGTGATGTTTGCTCAGTAGTAAAAAATGTTTCATCTGCTGTGACTGGATAGCATGTATCCTTAGCGCTTGGCATCACAATTTATTGCAACTTGCACATTTCCCAGAAGCTACTGTCATCTGAGCACTGATACTGATATTGCATGTGCTTATAGAGAAAAACAAATGAGACAAAATTCAATTTATTATTCAGCTAAACTGCAAATATATGAATTTTTTAACATTTATGAAACACTTCTCTAAACAAGGCCATAGGGTCACTGACCCTAAAGAGATTCCCTCCTTGGCACAGTGATCTATTTCTTTTTGTCTCTTTCTCTAAAATTGTATATAATAATCATTAGATTATTAATATATAAACAAAAATTAATTTAAGAAATATTACAATTTGAAAACAAATGCACCCGAACGTGATGACAGCTGCAACTGCTTAATGCTAACTTTTAAGATTGAAAATGCCATAGACATGCTAACGCGTTAACATCAGGATCGTGATCGTGATCCGGATCACCACTAAAATTTTATCACTTGTTCCTCTTGTCATTTCCAACCACTCCACGAAATTTCATCAAAATCCGTTCAAAACGTTTTGAGTTATCCTGCTGAGAGACAGACAAACAAACAAACAAACGCGACCAAAAACATAACCTCCTTGGCGGAGGTAATGATTTCAAATGTGTACAGAGTGAGTTTTTCTGAGATTCCATCATTTGCGACACACTAAATTCAACCCAGTGCGATTGACATGAGCTGTAAAATGATGCAAAGTGAAAGCAAAGTGTGTCTAAGATTATATAGTTATTATATTTGAAAAAAGGCAACAAAAATAAAAGTAAATCCATGGCACTGTTGTTGGATTTAGTTATTCTATTTGCTTGTTCAGAATTGGCTGTAAATGTGTTAAACCAAAGCAGAATAAAATAAAATAAATAATTCAATATTTTTAATGGTTTCATCTATTGTAAGAGCCACTTCAGCCAATTTAATGTAAATATGATACACACTTCATATTTCATTATTTTATTTCATGTTATTTGTTATGTATTAGTCATAAATAATATTGAAAACAAATTGATATTGATAAATATAGTGTTTACTGCTGTGTTCATAATCTACACCCAGTATCTTTAATCTGAACCTCAGAGATCTGATCAGACACTTTCACACCGTGAGACAGTGTAAATGTAAACTAACATACAGTATCTTTAATCTGAGCCTCAGAGAGCTGATCAGACACTTTAACACCGTGACACAGTGTAAATGTAAACTAACATACAGTAAGTATCTTTAATCTGAGCTTCAGAGAGCTGATCAGACACTTTAACACCGTGAGACAGTGTAAATGTAAACTAACATACAGTATCTTTAATCTGAGCCTCAGAGAGCTGATCAGACACTTTAACACCGTGAGACAGAGTGTAAATGTAAACTAACATACAGTATCTTTAATCTGAGCCTCAGAGAGCTGATCAGACACTTTAACACTGAGACAGAGTGTAAATGTAAACTAACATACAGTATCTTGAATCTGAGCCTCAGAGAGCTGATCAGACACTTTAACACTGTGAGACAGAGTGTAAATGTAAACTAACATACAGTATCTTGAATCTGAGGCTCAGAGAGCTGATTAGACACTTTAACACTGTGAGACAGTGTAAATGTAAACTAACATACAGTATCTTGAATCTGAGCCTCAGAGAGCTGATCAGACACGTTAACACCGTGAGACAGAGTGTAAATGTAAACTAACATACAGTATCTTGAATCTGAGCCTCAGAGAGCTGATCAGACACGTTAACACCGTGAGACAGAGTGTAAATGTAAACTAACATACACTATCTTTAATCTGAGCCTCAGAGAGCTGATCAGACACGTTAACACCGTGAGACAGAGTGTAAATGTAAACTAACATACAGTATCTTGAATTTGAGCCTTAGAGAGCTGATCAGACACTTAAACACTGTGAGACAGAGTGTAAATGTAAACTAACGTAACTAACTAGACAGTTCGAACAGAATGCCGGTTTAGGAGTGATACGAAAGGAGCAAGTGAACTGGCCTGCTGCGGGGGCAAGGAAAGAGTGGGAAAGCTTTGATCATGATGTAGACCAATTGTTGGAGGTAACACTGGCAGGAGATGTGGGGAAAAAGTTCAAAGCCATGGCAGCCATCATCTGGAGTATAGGCGCTGATCGGTTTGGGAAGAAAGAACTGAAAGCCAAGACCAACATCCAGCCAGAAGAAAACAGACGCTTGAGGGAGATAGCAGTTCTGAGAAGTGACTTACGGAGACTGAGGAAGGCATTTCGTGAATCATCAGCAGATCAGAAACTAGTGCTGACAGAAATCCGTGACAACGTAAGAGCACGCATTAAGACCCTGTGAAAAGCTGAATGCTACCGAAAGAATAGGAAGAACAGATTTCACCAAGAATCCATTTAAATATTTGTCGAAACTCCTGGGTGATAAGAGATCTGGGGAATTGCAGGCGTCTAAGAAGGAAGTAGAGGGTCACCTTCGCCAGGTTCATAGTGACCCCAGAAGGGAAGATACCTTGGGGGACATGGAAAAGCTAATAAAACCAGCTAAACCAGCCACTGATTTCAGAGAGAAGGAACCGAGCTGGCAGGAGGTGAACGCTTTTCTTAGGAAGGCCAGAGTAAAATCAGCCCCAGGACCTAATGGCATTCCTTATAAGGTTTACAAATACTGCAAAAGACTCAGAAGACGACTCTGGAAGTTACTGAGAGTGACATGGAGGAAGAATTGTCTTGTAGACAGTTGGTTGGTGGCGGAAGGTTGCTTTATCCCTAAAGAAGAGAGTTCGGTAGGGATCAAGCAATTTTGGACAATTTCACTCCTCAATGTTGAGGGTAAGATATTCCTTGGGATTTTGGCGAGGAGGTTGACAACCTTCATGTTGGACAATGATTACATGGATACATCAGTCCAGAAGGGTGGGGTCCCAGGGGTATCGGGGTGCCTTGAGCATACCAGCATAATTACTAAAATCATTGAAGATGCGAAGAGGAACCGTGGGGACCTGGCAGTCCTGTGGTTAGACCTTACAAATGCCTATGGGAAAATACCCCACAAGCTAGTGGAGTTGGTGTTGAAAACCTACCATGTCCCAGAGCGATTCCAGAATCTCTTGCAGCAATATTTTGATAACTTCAGGATGCGGTTCACCTGCAGGGACTTTACCACCAATTGGCAGAGGCTCGAAGTGGGAATTATCACGGGATGCACAATCTCTGTGATTTTGTTCTCAGCAGCGATGAATCTCCTTGTTAAGTCAGCAGAAAAATTGTGCCGGGGGGCTAAGCTGACAAACGGCATCCAGCAGGTACCTGTAAGAGCATTCATGGATGACCTTACCATCACGGTAAAGTCAGTACCAGAAGGAAGATGGATCTTGGAGGACCTGGTCGAGCTCATTGATTGGGCACGGATGGAGTTCAAACCTGGAAAATCAAGGAGCCTGGTACTGAGGAAAGGATGTGTCCAGGACCACTTCCGCTTTAAGATCAAGGACACAGTTATCCCTACACTTAAGGAAAGACCGGTGAAGAGCTTAGGGAAATGGTATAGGGCGCACCTCAATGACAAACAGAGTGTGAAAGAGATGTTTAGTCAAACAAAGACTTGGATGACATCCCTGGAGCTGGACAAGATGGGAAGGAGTACAAGAGAGGGGTTTGACTTGGCGGGACATCTGGAGTATGGAAGCATACCGGATAAAGTTCCTTCTGTGCTCGGTTTATGATGTTCTGCCGACCCCATCAAACCTCTACATATGGGGTTTGGTGGAGAGTCCCAACTGCAAGCTCTGTGGGAAGCCAGCCAACCTGGAGCATGTCCTCTCATCTTGCCAATCAAGCTTGGCCGATGGAAAATTCCGGTGGCGTCATGATAAGATTCTGTCGCAGTTGGCAGATGGGGTTGAGCAGGCAAGGAAAAAGGCAAAAGACCTTTCCAGCAGGCTCTGCTTTATCAATTTTGTCAGGTCAGGCACGGCAGCTGCCGCAGGACGTAGGAACAGAGGCATTTTGGCCTCAGCAAAGGACTGGGAGATGCAGGCAGACCTGAGGAAGCAGCTCAAATTCCCAGAGGAGATAGCCCACACTAGCCTTAGACCAGATATGGTCCTCTGGTCTAGGAGCACTAAACAGGTAGTACTCATAGAGCTGACCTTACCCTGGGAAGAGAGGATTGAAGAGGCACATGAGCGCAAGAAGGGGAAATATCAAGGCCTGATACATGACTGCCAGCAAAACGGGTGGAAGGCCTGGAACCTTCCAGTATAGGTTGGCTGTAGGGGTTTTGCTGGGCAGTCACTTTGGAGGATGCTGGGGCAGTTGGGAATTGAAGGGGTGGCTAGGAAGCGCTTGATAGGCAACATCACTAGGCAGGCAGAGGCAGCATCCAGATGGATTTGGATTCATAGGGATGTGAGGTGGCAGAGCCAGGCTGTGGAAGGATCAATGGCAGAGTTGAGTGGCGGTCAGCGGGAGTAGATCCAGGACGCTGGATTTGCTGTCAAGCCCTCCCAATGTGTCATGGGCTTAATTTGACGAAACATCAAAAGAAGGGAGGTGCCCATCTGATGACCTGCGGTAGCCACTCAACTCCTGCCATGTGCTGGTGCCTGAAAAGATGGAAGGTGAGGAGAGAGCGATGCCACTGGCCCACAGATGGTGCAGGGCAGAGTACCTGTAAAGGTGGGCCAGTTGCGATAACCCTATCGTATTTTGTATATATACATACAGTATCTTTAATCTGAGCCTCAGAGAGCTGATCAGACACTTTAATACCGTGAGACAGTGTAAATGTCAACTAACATACAGTATCTTTAATCTGAGCCTCAGAGAGCTGATCAGACACTTTAACACAGTGAGACAGAGTGTAAATGTAAATTAACATACAGTATCTTGAATTTGAGCCTCAGAGAGCTGATCAGACACTTTAACACCGTGAGACAGAGTGTAAATGTAAACTAACATACAGTATCTTTAATCTGAGCCTCAGAGAACTGATCAGACGCTTTAACACCGTGAGACAGAGTGTAAATGTAAACTAACATACAGTATCTTTAATCTGAGCCTCAGAGAACTGATCAGACGCTTTAACACCGTGAGACAGAGTGTAAATGTAAACTAACATACAGTATCTTCAATCTGAGCCTCAGAGAGCTGATCAGACGCTTTAACACTGTGAGACAGAGTGTAAATGTAAGCTAACATACAGTATCTTTAGTCTGAGCCTCAGAGTGCTGATCAGACACTTTAACACCGTGACACAGTGTAAATGTAAACTAACGTACAGTATCTTGAATCTGAGCTTCAGAGAGCTGATCAGACACTTTAACACCGTGAGACAGAGTGTAAATGTAAACTCTTTTTTCATGAATTGTCATTTGCGTCAGATGAACTTACTCTGCAGCATGTTTATTTATTTTTTGACTAGTCACATGATGTGTAACATAGTAAGAAGCATTGTCTTCTTAAACATGCGGTCATTAAACAAATGTGCATCAATACAAGTTGAATTTTAGGTTCCTAGTATTCCAGTTCCATTTATTCTTACAAACTTTTTGCAAAGAGGGGTGCAGGCTGGTTTTCACTCCAGTGGCCTTTACAGATCTCTGCTCAAACAGACAGCAGGCTGACTTCTACTGCAGAAAGGAGAAGAGGAGCTGACAGCAGCTATAGGACAGTGACACAAAATGGAGAAGTTATTTTTAAAACCAGATGCGGTACATTTTATATATTCCTTCCAGCCTTGATTTTGCGTCAGGATGGCGTCAGCACGATCCCTGAATATTGACTGAGTGGATCTGAAACCGAATCGGTGATTTACATGAGAACTTCGTTGAAGAATTGTGGAAAGCGTGTGTCTGAAATACTTTAAAACACGCTGATCCAGACCGAACACAGTCTACCTTAAGAAATTCTAAAGTGCTTCAAGAATTGTTTGTGTAACGACTCTGTATGTTCATAAAATACAGATTTTGGCCAGTTTATTATCGTTGATATAATTCAACGGCATCATTTTAAAGTGCCACCTTGCCTGAAAATCACTTTGATGTCCTCTAGTTTTCCACTTATGCATATTTCTGTGAAGTTCTGTGTGAAACACACAAAAGAAACCTTAGATAATGGATTGTTTTTGTGGTTTTCTGTTTTATATTTTCTTTAAATAAAAACAAAAACAAGAAAGCGCTTGTTTACCTACATCAACATGCAAATCAGGTAATTTCCTAACAGGGTTTTCTCATGTTAAAGTGATAATTCTTTGTCACCAAAGTACATGGTCCTCCACACCTTACTTTCCATTGTGGGGTGTGTGTGTGTGTGTGTGTGTGTATAAATTCTGCTGGTTTCCTTGTCCACTCTCAAATCAGGCAGGTGTTTGTAGTGGTTGTGTGTTTTCACAAATGCACTGATTCAGTCAATGAGGTTTAGAAAATTATTTCTTGATCAGGTCCTAGTTGGTTTTCATCATTTGTTCACACTAACCTTCAATGTCAACGGATACACAACACATGTGGATTAGAGTTGTGTGAATGCAAAATACTGGTGCACTGTTTGGTTTGAATTGACCTGTAGTGTGTTGTTGTTGTCGTCACTTTGAGGATGAAGTGATGTACTTCTCTGAAGTTTATTGTTGCCATCTGCCACAACCAAGTCGAAGCAAGAGTACACCTGGCTTCAGTTTAGATTTGTATGGTTATTGTTGATACTACATTCACTGTTGTGTGGTGCCCAACAGCCCGAGGAGCTCACTCTGCTCCTCATTAAGCTGCGCCGCCATCAGGCCAAGATGGCCTCCGCACGCCAGCACACACTAACTCAGCTCCAGCGGTTCAGCAGTCCCAAAGAGACCTACCAACAAAACCACCTCCTCAGCACCACCACCACTTGCAACAGCCCCCTCCTCACCTCGTCTGTAACGCCCCTCGGACATGTAGGCCTCTCAGCTCCCCTGGGCCCCTACAGCACCCAGGTGGGGGCCCCTGCACTATGCCTGGAGCTGGAAGAGATTGCCCCTAAGCACAAAACGGCAGCTATAATTCAAAAAAATCATGTTACAAAGTGAGTCTGATGTCAGTAATCTTTAAAAATTCTTTTTTGTAAACAATCAAGGTCTTCAAAACTTAATTTTTTATGACGTTGTGGCATTTATTGTAATCCAGTGGTTCCCAGACTTATTCCGTCAGGTTTCTTCTTGAAAGGCCAAAAAGTAATTTCTTCAGACCACCCTCCCCTCACAGATAATATGATTTGCTATTTAACAACAATAATAATATCTGGAACGCTTACATAAAAAAAACAATTAAGCACATGTGCTGCATGTTTTATTCCTAAGTGCATATTACTGTTAGATATTTTTGTCACAGTTTCCACCAACTGATCAACAGATTTTAGATACCGGTACATAAAGCTCAAATTTTTCATAGGATTGATATTGAATCGAAGCTTGAGATAGACTTCATATTTGCTGTCACACAGCTGTCCTGAAGTCTTGAGGTTTTATTGTTCCCATGTTAACTACATTAATTAGAATCCATCCTACCTCACATGTTTTGACCACCTGTCTGCAACCACATATGGCCCCCAGTTTGGGAACCAATATTGTAGCACCCATTAGGCCATGTCACTTTGTTTGGTTTCCCACAACATAGTACTATTATGTTACTATTGTCATTACTATTACTACTATTATTACTACAACCCCTGGCAATAATTATGGAATCACCGGCCTCGGAGGATGTTCATTCAGTTGTTTAATTTTGTAGAAAAAAAGCAGATCACAGACATGACACAAAACTAAAGTCATTTCAAATGGCAACTTTCTGGCTTTAAGAAACACTATAAAAAATCAGGAAAAAAATTGTGGCAGTCAGTAATGGTTACTTTTTTAGACCAAGCAGAGGGAAAAAAATATGGAATCACTCAATTCTGAGGAAAAAATTATGGAATCATGAAAAACAAAAGAACGCTCCAACACATCACTAGTATTTTGTTGCACCACCTCTGGCTTTTATAACAGCTTGCAGTCTCTGAGGCATGGACTTAATGAGTGACAAACAGTACTCTTCATCAATCTGGCTCCAACTTTCTCTGATTGCTGTTGCCAGATCAGCTTTGCAGGTTGGAGCCTTGTCATGGACCATTTTCTTCAACTTCCACCAAAGATTTTCAATTGGATTAAGATCCGGACTATTTGCAGCCCTTCACATTGACCCTATGTGTCTTTTGGCAAGGAATGTTTTCACAGTTTTTGCTCTATGGCAAGATGCATCATCATCTTGAAAAATGATTTCATCATCCCCAAACATCCTTTCAATTGATGGGATAAGAAAAGTGTCCAAAATATCAACGTAAACTTGTGCATTTATTGATGATTTAATGACAGCCATCTCCCCAGTGCCTTTACCTGACATGCAGCCCCATATCATCAATGACTGTGGAAATTTACATGTTCTCTTCAGGCAGTCATCTTTATAAATCTCATTGGAACGGCACCAAACAAAAGTTCCAGCATCATTACCTTGCCCAATGCAGATTCGAGATTCATCACTGAATATGACTTTCATCCAGTCATCCACAGTCCACGATTGCTTTTCCTTAGCCCATTGTAACCTTATTTTTTTCTGCTTAGCTGTTAATGATGGCTTTCGTTTAGCTTTTCTGTATGTAAATCCCATTTCCTTTAGGCGGTTTCTTACAGTTCGGTCACAGACGTTGACTCCAATTTCCTCCCATTCGTTCATTTGTTTTGTTGTGCATTTTCAATTTTTCAGACATATTGCTTTAAGTTTTCTGTCTTGACGCTTTGATGTCTTCCTTGGTGTACCAGTATGTTTGCCTTTAACAACCTTCCCATGTTGTTTGTATTTGGTCCAGAGTTTAGACACAGCTGACTGTGAACAACCAACATCTTTTGCAACATTGCGTGATGATTTACCCTCTTTTAAGAGTTTGATAATCCTCTCCTTTGTTTCACTTGACATCTCTCGTGTTGGAGCCATGATTCATGTCAGTCCACTTGGTGCAACAGCTCTCCAAGGTGTGATCACTCCTTTTTAGATGCAGACTAATGAGCAGATCTGATTTGATGCAGGTGTTAGTTTTGGGGATGAAAATTTACAGGGTGATTCCATAATTTATTCCTCAGAATTGAGTGAGTCCATATTTTTTCCCTCTGCTTGGTCTAAAAAAGTAACCGTTACTGACTGCCACAATTTTTTTTTCTTGATTTCTTAGTGTTTCTTAAATCCAGAAAGTTGCCATTTGAAATGACTTTAGTTTTGTGTCATGTCTGTGATCTGCTTTTTTTCTACAAAATTAAACAACTGAATGAACATCCTCCGAGGCCACTGATTCCATAATTATTGCCAGGGGTTGTATTAGAGCTTCAGCATTTGATGAGAAAGTAATATGGTGATTATTGTTTGAAATATACCTTGTAATCCTGTTTCCATAGTAATCAAAATTTTTAAGTTTATTTTATTCATTTATTTAGGAATTGAAATTTATTTAGTATTTCTGGTCCATATATCTTAGAAGCCTAAAATGTGCTATGCAAGTCCTAAATTTAGTTTATAAGAGGAGAATAACTGCGAGCACACTCATAGAATTCTTGGATTTTGAGAATGTTTAACATGAAACCTGAAACACATGAAACTCTTAAAAGATAGATAAAAACTGATTTTGACTCCTGTAATAGTGATCTTGCTTGATCAAGACCAGGCGCCTAAGTGGCTCTGCTCTTTTTTTTTTTTAAAGATATTTAGGTGTGCCTTAGTATATACATTACAAATCTAAGGTGGAACTCTACTAGTGTATACTAAGGCACACCTAAATATCTTAAAAAAAAAAGAGCAGAGCCACTTAGGCGCCTGGTCTTGAAAACCAGGGATGATAGGTTTAAAAGTTTTTTTTTTTTATCCCATGGGAACTCTCCCTACCCACCTATGTGGCTCAAGAACATAGACAGAGTGTGTGTGTGTATGTATGTATGTATGTGTATATATATATATATATATATATATATATATATATATATATATATATATAAAGTGACATTTACAGAAACAGGGCAGTAAACAACATATACAAGAAATAGTTACTACATAATATTATAGAGTTAGCTCTTGAATCTTAAGTGTTCGTACAGGAGAAGATTGTAGTATACAACTACCTAGTCTGTGGACTTGATGTAAAACTAAATTATAGCTAGTACCTAGTCTGTAGACTTGATGTAAAAGTAAATTATAGCTAGTAGGCTAAGATATAAATCTGATTGTTATTATAGAAACAGAAGCTAGCTATCTAAAGTTCACCCTGCTAGCTAGGCTATGGATTGCTACTATAGGAAGACAAATTCAAGACTCTACATGCTTTATAATGGAAACCCCAAATTTAGATTAAAAAAATGTTAAAGAACCTTTTAAACTGAAGAACCATTAAGATTCTACATCATGTAAAAAAAAGTGTAAATCCTGAATGTTGGCTAACTTTAGTCAGAAGAGCTACCGTTAATTTAGCTGTTAACATGATTTTTTTTTAAATCTGCATTTTAAGGGTGGGTTGCAAGAAGATTCAAATGGGGCACAGTGCAGCACTTTAAAATGATTTATTTAGATAAATCACATCCTTTCACTTTATATACTCGCACAATTACAGTGTGATTAATCGTGCAGCTCTAATTATATTAATATTTGCTTTTGACTCCTTTTGTTTGTCTCAAATTAGCAATACAACACATGGCTAACAGCTTAAACACATACACAGCTATTAAGCGGTACCTTATAATTTGTACAAAGTATCATCTGGTCTGAATAAATGTTTTACACTATGGTATTTTTAAAAGGAAGATGTTTAGGTTCTAATCTTGAATTCACCAGTGCTGCTATGTTGTCCATTAATCCCAACTTCCACTATATATTTAGAACTCTAAGATTCCCCCACACTAACAGAGGGGGGTGATACTTTGCAGTCCATGCTTGTCAACATGTATGACTGCATAAATGTGAAGTCATATGACTTTAAAGGAATAATCTCAATAACCAGATTAAGAATTGTGCTGTAACACACATGCTGTACATGGGTGTAATGTATTAGTGGCAACCTCTTTCCAGAAGCTCCTGTAGTGGTGTGACATTGGGTTATCTGTCAGCGTTGGCCTGGCTGTCCTCACAGACCCATCTGCCTCTGTTCTGTCTGTTGTTCTGGCTGGTCACTGTCCACATCGTGCTTCTCGTTGTACTTTGGATGATACGTTGTTCTGCTAACTACTCGTAGTCCACAAAGCCATCTTCATGCTTTGGCTGTCTTGCTGGCTGTGGATGTGTTGGTCAGTTTGTCTTTAGTTTAGCAGAAATCTCTTTTTTTTTTTTTTTTTTTTTTTGGCTATGTTGAAGTTCTGTTGAATTTCTTGCCCTGAAACCAAACCTGAGTCCACCAAAGTTGTACGCTTGCTTTAGGCTATGTAAGGACCCATTTAGTTATTTTACAGTGGGAGAGACAGAACACTCAAGTTTATTGTGTGTGAGCTTATTCAGTGTGACACGTTACCACACACAAACAAAATGTATCAAACATTCGAGGTCTTCACAGATCCACTCAGTTTCGAAACAATCACCACAAGACCCAAACTTACATTTTTGTAAAAATTTTATTCTATATCATTATTTACTAAAAAATAGTATTATGATGATGATGATGATGATGATTATTATTATTATTATTAATAATCATAATAATAAATAAGATAATTATGAGGATTAAAATATTTTTAACAACTGAAGCGCAGCCACTAATCCATGTCATTCGTCAATATTATTCAGGTCTACTATTTCATTACTACAATCCGGCATTAAGTACAGTTGATAAAAATAAAAAAAATCTGAAAAAAAAATCAGTTTTTACTTTATTTTGTAAAAGTAAATTAATAAATACAAAACATTATGGAGGAGAATGCATTGAAGATAGTGGGTTTTTTTATCCATTGCTGACCTGCGGATTTCATCAAGCACATACACTGGATTCACTTCAATGTGCTCAGTATCAGATTGGGACTCAGTATTTTGCAGATATTCAGTATTAAATTACTCAAATCAGAGGTGAAAAAATTGACTGAGACATCCCTGCTACACTGCCACACACACACGTGACACACACACATGAGAATCACAACTATAAAAAGGATCTGCAAACTCTGTTATGAGCCCTTCTTTCAGATAAAATTATGCATTTCACCAGAATTGACAAAATATTAAAACGTCAGCATTTATTGCTGTTTCCTGATGAATAAAACAACAAAGTCCTGCACAGGAATCCATATTTTCTTCTTCTATTTGCCCTTGAATAAGACAGTGATTGAGGTCGATTAAAGTGGCTCAGTTCACGTCAGCTCCTGATGGGTTGAGACAGTCACGTCTTGATTCTGTAGTAGATTTGGGCGACTCAGACGGTGAATTGATTTGTTCTTGTTAACTCACGTGAGTAATCCGCTCTCATTTCTTGGTGCTCTCGGTCACCTTGTAGGCTGATGACACCTACATGCAGCTGAAGAAGGACTTGGAGTATCTGGACCTGAAGGTAAGACATGAAGATGGAGTTGTTGTCCCTTCCTTTGTTGTCCCTGCTGTACTCTGTTCTCTATTGGTTTATTTCTGATGTGCCTCGGCCGCAGCTGAAGCTAACACCCTCTGTGTTACTTACAGCCGTGTTTAACACCTGTGTTGAATGCCGTGTGTCACAGGTACACTCTGTAATGACCAAATATCCTCCACTAATGAACGCTTGTGTAGTCTTCTCAGTGTCTAACAGAAGCAGCCACCGCTGTGTGACTGCAGCTACATGTCGTCTTTGTGATTTTTATGACTCCTAGATCAGAGCTCTAGAGCCGCTGATCCTCGCAGTTCACAGTTTACTGCTGCACTGCACTGCTGGGCCTCTCAGGCCTCTAATGAACGTAAGCTCTATGTGGATGTGAGTGTCCTCTACACTTTATGGGCCTGTAACGTGTGCATATTTCTGCCTGTGCATGCTTGCACAGTGCGTAGGGGTGCATGTGCGTAGTTTGCCTGCGTGTGTGTCCTGTGCTCCTGCAGCCATGGCTTGAATGGCATCCGTGGTCCTTCTTCCATGTGACCTTTGACCTACCCCACTTTGGTGTGGCCATGCTGGCGATGCTGTTGAATGGCAGGCATGGGATGGCTCAGCAGTGCATGTGCTGTGGTTGTGCCTGTGGCCCGGTGGTTGAAAAGCCAGCTGCTTCCTTCCATTGCCTCTGTAATGATGCCCCTCCTACTGCAGGGCCTGAATGTGTTGACATTGACCTTTTGTTCCACAAGGGGCTGCTGTGCTCCCAAACTGAAAGCACAAAGAAGAACTACTATTTATTAAATGAAATGAAAATTTTCATGTTTCTGGAGAACAGTAGAGCCCTGTCAGCAAAATGAGGAACCTCACTGTGAGCAGCTGGACTTTGTCTTATGATAAAGCTTTTTATAAGGAAGTCATGTTTACATGTTTCATGGTTTAGTGGACTTTTCAATGTCTGTATTTATTGTCATCTGGATAATAAGATTTTGACACAAGTGCCAAAACTCAGTTGTATTATTGTTTGTGCAGTCAGCTATATAAGTAGTTGGACAGTTATTCAGTTTTGTAATTTTGCCTCTTCTGCACCACCACCGCAATGGAGATGCAGCCATTCTGCTCTGTGTGCACCTGATCCCTTCAGATCTCAGCTGTGAAGCAGAGTAGCTCCTGAATAGTACTTGGCTGGGAGACCACTTGGTTGACCAGGGGGTTTGTGTGTTTCTCCATGTGCAACAAGAGTTGTGTCATTAAGTGCGTACAGCATAAAACCTGTGGCAAATACCAATGCGGATGTGTGCTGGATGCATTGTGGTGACCCTAAGCAACCTGCAGCAGCCAAAAGACAAACACCACCACCACCATAGCATAGATCAGTGGTTCTCATCCCAGTCCTCAAGTACCACCAACCCAACACATTTTCTATATCTCTCTGCTCTGCCACAATGCTGATTAGCTCATTCAGGTGTGGACATGTAGTGTCCACACCTGAAGATCTACACGTAGTGTGGAGTCGACATTTACTTCAACAAAACTATGGCCTGAAAACCATTAAGGAATTAGTCATTTTTAGATACAGTCCCTGCACTTTCAGAGGTCATAAGTAATTTGGAAAACTAACTTAATTCCAAATATGAGGATTAAATCATCAATTTTACAGATACTTTTCTTTAAATATGTCAGGAGATAAACACATGAACATTTCCAATTCACTGAATGTGTTTCAGACTTCATTTATGTCAATCATTTAGAAATACAAACTATGTTAAATCTGCCTGGAGGAGGGAGTTCTCTAAAACTGAGTGACTGTCCAAGAAGGACACTAATGAGGGAAGCCTCCAAGACATGCATGAACTTTAAAGGAGTTACTTGGTCCTGTGATGGTGGTTGGAGAAACTGTGCATCATGCAGTTCTTGTTAACTGCATTTCTATAGTGCTTTTCCTTTTGAAGCAATGTTCAGAACGATTTACAGTGATGCCTCACATACACAGACACACCAGTGTGCTGCCATGCAAGGTGTTCCCCGTGCAACTGCGCACCATGAGCAGTTTGGGGATTAATTAATCTGATGGGGATTTGAACCTTGGATTGTGTAGTCTGAAGACAACCGCTTTAACCTTTAGACCATCACCTTTGCAAAATCTACACTTAGTGTCCCATGTGCCTTCTGGCAAACTGTTGCTGAAATTTCATGTCATCTTTCCTTGAGAAAATCCTTCAGTGTTCCACTCTTAACATGAAGTTATATAACTGGTGATACAACTTACAAAAACTGCACAATACACAGTTTCTCCAGTCAAACAAAACTGGCTTTAAAAGTGATGATTTAATCCTTATATTTAGAATGATGTGAGTTTGTCCAGTTAATGTGAAACGGCTGCACTGTAGGTGAAAGTGGCTGCTATTCCTAAATGGTTAATGTGATATTTTTCTGTTAATCCCCTTGAATTAATGCTGAAAGTCTGAACTGCAGAAACATGTGTCATTTCTTCTCCATTGTGGGGGTGCACAGAGGTAAAATTACAAAAATTTTATATGTCCAAATACTTAAATAATGTGTCAGCTCATTACTGTTTTGTAGCCGGACTCTGTTTTTAGTACCTTGGAGTCAGTCAGTGATTTTGTTTTATCTTTTAGCAACATCTGGAAATGTTATTTCCCCAATTTGTAGGTAGCTGGAAGTCAGACTCTGAAGGAATCAGGAAAACCTGTGAAAGTTGCAGAAAGTGATGTGGATGTAAGTATAGCACGACTTCGTTCTATCTGCCTGTATGTCGCTCAAACGTACACTTCACAGTGTTGCAACGAGTATTTTATCTATGAGTGTGTGCTTCTATTTTTGCATGTGTGCACGTACACGGGTGGCCAACACTTCCCCTTTTAGAAGCTCTTGACTTGCAGTTAGCAGTCATTAGCACCATTTATACCGGCTTCACATAATCATGTCGTGCTCAGCCTGGGACAGGCCTATTCCAAATTCAAATGCAATAACCACATTTATTCCACCTAGCAGACTAATGAGCTGGCCGTGCCAGGTGTCACGGTAGCAACCCTGCCATGTGTGGGCTTGCTACATTTAAGGAAAATTAATGTAATACATGTAAGATGTGATCCTAAATGTGGTGGAGCATAACAGGACAGATTAAAACAGATTTATCTTGTTGTCTGTCTGATTATGTTGTTGTCATGTCTACCATCTTTCTGGCCTCCTTTGTGCTGTGGTGACTCCTGCATCTGGGCAGAGAGCCACATGACATGCTGGGTGGTATACATTTATGAAGAAGTGCACTGATGAAGACACCAGTTGTGTTGCTTTTTGTTTTCATGAGCAACAGTAGGGCTGATTAATTCTGGAGAAATGTCTGTTTAAATATGACAGAGAGGAAACACAAAAGAGCACAGCTTTGTGTGTATGTTTCAACATGATATCAAACAATCACAAAACTTGGTGCTTGTTACAAATAGACTTCCTTAAAAAGTTAGAAAGTGGGCCATCACAAATATATATTTATCTGCAGCACAGATGTGGAGTAAATCATACATGAGATTACTTTTGGGTGATTTTAAGATTCTCACTGGGTTCCCTCTGAGATGCAGCTCCAGTGACAACCGTCATTCTACAGGCACACCTTTGTCAAAAAATTCCCACAAAGTTTCCCACAAAGTGGCTGCCACCCACACCAGCAAATCACCACCTGTACAGTAGAATCACTAGAAATGGTCCATCTGAGCTACAGCAGGTACAGCAGCCCAAAACCCCCAAATCACCAGAGGTCATCCATGACAGTTAGCTGGATTATTTGATTCTCAAAATCGAGAAGGAAGGCATTGCATCAAGGTGTGGAGCCAAGATTTTTTTAAATTAGTTTTATACTTTGACCACCACTGTGAATAAGACATCAATTTTAAAAACAGACAAAAATATTTAAAGGGCTGGAATATAATACTGTTAAACCTTGACAAAGAAATGAGAAATGAGTGCCGTGCTAGTTACCTCTGTGATGTAGCTCACGTGCTGGTTGGATCACACAAACGACCCCATAAATGAGCTCCTCAAACCCAAAATTATACAAAATGATGCCTCATTTGCTGAGATATGTCAAATATTGCTCATTTAATGATAATTTTTCAATTTCCCTACTCCTCCAGAATATGACCTTGGGAGGGCAACATATGAATTTTGAAAAGTTTGAATAACTGAAATATACGGAAAAGTTCCACCAGATAGACAATGAATCTTTGATATCTGAATGATGGTTGATGATACCCCAGAGCCAATTTTTCAAACCACCCGCTTCTGGATGGGCAGTGTTGCCTCAGAGTTGAGTATTTTTACTATATATTTTAATGTAACAGGATTTAACATCAAATTTTGAATTGACCAAAACTTAAGTAAAATTTTGCCTGATGCAAAAAGAAACTTTACCATGCCTAATCAATCTATTTGAAAGGTAATTGGTGAAAATTCCGAGTCGGGTCATGTGGACGCCCCCGCCTGATATAGACAGCTCAATGACAGATTTCAGTAATAACGGAAAAAATTCGGTGGTCCACCTCAGTCCATTATATGTGGGTTACAACCCCTGGAAAAAAATTATGGAACCACCGGCCTCGGAGGATATTCATTCAGTTGTTTAATTTTGTAGAAAAAAAGCAGATCATAGACATGACACAAAACTAAAGTCATTTCAAATGGCAACTTTCTGGCTTTCAGAAACACTATAAGAAATCAAGAAAAAAAATTGTGTCAGTCAGTAACAGTTACTTTTTTAGACCAAGCAGAGGAAAAAAATATGGACTCACTCAATTCTGAGGAATAAATTATGGAATCACCCTGTAAATTTTCATCCCCCAAACTAACACCTGCATCAAATCAGATCTGCTTGTTAGTCTGCATCTAAAAAGGAGTGATCACACCTTGGAGAGCTGTTGCACCAAGTGGACTGACATGAATCATGGCTCCAACATGAGAGATGTCAATTGAAACAAAGGAGAGGATTATCAAACTCTTAAAAGAGGGTAAATCATCACGCAATGTTGCAAAAGATGTTGATTGTTCACAGTCAGGTGTGTCTAAACTCTGGACCAAATACAAACAACATGGGAAGGTTGTTAAAGGCAAACATACGCCTAAAGGAAATGGGATTTACATACAGAAAAGCTAAACGAAAGCCATCATTAACACCTAAACAGAAAAAAACAAGGTTACAATGGGCTAAGGAAAAGCAGTCGTGGACTGTGGATGACTGGATGAAAGTCATATTCAGTGATGAATCTCGAATCTGCATTGGGCAAGGTAATGATGCTGGAACTTTTGTTTGGTGCCGTTCCAATGAGATTTATAAAGATGACTGCCTGAAGAGAACATGTAAATTTCCACAGTCATTGATGATATGGGGCTGCATGTCAGGTAAAGGCACTGGGGAGATGGCTGTCATTACATCATCAATAAATGCACAAGTTTACGTTGATAGTTTGGACACTTTTCTTATCCCATCAATTGAAAGGATGTTTGGGGATGATGAAATCATTTTTCAAGATGATGATGCATCTTGCCATAGAGCAAAACCTGTGAAAACATTCCTTGCAAAAAGACACATAGGGTCAATGTCATGGCCTGCAAATAGTCCGGATCCTAATCCAATTGAAAATCTTTGGTGGAAGTTGAAGAAAATGGTCCATGACAAGGCTCCAACCTGCAAAGCTGATCTGGCAACAGCAATCAGAGAAAGTTGGAGCCAGATTGATGAAGAGTACTGTTTGTCACTCATTAAGTCCATGCCTCAGAGACTGCAAGCTGTTATAAAAGCCAGAGGTGGTGCAACAAAATACTAATGATGTGTTGGAGCGTTCTTTTGTTTTTCATGATTCCATAATTTTTTCCTCATAATTGAGTGATTCCATATTTTTTTCCCTCTGCTTGGTCTAAAAAAGTAACTTACTCACTGCCACAATTTTTTTCCTGATTTCTTATAGTGTTTCTTAAAGCCAGAAAGTTGCCATTTGAAATGACTTTAGTTTTGTGTCATGTCTGTGATCTGCTTTTTTTCTACAAAATTAAACAACTGAATGAACATCCTCCGAGGCCGGTGATTCCATACTTTTTGCCAGGGGTTGTA